>NC_132793.1:83615000-83948125 GCF_048418805.1 Vulpes vulpes | reverse complement strand
CTGTAATTCTCCTTTTTGGTGGAGTCTTTGTCTGGTTTTGGAATTAAGGGGATTCTGGCCTCATAGAATGAATTTGGAAGTACTCCATCTCTTTCTATCTTTCCAAACAGCTTTAGTGGAATAGGTATGGTTTCTTCTTTAAACGTTTGATAGGGGATCCCTGGGTGGCGCAGCGGTTTGGCGCCTGCCTTTGGCCCAGGGCGCGATCCTGGAGACCCGGGATCGAATCCCACATCGGGCTCCCGGTGCATGGAGCCCGCTTCTCCCTCTGCCTGTGTCTCTGCCTCTCTCTCTCTCTCTCTCTCTCTGTGACTATCATAAATAAATAAAAAAAAAATTAAACGTTTGATAGAATTCCCCAGGGAAGCGATCTGGCCCTGGACTTTTGTGTCTTGGGAGGTTTTTGATGACTGCTTCAAAATCCTCCCTGGTTATTGGCCTGTTCATGTTTTCTATTTCTTCCTGTTCCAGTTTTGGTAGTTTGTGGCTTTCTAGAATTACGTCCATTTCTTCTAGATTGCCTAATTCATTGGCGTATAGCCTTTCATAGTATGTTTTTAAAATTGTTTGTATTTCCTTGGTGTTGGTAGTGATCTCTCCTTTCTCATTCATGATTTTATTAATTTGAGTCTTCTCTCTGTTCTTTTTAATAAGGCTGCCTAATGGTTTTTGTATCTTATTAATTCTTTCAAAGAACAAACTCCGGGTTTTGTTAATCTGCTCCACAGTTGTTCTGGTCTCGATTTCATTGAGTTCTGCTCGAATATTTATTAACTCTCTTCTTCTGCTGAGTGTAGGATCTCTTTTCTGTTTGTTCTCTAGCTCCTTTATGTGTAAGGTTAGCTTTTGTATTTGAGTTCTTTCCAGTTTTTGAATGGATGCTTGTATTGCGATGTATTTCCCCCTCAGGACTGCTTTTGCTGCATCCCAAAGATTTTGAACGGTTGTATCTTCATTCTCATTAGTTTCCATGAAGCTTTTTAATTCTTCCTTAATTTCCTGGTTGACCCTTTCATTTTTTAGCAGGATGGTCCTTAACCTCCACGTGTTTGAAGTCCTTCCAAACTTCTTATTGTGATTTAGTTCTAATTTCAAGGCATTATGCTCTGAGAATATGCAGGGGATGATCTCAATCTTTTAGTATCAGTTCAGACCCGGTTTGTGACCCAGTATGTCGTCTATTCTGGAGAAAATTCTATGTGCACTTGAGAAGAATGTGTATTCAGTTGAGTTTGGATGTAAAGTTCTGTAGATATCTGTGAAATCCATCTGGTCCAGTGTATCATTTAAAGCTCTCGTTTCTTTGGAGATGCTGTGTTCAGAAGACCCTTAGAGTGTATAAAGCGCTAGATAGAAGTCACCAAGTATAAGTGTATTATTATCTAAGTATGTCTTGACTTTGGTTATTAATTGATTGATATATTTGGAAGCTCCCACATTTGGGGCATATATATTGAGGATTGTTAAGTTCTCTTGTTGGATAAATCCTTTAAGTATGATATAGTGTCCCTCTTCATCTCTCAGTACAGTCTTCGGGGTAAATTTTAGTTTATGTGATATAAGGATGGCTACCCCTACTTTCTTTTGAGGACCACTTGAATGGTAAATGGTTCTCCAACCTTTTATTTTCAGGCTGTAGGTGTCCTTATGTCTAAAATGAGTCTCTTGTAGACAGCAAATAGATGGTTCCTGCTTTTTTATCCAGTCTCACACCCTGTGCCTTTTGATGGGGTCATTAAGCCCATTCACATTCAGAGTTACTATTGAAAGATATGAGTTTAGTGTCATCATGATATCTATTCAGTCCTTTTTTTTGTGGATTGTTCCACTGGACTTCTTCTTAAAGGGGAATTTTAAGAGTCCCCCTTAAAATTTCTTGCAGAGCTGGATTGGAGGTCACATATTCTTTCAGTTCCTGCCTGTCTTCAAAGCTCTTTATCTCTCCTTCCATTCTGAATGAGAGCCTTGCTAGATAAAGAATTTTTGGTTGCATGTTTTTCTCATTTAGGACCCTGAATATATATCCTGCCAGCCCTTTCTGGCCTGCCAGGTCTCTGTGGAGAGGTCTGCTGTTACCCTAATACTCCTCTCCATAAAATTCAAGGATTTCTTGTCTTGCTGCTTTAAGGATCTTCTCTTTATCTTTGGAATCTGCAAGCTTAACTATCATATGTCGAGGTGTTGAACAGTTTGTATTGTTTTTAGGGGGGGATCTCTTTTATTTCCTGGATCTGAATGCCAGTTTCCCTTCTCAGATTAGGAAAGTTTTCAGCTATGATTTGTTCAAATACATATTCTGGACCTCTGTCCCTTTCGGCGCCCTTGGGAACCCCAATTAAATGTAGGTTTTTCTTCCTCAGGCTGTCACTTATTTCCCTCAATCTATCCTCATGACTTTTAATTGTTTGTCTCTTTTTTCCTCAGTTTCCCTCTTTGCCATCAACTTGTCTTCTATGTCACTCACTCGTTCTTCTACCTGGTTAACCCTCGTCGTTAGGACTTATCGTTTGGATTACATCTCATTCAATTGATGTTTAATTTCTGCCTGATTGGATCTAAATTCTGCAGTCATGAAGTCTCTTGAGTCCTTTATGCTTTTTTCTAGAGCCACCAGTAGCTATATAATAGTGCTTCTGAATTGGCTTTCTGACATTGAATTGTAATCCAGATTTTGTAACCCTGTGGGAGAGAGTACTGTTTCTGCTTCTTTCTTTTGAGGTGAGGTTTTCCCTCTAGTCATTTTGCTCAGTGCAGAGTGGCCAAAACAAGTCGTACTGGGAAAAGGAGAAAAGAGAGGAGAGAAAGAAGGAAAGAAAAGAGAAAAAGAAAAAAGGAAAAACAAAAAAGAGAAGATAAAGAAAAAAAGTGTGGGGTTGGGGGAAGCAAACAGAAATCAAAAAGCAAAAAAAAAAAAAAAACCCAAAAAACAAAAAAAACACCACACTGGGGAGTATCTTCTGATTCTGTATACTTTAAGTCCCTTGACTTCCCCTGGAACTTGTCTGTCTAGCTGGTCTTCTGGGGGAGGGGCCTGTTTTGCTGATTTTCAGGTGTTAGCACTTGGGGGAGCTGCTCTGCCCCCTGCCTGGTGCAGGGCTCAGTGGGCATTGTTTACCCCCTGAGGCCCCAGGAGGAACAACCACAGTGGCAGTGGCCAGCTCTAGAGCCCTGGAGTCATCTCCCGCAGTAACTACAGAGCTGTCAGTCTGCAGGGGCCTGGATGCCCCTGGGGCAGTGCTGCTGATCTGCTCAGCTTGGGACAGGAGTGTCCTTGCTGTCCTGTGCCCTTCTGGCCTCTGCCTGTCCCAGGGGGAGGTTGGATCCTGGGCTGTGTCCCCCGCATCGAGTGCTCCTGGGCCTGCGCTCCCGGGCCTGCTCCTGGCCAGGCAACCCCCTCTCCATGGAACTGCCCCCTGAGCCCTCCCCGTCCAGCTGCTCCCGGGTCCAGCGGTGCGCGCTGCAGCCCCTTTGGGAGCTCGGCACACTCTCCCTGGGGCGCAGGTATCTGTTAGTGTCCCAGGGAGTCTGAGGGCATCCTCACCCCTCCTGGGATCCTGCTCCAACTCCTGGGATGATTCGTGAAGCTCCTGCCTCTCCGGGATGGAGCTTTCCTGTCCTGGGGGGCCCTCCCCTTTGGATGCCTTTTGTTTCTTTATTTCTTTTTTTCCCCTGTCTTCCTACTTTGATAGAAGCGTCAGCTCTTCTCACTGTAGCTTTCCAGCTGTTCTCTCTTTAAATCTCAGGCCGAATTCATAGATTCAGGATGATTTGAAGGTTATCTAGTTAATTTGGTGGGGACAGGTGACTTGGGGACCCTACTCTTCCGCCATCTTGCCCCTCCCCTTATTGATACATTGTTATAGTTGCTGGTGGAATCAAGACATAAATGAATAAAAGGCAGAGGAAATTTTCTTTATGGTATAGGCAAGCCTTGCTTCAGAATAAAGTTCCAATTTCTCTTTCTTTTTAATATTTTTAGTCACAAAACATGGGAATTTTATTGTGCCACATTGCTGACGGTACAAAATTGGGGGTATTCTCTTAAAGTCAGCTTGCCTTTTCTGTCCATTAGAGTGCCAAATTTTTATTTTGGGCCTTGGTGGAAAGGGAAGAGGGTGTTCTTAAGGTTGTGTACTCTTATTGGATACTTACACCTGTTTCAGTATAGCTCACAGGATAATAAATCTTCCATGTTTAAATTTTTAGAAAAGCACATGTTCAGTTAAACTCAACCCTTTGTGCACCTTTCTTACAAATCAAGAGAGCACTGTTGACAATATATGACAGTTTATTGACATAGGTAATAGAGTACTTGGCTACATAAAAGATATGAAAATGTGTCATTGTTTGGGTTGGAAAAATATATTGGTTATTCTCTTGGTTTTTGTAATGCACATAAACATCTGTACAACTCTTTTCAAAAGACTTGGAGCAAATTGTAATCAAAATGACAACATGTATTGATAATTCAAAGAAGAAAATACTGGCAAGTAAAATGAAATGCCTACAAATCACTCATAAACATATCATACAATGACTTTTAAAGGATGTTTATCAGTTTTACACACATGTAAAAAGGCACTGCTGTCTAGGTGAGGAAGTGGCTGTCATTCATGGACATGAATGGAGCCTAAGAAACATGGACAAATATTTCATCCAGAAACTTAGAAAATTTATTGGACAGCAGATACTGTGCAAAACTCTATTAGATCATGTTTTGGAGATGTCTTTCTAGATTAGTTTCATTGTTAATTATTGGTGTATTTTAACTGTATTAAAATTTCTAACTGCTCCCCTTACTTCCAGCTTCAGATTCTCTAATTCATCTGTCTGCCAGAACAGTCTTTGGGAAAGATGTGACAAACCACGTCACCGTGCTTCAAAAATCTGCAGTTGACATTGAGATGTTTCAAGAGTGTTAGAAATAAGCAATAATCAGTGAAGAGGACAAAGATTATATAAACTGATAATATTAAGAGCTTTTTTTTTTGCCACTGTCAAAACTGGAAGTTTTTCCACTTTCAGTCACTGAACATTTGTATTCATAAATATTGTGACCTTCTTTCACTTTGATCCCCTGAATAAGAAATTTGTGCAGCAAAAAACAATGTGATTAAAATTTAGGATGATTTAGGATAATGTACAGACCTTTTCTCCATTAACATGAACAGGAGAGAATAGTCTGAATATCTGCATTGATAAAATTGTAATTTTCAAATTCTTTTGGAGTATCATGTGCAATTTTACTTACAGGGACTGCTATGAAAGTTTAAACCTCATGCTGATTTAAGGGTTCTTTGACCAGGACCCTATAGAGACACTCTGTACATCATCTACTCTATTTCATGGTACACATGATCATCATAGCATCTCATTCCAAATTATTCCCCAAAATGGAAGTGTGTGAACGTATTTCTACTGAATTGAAAATGATTTTCAAATGGATGGCACTTGTTGTATTGGTCTAGTGTGGACAATCTCAAGTAAATACAAGCCAACCTTCTAGGAATATGTGGAGAGAAACCACACGTCCTGAATTGAGCTAGAAGCGTTAACAACTACGAAAATCACAGACAAAATAAATTAGACGTATACTATCCTGAAATTCATCTTTCTTTTCAAATATTTATATTTCATTGTCAGTCTTTGGATTTGGAAAAAATATCTCCGTATTTTTTATTCTATGGAGTATCAACTTGCCATCAAAATATTGACCGGTAATTGTCCTGCATTAGACATCTATTGCATATGTGATAAACACAAATATTGGTCGTTATTTTTCTTCTCCTACCTGCCATTTTAAAACAGCTAGGAACCTTATCTGTTAACTAATTTATTGGACATATATAGCTTAAAAATTTATTTAAATGCTTAAGAAAATTATGATTAGGAAATGGTATTGAAATGGAAATGTGAAATACTTAGTAAATGATGAGTATGTATGAACTATTTATTGGATATTAGGAGGTGAAGAGAATGAAATTCAACATGTATTAGTTTTTTATTGTATTTTCTTTCTTTGCTTAATCTTTTTTGGAATCTAATGCTCAAGCACAGAGACCTACATTTATAAACCAATCTTTATTGTTTATAGATACTTTTTTACGTGGTTGCTGTGATAATAGAGTTGGTTTCCTAAGGAAGTTTCTAAAAACATGTTTGGTAAGACTTCTTTCTGAAAAAGACTTTAGAAAGAAGTGAAGCAATTTTGTAAAGATCTACACAATTCTGTATTCATTGTTTGAGTGCTTATGGGTAGGTAGCAAAGAGGAAATGGACATGGGGAGTCTTTACTAATCAGGAAAAACATAAGGTACTATTTAATTATGTGCATTTTGAGAATATTTACATGAAATAACCAAATGTAATTGTTTTGTGACTTTAAGGTATTATGATTGCTCAGAAAGAGTTTGCTAACATATGTATAGGAAATATTTTCAATACACGGTTATAGAAACAGACCTGTTAGGATACCTCTGGGCGATGGACATTTTAAAATCTGATTGGATTATTGCTGTGCATTTTGTGGGGGATGGGGATTGTTCTGTATGCAGTTGTCACATAGTAATATTGTTAAGGCTGCTCTGTGTGGTTGTAGATGTTATTCTGTAAATAGTCTTTATGTTACTACTTTTATTAGATTTAATACTCAAGATGGAATTGTTGTATAAGAGGCCTGCCTCTATGCATGTTTGATGGGCTTTTTTATTTCCCTGTATATAATTGAAAAAAAAAGTGTGTTAAAACATCCTATTAAGCAGGAGATGGCTGATATTTGGGACATTTTAATTGTTAGAATATAGAGGAATTTTTATATTAGGATGTTTATATTAGAAAAACAAAAGCAGAATTTAGAAGTTAGAGAACAGGGAATTATGGAGGGCTATATGTGTATGTATAAGTTCAGAGATAGTTCTTTAACAGCCAGGTTTTACTCCATGCTCAGATGTTGGGAACCTGCATATGTGTTCTTAATACTGTAATGTTAATACAGTTGTGGGCATTTGTTAATGTTTTAAGGGTGTAATTGTTAAATTGCCTCTCAACATTAATTCCTATTCAGTGGATATTGTTACATCTTTTGTTAAAATATATAATGTAATTGTTTAACATCTAATCTTGGTATGTAGGCATTGCTAAAAATACGTATCATCTTATTAGGATAGGCATTTTTGTTTCTCAAAAGTGATATTATATCTAGTCTCAGGTGTTCATCAGGTCATTAGGTTATGGTAAATATGTAGTGTGTAATATAATATTTAATATCTCATTGTTTTAGATAAGAATCATCATGTTAGAAATGTCATAAGTGTTGATTTGCATTTGTTCATGGTTTTCAGATGTTTGTATACAAACAGAATAGGGTTACCAGGTAAATCCTACAAGTGGTTAAACATAACAGGTTATAAAAGTTCTCATAGGTCAGTGGAATTTAACATTTAATGATAACTGGATTGTTGTTATTTTAAAATACTCTTATAGTTGTATAGGTGATTATAAGTTCCTATGGGGGATGTTTGCAATTGTCTTGTCAAACCTATGGTCATTAAATATGGCCTGAACAAAGAAATGTTTATAAAATGTATATAAAATAGGCACAGTTACTATTTTCCTAATGTATAGAAACTATTATATCAGCATGTTTTGTATAAATACATGAATTATATATTGTGTGAAAATTTACCCATAAGAGTTTTCAGATTATCTCTTAGTAAATATGTGGGCAGCTGAAGTCCAGGGTGTATATTCTTAGATTATTTTGTGTAAAATAGCTAGGATATATAATAGTTTCTGCTTTAAATTTAATACTCGATTTTAGGGGTTGGTTTCATACACACATGTATATATACACACAGATGTGTTGGATACATGTCTATAAAATAAGTATTTATTAAGGATCCTAGCATAAGAATACTTATTGGCCAAATAATTATCGCTCAGCTTTAGTCTGCTCTTTGTGTTGTTTGGTGATGGATGATATAGGGAGTTTTAGCTTATGAGCTTTAGCTGCTGGAAGGTATTGATAGCTACCTGAATTATAGACTATATCTTAGTTTTTGTTTTAGAACATCTGCATAAAATTCGCTGATAGGCACATATTTTGAAATACCAATCTGAGAGACAATTTATTTTGGCAAATTGAATTACTGTACCATGTCTATTTGAGATGTATTTGGTGCTGGAGATTGTAGTAGTATTTGTGTATATATAGGTCAGTGTCATTTTATAAAACGTTAGATAAATAATTTCTGTCAATTTCAGAAATATATTTTCATTGAAATGTTAAAACTGAAAACATTGCTATAATTGATATAGGTAGCTATAGTAGATTGAGCATCCTCATGAGTTAGGATTGATTTTGATGTTTATTTTTGTGGGGTTTTTTAAGGTGTTATTTAAATTCTAGTTAGTTTAGCCTTCAGTATAATAATAGTTTCAGGTGTACAATATAGTGATTCGGCACTTCCATACAACACTCAGTGCTCATCACAAGTGCATTCTTTAATATCCATCACTTAATTAACCCATGCCCTCCACCTCCCCTCTGGTAACCCTCAGTTTGTTCTCTATAGTTGAAAGTCTCTTTATGTTATTGAGATTTTTTAAGACACTTTTTTAAATATAGAATTTATTTACATTCATATTTTTAAATATGAGATTTGAATAATTTCAAATTTCAGTATAAATTTTGGATGTTAAATGTTGAACAGAGCAGGGAAGCATTTCAGCGCTGCATATATATAATGGACATGCTTTCCTAAGAGTATAGAAATAACCCTATCCACAAACACACAAATACACAGCATGCATACATACACACACAGTAAATCTATTAATGTTGAACAACTATGGCCAAAACTATATTACCAGTAGAAGTATTATAAAACCACCCCTATGTGTTTTCACTTGGTGTGTGGCAAGTTGTTATTCAATAGTGTGCAAATGTGAACAGATCTTTGTTTTTATACTATATATAACTATTGATGGACAGACATTTCTGTCATATTTTTGAATATATTCACCCAAAGTTAGAGCACATAAACTTTTTCTCATGCTTGTAGTCATGAAATGGTAAAATAAGCCCTGTATTGTTAAGTATGATTTCTAGATTGCTGTGTATTTAGTTATCTAAAACACTTGTTATTTCCAGATATATAGACATTACTGACAAACCTACTTTTAAATACATTACTTTAAAAAAGTCAATATAGTAATTAATTTTTCTGCATGGTCAGTGGTTTGTTGTGACATATATATGGGCAGGACAGTGGATGTTTTCCAGTCCCATCTATAATGTATGATTCATTTGCTTCCTATCCTTTTTGGTTTAAAGAGATTCTGAACATCATGTATATGTTGCAGTCATGCTATTGATAAACCATAAGTTTGAAATGTTTAACATTTGCAAATTATTCTAAGAATTGTACTTGGGTGGCTTTTTATGGTTTGTTGGTAAACACTGGTATTTATAGTAGTTTATAAATTTCAACTTAGGAAGTCTATAGAATTGTTGATGAACAAAATAGAGGGTAGAAACTTTTTTTTTTAATATTCACCCTTGAATAGGATAACCTGGATTGATGACATAATTAAAAACAAATGACTTAAATTGAGGTAAAAGATTCTTAGCTATATTTTTGTTAACACACACACACACACACACACACACACACACACAGTCAGGGAGAAGAGGGGGTGAAAAGTTTTTTTCCTCGCAGTTTCATTTAGTAGAAAATTTAGACTGCAGTAGTTAAATTGTACCTGTTTATATTTCTGCTGATTTAAGGGACATGTAAGTCTATCTTACTTTCCCAGATGTACTGAAGTTCTTGATGAAAGTGATTTTTCTGAAGAACATTTTATAGACTCTAAATCACAAAATTTCTATGTTCATTGTTAAGTGGTAGTAAGACATCTTTGTAAATAATTGGCAAATGAATTTTAAACCTCTAATATTTTTAGATGTATTGAATCATAGTATAATTTTGTAAATATTTTCATTGTAAATGTGTTAGGATTATTGTCTTTTAAAATCAATATTGCAAAGCATTGATCATTGATAAATAGGCTCTTGGAGCAATACAACATTTAACATTAATTTGGTTGTTAAGAGGAAAATAGATTATGCATTATAGCATTCTCGTAATAGAATAGGGTGCCATTATATAAATATAAATTGTATATTAAAAAACGTAAATCATGTAAATTCATTTGGTGTTTCTGGATTTATCATAATGCATTTCATTAGTAGCATCCTGATATACGTATCTTGATTATTTTTACATTAAGACTATTTTTTAACAGTAGATTTAGGTTCATAGCAAAATTGAGGGCAAGGTACCAAGATTTGCAATATAGGCCATGCCCCACGATTGCATAATTCCTACTACTATCCACTTAGCACCCCCATTATCAGTCTCCCTTACCATACTGGTACATTTGTTCCTACTGAATTTACATGACATATCATGAATTAACCAAAGTCCATGGTTTGTTATGGTTACCTCTTGGTGTACATTTTGTTGGTTTGGACAAATGTATAATGGCCTGTATCCATCATGGTATTATACAGACTCTTTTAGTTGTCCTAAAATTCCTCTGTGCTCCACCTATACATCCTTCCCCCACACTTATTTTTATTGTTGTTTTTTACATTGGAGATATAAATGACTTTGTTAAAGAGACTTTATACTACCTCTTGGAACTATACACAGTTCTGTATGTGTTCCTTTGGTTGCATGACAATATTCAAGACAACTTTGTAAATAATAGGCAGGCACAAGCTTTTAATTTTTAACATCTAGTCTTTCTAGATGTGTAGAGTCTCACAAAGTATAATTTTGTAAATAATTCATTGTAAAATTTCATATTTTCATTGTTCTCAAATGTAATAGCAATGCAAGTATAATAGCACTTGCAATTACAAATTGCAACAATTTTAGGTTTCTAGAGCTATACATATTTTGGTATCTGAGTTAGAAGAAGGAGAAAGTTAAGAGTGTACTTCTACTCTTGCATTCTCTAATAGAAAATTTTACATTTTAATCACTGTTTAGTCCTCATATTTATTATGCATTAAAAATCCTAAGTTGTAATTTTATAGTTGTATTGCTGATAGGGTGTTATGTATTTTAATGATAGGAAATATGTAAGAAATTGTATTCTCCTTCAAGCCATTCAGTTTTATATTTAACTGGATAACATGACAACATTCAAGACAACTTTATAAATTACAAATGAATAAACTATTTATAAATACCTAGTTTATCCAGAAGCATGGAATTTCATGACATGTAAATTTGTAAATACTTCATTGTCCGATACCACAGGTTTTTTGCAAATGGTTTGGAAGTATAGTAAGTGACTAATAATTTGTTCTGTTAGATATATGTAACATTTTGATGTTAGGTGGATCGTCTTCCTTTTTCTTGAGATTATTATGTTTTCATGTAGAAGAATATTAGATTTTATATTCCAAAACAAACAGAAATACCCAGGATGTATTTTATCCTTAGAATGAATACTTGAGAAGTGAATTTTTGTTTAATATCAGATAAATTCATAGAAGACATTTGGTATTCTAATTGTTATTTTACTCATTGCAAATTTATATGTCTATATCCATATATACATATATAATAAAATGTTAAGTACATGTATACATGTAAAATTAGTTTTAGGAATATAAATCTGATAATGTTCTTTTTCTTAATTGTAGGTTACTGCTTTGTATTTTATTTTTCTGAAAATTGTAGAAATAGTATTTCGATTCCAAACGTAATTAAACATTTCTAAAATTGACTCTATGTTCTATCTAAATATGTTATTTCTAATACGAAATGTTTGAGTAGCTATCCATGATTGTCTTCTGATCTGTTACCATGTGTATATATATCCAAATGAAAATAGAATTTCTGTGATTATTTTGTTATTCTAAAAGGTTTTTTATGAAAATTTCCAGTGTATAGTTATATTTGTATGTTATGTGATAAACAAATGTCAAAAATGTTCCATCTCAGTAGCCTGTAATAAATTATGAAAATTTCTCAGAAAAGTATAAACAAACATCTAAGTCCGTGTAGTTTTTGAACAGAGGTTTGGCAATAATAATTGAAATTCAAATGTGAAAATATTTGAAGTAATATAACTTACTGCTGGGATTTTGTCTATTTTACATCTCAGATTTACAAAGAAGAAAGTGTTACATTGAGTATAACATTGGAGCATCTGAAATAAACACCCATAAAAAATCATAATGGTTATAGCTTATTCATTATACTAATATAATTTAAACACTGGAATATTTTCTGATATGAAAGTATGTTTTAAAGGGACATTTAAAATTATTTCACTTTTTGAACAAACATCAACTAATAGTGTGTTTACAGAGGTATGTCCATATATGTCTGTTCTAATGGAAATGTTAATGCTTACTATTCCTGAGGAATGTAATTATTCTGACATGGTTAAAGAGTTAAGTAATGAGTACTCATCAGTTTTATCATATTGTTGATTATTTTAGCACTCTTAAAATTTTGTGTATGTGTAAGTTGATTGGTAATACATTGTTAATTATCTGTATTATTACTACTTGACGGTCTGAAATGAATATATGAATTATTGAATAGAAATTTCGCTGGAAGATCATATGGCAAAAATGTATCACTACTGTGTGGGGAGATGGGAATGGAGGACTGTTCTGCTTTCTGCATTTGAAATTTTAAAGATTTCAAAAGGAACATTTAAACAACGAAAGGGTTTTTTTTAAAGGTACTACCAATCTGTGCCTCTCTGCTTTGCTGCCTATTATCATCTTTGGAGTATTGGGCTGTTATATCCAATTTTGTATTCCCAGTGGCCATTATGAATAATTTGTGAGTGATCTAGTGACTCCAATACAGCAGAGAGTTTACACACTGAAACAGTATTATGGGACCTATGAAAAGAAATGAGAGAAGATGGGATTTGAGGTAGGTGCTAAACAATTATATTTAGGTTTATAAACACTTGAATAATTTAAAGAAATCATTGAAACTCTATAAGGGGAAAAATCCACTGCCATATTTGTGATTACTGACTAGATCAAATTGTTTGAAGGAGCGTTTATTGGTATATTTTGGAAATGACTTTTTTTTTATTTTTAATAAATTAATTTTTATTGGTGTTCAATTTACCAACATACAGAATAACACCCAGTGCTCATCCCGTCAAGTGTCCCCCTCAGTGCCCATCACCCATTCTCCCCCACCCCCCGCCCTCCTCCCCTTCCACCACCCCAAGTTCATTTCCCAGAGTTAGGAGTCTTTATGTTCTGTCTCCCTTCCTGATATTTCCCACACATTTCTTCTCCCTTCCTTTATATTCCCTTTCACTATTATTTATATTCCCCAAATGAATGAGAACATACACTGTTTGTCCTTCTCCGATTGAATTACTGCACTCAGCATAATACCCTCCAGTTCCATCCACGTTGAAGAAAATGGTGGGTATTTGTCGTTTCTAATGGCTGAGTAATATTCCATTGTATACATAAACCACATCTTCTTTATCCATTCATCTTTCCATGGACACCGAGGCTCCTTCCACAGTTTGGCTATTGTGGACATTGCTGGAAATGACTTTTAATGGGCATGATTGAGAATGGATTCTTTCATGGTAAAGTCTGTCAGCAGGATTTCAGCAAGCTGTTGGTTTTATATTATTTAGTAAGTTATTGTGCAGTAATATTAGCTGCTTGTTTAATTTCTGTATTCAATAATAATTTATAATTCTAAAGTTATCCTAATCTGTGTGTCCTGGTGTCTCATTTGTAACTGATTGGCTATATTGTGTACTTACTTATCAGATGTACATTATGAAAAGATGAATAGATAATCCAAGGACAGCTGATATCAGGAACATTCATTGCTCATCCTATGGACTTTCTTAATTTCAAAGTCTTCACTGGGAACTACAGGTAAGAAGGTTTTGGATCAAGTAGTGCTGTTTTAGGACAAGGGTTATACTACTAAGCTCAGGAAAATATCACTAATGGCTGACTTTGGAATATTCAACCAAGTCTGAGAATTCGTGAGAAAGTTAATTATTTCCAAAGATAATTTTATGAAAATAGAAATGAATAGTATATGCAGAATGTAGATTATTTGTCTTCTTTCAATTATTTACCTCATTTATAATCAGTTATGTAATTAATGTTATAAAGGAAATTATCAGTTCATAAATTGGAAAAAACTTTGAAATAGGATCTTTGCAAATATATTTTATATTTTATATATATTTTATAGTTTATATTTTATATATTTTATAGTTCATAGAAACTGAAAATAAAGGGGAACCCTCCTGAATGGTTGGTGGGAATGCAAACTGGTGCAGCCACCGTGGAATAAAAAAAGGTAGGTTACTTAAAAAGTTAAAAATATAAGCCAGCAATTAATTGAACAAGACAATTATGCAAAGAATACAAAAATACTAATTGAAAGGCATACATGCACCCCAGTGTTTATAACAGCATTATTTACAATGGCTAAATTATGGAAATAGCCCAAGGGTCCATCATTTGATGGATAAGAAAGAACTGATAAATAAACACAATGGGGGTTACTCAGCCATAAAACAAGAATGAGACATTGCCAGTTGGAATAAAGTAGATGGAGCTAGAGAGTACAGTGCTAAGTTAAAGCAGTTAAATAAAGATAAATGCCATATGATTTCACTAATATGTGGAAGTGAAAAAACAAAACAAAGTAGCAAAGGGAAGAGTCCAAGGCAAAACAAGAAACATAATTATAGAGAAGAAACTAATGGTTACCAGCAGGAACGTAGGTAGAGGAAATGGGTGAAACAGGCAATGAGGATTAAAGAGTGCACTTGTGATGAAGAAGGGGTGTTGTATGGAAGTGTTGAATCACTAAATTGTACGTCTGAAACTGGTATTACACTCTTTATTAACTAACTGGAATTTAAATCAAAGCTTGAAAAGTATTGATAAACTAAGTGCTGATGGAGAGTTGTGTATCATATATGGGATTGATTAATGAGGAATTGTGTGTAAGCATTAAAAGAAATTTGTAAGAAAGTTCATGATGAGCTTCCACTTACCTGCTGCTTTAGCTATTCTATGAGAATGGTATATATCTTACTTTACAATGTTTCTTCTTTTTTTTCCTGTTAGGAGATGATAGTTCCATGAAAACACAATTCTGCCATCTTTCTTTGTAATTGCAAGATTTGGTATCACCAGACCTCCATTGGCAGTATTACTCATTCAAGTGTTCTTCACTTCCCATCTCTGATTCCAGGAATACCCCTTGGTGAAACGATTGTAAGGACGGATAAGTGTTCATTTGATCTAGAGAGGGACAATTTGGTTAGACAGGAGTTAATATTATGCTTTTTTTTAATATTAATGTTTTTTTGGTGGCAGCTAGTGGGGAATGAGATCTGTTCAGGTTAATATTGCTGAGTAATAAATAATCCTGAAAGTTGTTGGCATAATGCATCTCTTGAGTTATAATTTCATGATTTCTGTATGTGAAGATTTCTGACAGTTCCAGAATGTGGGCTAAGCCCAGGAGAACCCGTGTTTAACAGTTATTCAAACAGCTTAAGGCTGGAGTTATCTGGTCCACCCTATTTCATACATGTTTTTACATTTGGTTTGGGATGACTTGGAAGGCTGCGGTTAGGTTAAAGCACCTTCACACAATGAGTTTACCCCAGAGGAAGCATCATAAAAATGAGTATTAGCTTTGTGTAAGTGCCTGTGGCCTTTATGATCCAACTTTAGAAGTCATGTAGTATCACTTTGCCATATTTTGTTGGCTAGCATTGTTATATGACCACTCACTTTCTAGTAGAGATTCCATCTTAATGAAGTAGTGCCAGGGTAACAGCTGACCTGATGTTACAGTAAGAATAGATGAAATAGGCACCTAGTTAAGACCTACAACTATGGAATTTCAGAATTTTTTTTTTTAATTTTTGGATCCATTCACAATTTTCCCATCAAATCACACATCTTTATGAGCTCAATCCCAAAATTGATTTTCATAATTTCACTTCTCACATTATGTATTTCTTGCAGATATTTTTCAAAAAGCATTTTACTTACTGCCTGCCACAGAATACAATTTTACTGAACTCTCTTGTGACTTTGGAATTAAATTATGTAAAAGATAAGAAATTAGAGAAATAAGAAAAAGTGATTATTTTAAATTAAGTGAGTTTCAGGAATGCAAAAGAGGCTAGAGACCACTTGCACTAAGCTAATGATATGCAATCTTAGAACTAAAATGAATTATAAAAATAGAGGGAGCAGTTTTTAATGAAACCGTTGATGTTATAGCAAATAGTGAATTCCAGATCCTGATGGACCTAGGAGTTTTAGGATTCTCATTTTTCTTTTATTACCCACTCTGCCCCTTTGGAAGATTAATTGATGAGATGAAAGCTGCCAGATTCCTTAGATATTCTTTTTCAGAGAGACTTATTGCCTACCTGTTAATCCCAGAATAACCTTAAAGGTGTGAAAGCTTTAATCATAAAGTATTTTTTCACATGATTACTAAATAGAAGATTAAGTACTTCTTTGGGGTAGTGCCTATTCAACAATTTTGGTAGCCAGTTGGAATAATGGATTAGGATCTAAATCTATTCCTGAATTCCATTGTAGTGTCTGTATCATTAGTATAGTTACCATTTTTTGCACCAAATGCACTGATGTCCTTTTGATATTTTCATTGGAATTTTTGGTACTGTTGTCATGTTTTGTGTACAGAAATGCATAGAGATTATGTGAAATAATTCTGTATGTAAATGAGCAATTTAGAGATACGAGCAAGAATTCAAATACATAGTTGGAAAGATAACATAAAATGAGAATGTTGGAATCAGTCCATTTATTAAGATATAAGAAGAAAGAATACCAATAACTGGCTTTGGAAAAACTTGACCTACAATTTTATGTTAGATTCAGGTATATAGATAGCGAACAGTGATAGTGAATTGATAATTCTATGTGTTATACAGTGGTCAACACAATAAATGTAGTTATGTCTAGCCTTATTAAAAAAAATCCAAAAGTAATTCTCATCCATTATTTCTTCACAATAAAATGGCTGTTGCATTTGATGGTACATAATTTTTTACCCATTTCCTAATGTGTGATGTCTAAACCGGAAACTGATGCTATTTCTGCCACCATCTTCAAATCCAAAAGAAAATCTCCATAATGTATGGAGACTTCTCGTTCTTGTGTTGGGGTGGATACTTCTCAGATCAGAAAAACTGGACTGAGAAAAATCATGTTTGAAAGTTATCTAAAGATGAGTGTCATTGGAGGGAATTGTAACAAGGCATGTTGTTTTCATTACTGACATTTGACTAAGTCTCAGGAGCTTGAATGGTGTAGTTGTTAATACACAGAAAAGCTCAGGATGGTATGATTGTAAGGCTTCATTTCAGTGTTTTCATAAATACATAGTGCACATATTTATACATTTCACTTTTCACAGGGTAAATTTAAAATTGATAAAAAAAATCTTCTTCCAGATTCCAAAGGGCACAGAAACATTATCTACTGTTAATGGAGTTTTGTGTATTTCCTTTTGGGGTATATTGCTGAACAAATTGTTAGGCTAGTAGTCTTTTGCACCCATACATAGCTACAGATTTTCTAGGCATATAACGTGCTTATATATAAATTATTTTTAATTCCTCCAGCTAATTTGTTGAAATAGTCCTAGTATTTGCACTTTATTGAATTAATGCTATCCAAAATTTATATTCTGAGTCTACAGTAGAAATTTTCACCAAATTACATTGTCTTCATCAATCTTGCCTCTCAGCATTTGTTTAAGATACCTGTTTTCTGAACCGTACAAACGTTAGATTTCAGTGTTTTATTAATCTTTGATAACATGGTATTACAAGGGAATTGTTCTGTTACTGTTCAGTTTAGTCATCTTCATATGTCTTTAAACCTGCTAATCATTTATTTTTTTCATTTACTTTAGAATATTAGTGCATTTGTTACTGGTTTCTAAGAGATTATTTATGACTAAGGATGTTAACCATTTGCCATGCATTGCAAATGAAATACTATGTGTTTCTCACTACCATTTTACTGTGATGTTTTACTTTTTGCTTGTACAGAAGTTGTGTATTGAAATATAATGTTATAATTCATGCCTTTTGAGTTTTGTGTTTTTATTGTAAAACATGGGCATTACCATCATGCATTCTTCATCTGTATTTTCTTCTATTTTTTTGTCAATTGTTCTGTCATTTTTTTTCATTAATCATTAACTGTGGTTTTAAAGCATTACATACTCAAGTTATTTACCTTGACTTAAGCAGTTACCACTCATTTTAAATTTTACCATAGTTATTTAGAAATTCCCACATATAATCAGCTGCATTTCTATTTGTTTGCCTTACATTCTATTGATACTTTAAAATTATTGATGATTTTTAGTCTATTCCATTGAGTTCTATCTCATTTCTCTTCTTTCTTTTCAGAATATTCCCTGTATATAGTCGCATTTTTTTCTCTGAATTGATGCTTAAAATTATTTTGCAAGGTGGAAAAAAATGCAGTTTTAATTTCATTTGCACCAAATTTAATAGATTAATTAGAGAATAGATCTCTTTAAAATTGAGTCATCCAACTGCAAGGTATGTCTTTCTATTTTTAATCAAATTGCTATGTTGGAAAATTGCTAGTGTAATTTTTTAAATCATTCCCAGTCATATCATAGTTTTGTTAATGGAGTGATGGGGATTGGATAATTAGTTTACTTCCCTAATAGTATTTCATTAAAGTTCCCAAATTGTGCTTTTCTTTCTTTTTTCATGGTTATTAAAGAATATAGGAAAGCAGAAAGGGCTCTTGGTTATTTGACAGTGAATATTAAACCTGTTAGTATAAGTATCACTTAATTATGGGACATTTTAGGTATCCTTCCTTTGTTGAGAATTTATTGCAAAATATGTTGACAGGTTTAATAAAATGTTTTGTATTTGTCATGTATTATAGGTGATCATACTTGCTATTATAATCATTGATTAGGCTAAAAACTAACATTTCCCAAAAATGAACATTCTTGCATCTTAATGAATGAACTACATTTGTGTGTGAATGTGCATGAAGGTGTGTGTGAATTCATATATATTTCCCTATTATAATTGTTACAGTTTTATTTGAAAATTCTAAACATACAATCCTAAATAAACAGCTTATATTGTTCTTTTTTGCCAGGTTTTTGTATTTGGTTTGCCTGCTCTACCAAAATGTTTGGAGCATTATTTTTAATAGGCTGGAAACAAAAAGTATTAATATTAATTCTTAAATATTTATTTTGAAATAATTTTTGGCTTACAGAAATGTATATTGTTCTGTAACTTATATTAACATCTTTTTGTTTGCCTGATAGTTATCTAAACCAGGAAGTTGATAAACTGCTTTTACCTGATCCTTTTATAATCCATGTTTGAAAGTAGAATCCCGTGTTTCATATACTTCTTATACTTTCCTTAATGTCCCATCTGCTTGTGACCATTGACGAGTTTTGTTTGGTTTTCATGATTTTGATATTTTTGAAGAGTCTGTAAAATATCGCTTAATGTTCATCAGTATGAGTTTGTGCGATTTTTGTCATTGAAATTGTGCATATTACTACAGAAATGGTGCTCCCTTCTCATCATATACTGTTGATATACTGTTGATATGCCTTGTCACTAGTGATGTTCCTTTGATTTCTTAGTGTTACATATTAAGTATCTGTAGGGGAAGATCCCACGAATTTTGTTATACTATATCTGCTAATTTTAGAATGTATTGATGTTTGTTGCTTACAATAATTCATACACAGTAACAAATTTTTTTTTGACAAAACAGATTTTTTGGTTTCAGTTGTAGAGTTTAGGTATTCCTCAGTTCTGTATAACACCCAGTGCTTATTGTATCATGTGCCCTCCTTAATGCCCATCACCCAGTTACAGTTACCCCAATTCCCCACCTCAGCACACAGTATGTTTTCTATAGTTGTCTCCCTCTTTTTGTCTTTAATTTTCCCTCCTTTCCCGTGTTCTTTTTTATTTCTTAAATTACACATATGATCAAAAATAATATTTGTCTCTCTTTGATTTTTTTCACTTTAGCCCTAATACCTTCTAATTCCATCCACATTGTTGCAAATGGTAAGGTTTCATTTTTCTGATGGCTGAGTAATATTCCATTGTGTGTGTGGTGACCATGAGTGTGTGTGTGAGTGTACGCACCACATCTTTATCCATTCCAATGCTGATGGACATCTGGGCTCTTTACATATTTTGTCTATTTTGGATACTGTTGCCATAACCATTCAGGTGCATGTGCCCCTTCAAATTACTATGTTTATATCCTTTGGGTAAGTACCCGGTAGTGCAATTGGCGGGTCATAGCGTAGATCTGTTATTAACGTTTTGAGGAACCTCCAACTGGTTTACAGAGTGGCTGGACCAGTTTACATTCCCACCAACAGTGTAAGAGGGTTCCTCTCTTCTATGCATCCTCACCAACATCTGGTGTTTCCTGAGTTGTTAATTTTAGCCACTGTGACTGGTGTGAGGTATCTTATTGTGGTTTTGATCTGTATTTCCCTAATGCTGAGTGATGCTGAGCATTTTTTCATGTGTCTGTTGGCAATTTAAATGGCCATTTGGAGAATGTTTATTCATGTCTTCTGCCCATTTCTTGACCGTATTTTTTTTATTTTGGGGTGTTGAATTTGATAAATTCTTTATAGATTTTTGATAATAGCCCTTTATCTAGGAAGATATTTGCTAATAGGATCCAACAGTACATTAAAACGATTATTCGCAACAACCAAGTGGGATTTATTCCTGGGCTGCAAGGGTGGTGCAGTATCTGGAAATCAATGTGATACATCACATTAACAAAGGACAAGAAGCATATGATTATCTCAATAGATGCAGGAAAAGCATTTAAGAAAATACAGCATCCTTTCTTGATTAAAACTCTGCACTTGAGCTGTTTAGATATTTCCCTATCCTAAAAGCCTTATTGGAGAAACCCACAGCAAATACCATTTTCTGGAGAAATGCAGAGCTTTTCCCCTAAGGTGTGGAACATAACAAGAATGTCCATTCTCAACCACTGTTGTCCTAGCCTCAGCAATCAGACAACAAAAAGAAATACGTCCAGATCGGAAAAGAAGTCAGACTTGCACTTTTTCACTAACTTCCAGATAACATATTCTGTGTTGACATCATAAAATGTGATTTTTAAAAATTTGTCTATCTTACACATTATTAATTAAAATTTGAATTTTGTACTATAAAAGTTATTCCTTTCCCCTCTTCCTACCCCCATTTAATTTTGAGTGTCATTTCAATGTGGACTCATGGATATTTTACTTATATGGATTAAGATCATTGCTGTTTTTTAGATTTTTTTTATTTATTTGACAGATTGTGTGCTATAAGTTAGACAGACTAGCAGTCAGAGAGAGGGAAAGGGAGCAACAGGCTCACCAGAGAGCAGAGAGCCCAATGTGGGGCTCAATCCAGGACTCTAGGATCATGACCTGAGCCAAAGGCATTCTCTTAACCTCCTGAGCTACCGAGGTGCCCCTCATTACTCTTCCTTAATCAGTTTGTCCCCCATTTGGCCATTCAGGTCTCTCAAGGTGTTCTCAGTCTTGTCTATGTGTTCATATATACTTTCCTGAGGACCACTTACTCTCTGGCCACCTAACAGTATCCAGGTTTATTTTGCTACAGTTGTGCAGCCAGCAACTCGTAGAGGATACCTAGTTCCTTACAGGGTATGGAATGGTACTTAGGAAGTAAGTTCTATATAAGAATTTCATTTACATTCATGGCCTAGTAATATTCTGAGGCAGATATTTGTCATGTTTTATTAGATTTTGAATACTTGGCTGTTCGTACTTTTTGATTTTGTGAATAGTGGCTTTGTGGCTGTCCACATTGTGAATAGTGGTGCCAAGAATTTGCATGAAAATGCCTTGACTCCCTGTTTTCATTTCCTTTGGGTATATATCTAAGGAAAATTGCTATGTCATGATGTATTCATATTTTACTCCGAGGAATGATTTGTTTTCATATTCATAGATCATTGAGATCATAATAGCTTTGACATCTGAACAACTAAAACTAATTATCAATGTTTTACCATATTTTGAAAAGACAAATCAATCTTTAATTTTTGTAGGCATATAGAGCACAATTTTAAGTAAGTACAGTATCCTATTTCTTATTAAGTAGAATCTCTTAGTGAGTTTTAAAATAGATTATCCTGTAAATTTGTGAATTGGTCCAAAGAGATCATAAGAATTGGAACAAACCTGGATCAAAGCTGGGACCATGAATTTTTATTTAGGATATTTTTCTTGATTATTTTTAGTAATTTATTCTTAATATTAAATCATTTAATCTTTTAGTATAGGACTTTCTACGTGCTTTTTTGTTTCATATGTGTTAAATATTTTAGAAACATTTGCTCTTTTGCAATTCATTTCAATCAGGAGGAACTTAAGTTTATGGTTTCTCATATTCCTGTTGATTACACACTATTTCTAGTATTTTAAATGAATTTTGGTGAAGTAATGTGGTCAA
The DNA here is from genome assembly GCF_048418805.1 of Vulpes vulpes. Taxonomy (NCBI): domain Eukaryota; kingdom Metazoa; phylum Chordata; class Mammalia; order Carnivora; family Canidae; genus Vulpes; species Vulpes vulpes. The sequence goes on along the minus strand of NC_132793.1, from coordinate 83,925,487 downwards.
GGTTATTTCTGCCTTGAGGTTTTCTCTTTCCTATATTCTCTCACATACCTATGTATCTATAACTATAAACATTTATATTTATTCAATGTGTAAATACCTTTGTAAACTAATACATAAAAATCTATGTAGACATTTGTAAGTATGTGTAAAAAATGTTTACATAAAAACCTATGTAAATATAAATGTACATGTAGACCATAACAAAACTATGGCTCATATTTCTAAATATAAGAAGGGTATTAGGAAAGAGGCATTGTTTCCAATGTACAGAGCATTCTAAGTAATTGTAACAGGCTTACTATTTTTATAGGTCTGTATCTCTATTAGGGACCATCTTAGTTGTACTAATATGACTTGATATTGATGTACTAATAGCAATTTTCTTTTGTTTCATTTCATGTTGAATATTTGACCATTTTGTCAATTTTTGATGAGTAATTCTTATAATATGTCCCAAATTGATTATGAGTAAGTACTTATATTTTCCTATGTCTTATCCTAGAAATAATAACTAATTGCTTTATAGTTTTTCAGTGGACTTTATTGTATCTCAAGATTTGGGGACTCCAGTACTTGTCAAGGATAATCATGGTCACCTGGGTGGCCCAGTGGTTGAGCGCCTGCCTTCCACCCAGGGTGTGATCCTGGGGTCATGGAATCGAGTCCCACATCGGGATCCCTGCATGGAGCCTGCTTCTCCCTCTGCCTATGTCTCTGCCTCTCTCTCTCTCTTTCTGTCTCTCATGAATAAATAAAATCTTTAAAAAAATAGATAATCATAATGCCACCTACTGAAAAATATAAAATGTGATAATGTTTGTAGTATGTCATTGTGTGATACCTAATGTACTTTGAGGTATTGCTAGATAAAATTTATTTAGACTTCGGTGTTTTTAAAATAGTGACATACAGATCAGCACTTGAATGATCATGCGTTCCATTCCACTTAGTTTGTTAACCCATAATTCCTTGAATCTACAACAGCCTTTATTTTTTTAAAAACTTTCATTATTTCTATTTAAATTTGGAAGAAATTTGCCTTTTACAACTATTATGCTTCTATATTCTACAAGTAGTATATGCTATCCCTGTAGTAGTGTATAACATTTTCCTCCATTTTCCAAGATAGCTAGATTTAAATGTCACATCGGCTTGGTTTTGTTAATTCTTTAGTCATTTATTATAGGAATATTTCAAAGAATACTATAAATTTTTAAATTTTAATTCTGGTCTAGTTAACATACAGTGTTATATTAGTTTTTGGTGTACAATACCAAGCATCACCCACTTCACATCAGAAGTGCACTCAATTCCCATAATCTAGTTCACCTATCTGTCCCCACCCACCCAGTTTTGTGTTAGTCATCAGCTTTTTCTCTGCAGTTAAGAGTTTTGGTTCCTCTCCCTCCCTCCACTTGGCTAGTTTGTTTCTTAATTCCCACACGAGTGAAATAATACGATGTTTGTCTTTTTATAACTGACTTATTTCAAATAGCGTTAACACTCTCTAGCTCCATCTGTGTGGTTGCAGATGACAAGATTTCATTCTTTTTAATTTTGTTTTTACATTTTATTTTTTATTTATGAGACACACAGGCAGAGACATAGGCAGAGAGAGAAGTAGGCTCCGTGCAAGGAGCCTGATGTGGGACTCTATCCCGTGACTCCAGGATCATGCCCTGGGCTGATGGAAGATGCTCAACAGCTGAGCCACCCAGGCATCCCAGATTTCATTCTTTTTATAGCTGAGTAATACTCCATCATATATATGGCATATATTTCATAACATACATTAGATATATACCACATATTTATCCATTCATCACTCAGTGGATACTTGGGCTGTTTCTGTGATTTGACTATTGTAAATAATTCTGCAATAAACATAGAGTTGCTTGTATATCTTTGAATTAGTGCTTTTGTATTATTTGAGTAAATACCCAGTAGTGTGATTCCTAGATCATAAGAAGTACTATTTTTAAATTCTTGATGAACCCCCCCACCCCACCCCCTGTACTGTTTTCCAGAGTGGCTGCACCGGTCTGCATTCCCACCAACAATATAAGAGAGTTCCTTTTTTTCCACGTTCTCCCCAAAACTTGCTATTCCTTGTGACGTTGATTTTAGCCATTCAGGTATAAGGTGATATCTCATTGTAGTTTTGATTTCTGTTTTGCTGATAAGAGCATCTTTTCATGTGTCTGTTGGTTATATGTATGTCTTTTTTTTTGAGAAATGGGTGTTTTGTCTTCTGCCATTTCTTGACTGGATTGTTTTTAGGGTGTTGAGTTGTATAATTTTGGAAAAGAATCCGTTACCAGATATGTCTTTTGCAAATATCTTTTCCCATTTGATAAGTTGCTTTTTAGTTTTGTTGAATGTTTCTTTCACCAAGCAGAAGCTTTTTATTTTTATTATGTATTTTTTTAGTTTTCTTAGAGACCTAGTGGGGGAAGAAGAGAAAAAGAGAGAATGGCTGCATCCTCAGCACAGATCTCATGACCCTGTGGTCATGACCTTAGCTGAAATCAAGAGTTGGAGACTTAGAAAACTAAGCCTGCCAGGCACACTCAGAAGCTTTTTATTTCAATGTATTCCCAATAGTTTATTTTTGTTATTGTTTACCTTGCCTCAGGAGACCTATCTAGATAGAAAAATGTTGTCTCCGCTGATTCAAAGGAGCTACTGCCCGTGTTCCTTTCTAGAATTTTTATTTTTTTGAGGTCTCACATTTAGGCATTTTAGTCATTTTGAATTTATTTTTCTGTATGGTGTAAGAAAGTGGTCCAATTTCACTGTTTTGCATGGTGCTGTCCAGTTTTCCCAACACCATTTATTGGAGAGAAAGTCTTTTTCCTAATGGATATACTTTCCTGCTATGTTGATTACTTGGATAATTAAGGGTTTATTTTTCTTTTGTTCTACTTTTCTGTGTGTCTGTTTTTGTGTCAACATCACACTGTTTTGATTACTTGATATTTGTAATAAATTCCATACTTGTGATTCCTCCAGGTTTGCTTTTCATTTTCAAAGTTGATATGTCTATCAGAGTTACTTGTTACATGCAAATTTTAGGATTAATCTATTCCAGCCCTGAAAAATGCTGTTGGTATTTGGGAGATATTGCATTATGTGAGTATTTTGTTTTGGATGCTATAAATATCTTGAGAATATTTGTTCTTCTAATTAATGAGCATTGAATGGTTTTCCATTTCTTCGTGTCCTCTTCAATTTCTTTTATCAGTGTTTTATATTTTTCAGAGTATAGGTCTATTAGGTCTTTGGTTAGGTTTATTTCATTGTTTTTGGTGCAGTTGTAATTGGGACTGGTTCCTTAATTTTTCTTTTTTCTGCTTCATTACTGGCAGAGGAATTCCCCCAAATTATTGTAAAAGTTTATATTTGTATCCTGTGATTTTATTGAGTTTGTGTATTAGTTCTAGCAGGTTTTGGTGGAGTCTTTTGAGTTTTGTATACAGAATATCATGTTACCTGCAAATAGTGAAAATTGCTTCCTTGCAAATTTGGATTTCTTTTTGTTGTCTGATTGCTGTTGAAAGGACTTCCAGTACTACAGTAAATAACAGCTGTGAGAGTGCATATCCCTCTCTTGTTCCAGACTGCAGAAGGAAAGCTGTTTTCCCCACTGATGATGATATTAGCTGTGAGTATATGGCCTTTATTATATTGAGGTATGTTTCCTCCAAACCTACTTTGTTTTTTTTTAATTTTTAAAAATTATTTATTTATTTTTTATTGGCGTTCAATTTGCCAACATACAGCATAACACCCAGTGCTCATCCCAACAAGTGCACCCCTCAGTGCCCATCACCCAGTTACCCCTGCCCCACCCATCTCCCTTTCCACCACCCCTTGTTTGTTTCCCAGAATTAGGACTGTCTCTTGTTCTATCTCCCTTAGTGATATTTCCCACTCATTTTTTCTCCTTTCCCCTTTATTCCCTTTCACGATTTTTTATGTTCCCCAAATGAATGAGACCATATAATGCTTGTCCTCCGATAAAGAAGATGGGGTATATGTATACAATGGAATATTATTACTCAGCCATTAGAAATGACAAATATCCACCATTTGCTTTGATGTGGATGGAACTGGAGGGTATTATGCTGAGTCTAAACCTACTTTGAAAAAATAATCTAGTTTGTTGATGGTTTCGGTTTTTGTTTTTGCTTTTTACTATGAATGAGTGTTGTACTTTGTCAAATCATTTTTCCACATCTATTAAAATGATCCTATAGTTCTCATTCTTTCTGTGGTCAATGTTGATTTATCATATTGATTGATTTTTGTAAAGATTTTATTTATTCATGAGGGACACAGAGAGGCAGAGATGGAGGCAGAGGAAGAAACAGGCTCCCTCTGGGGAGCCCAATGTGACTTGATCTCAGGACACTGGGATCATGCCCCACGTGGAAGGCAGATGCTCAACCACTGAGCCACCAAGGTGCCCTCACATCGATTGATTTGAATTTTGGACCACCCTTGAAGCCCATGAATACATCCAACATGATTGTGGTTGAATGATTTTTTTGATGTATTGTTGGATTTGTTTTGCTAGTGTTTTATTGAGAATTTTGCATCCATGTTCAGGGATATTGGCTTGTAGTTCTCTTTTTTTAGTGGAATCTTTGCTTTTGGTATCAGGGTAATGCTGTCCTTATAGAATGAATCTGGCAGTTTTCTTTTCTATTTTTTGGAATAGTTTGAGAAGAATAAGTATTTTTCTTTAAGTGCTTCATAGAATTCCCCTGTGATGCCGTCTGCCCTTGACTTTTTTATGTTGGGAGATTTTTGATAACTGCTACAATTTCATTTCTGGTTATTAATCTTTCAAATGTTCCATTCCTTCCTGTTTCAATTTCAATAGTATATATTTTTCTAGGCCATTATCCATTTTTCCAGGTTGTCCAATTTGTTGGTATATATTTTATCATTATATTCTCACAATTGTATTTCTTTGGTGGTCTTATTTCCCCTCTCAAGTTGTGGGATTTTATTTATTTGGGTCCATTTTTTCTAAGTCTAAGTAAAGCTTTATCAATTTTTATTAATTTTTCTCAATGAACCTGCTTTTGATTTCATTGATTTGTTTTCTTTTTTTTATATTGTTTATTTCTCCTCTAATGTTTATTATTTCCTTCTGCTGGCTTTCAGCTTTGTTCTACTTTTTCTAGCTCCTTTTGGTGTAAATTTAGATTTCTAGAGATTTTTCTTGCTTCTTGAGGTGGGTGTGTATTACTATAAACGTTTTCCATAGAACAGCTTTTGCTGAATCCCATAGGTTTTGGATATTGTTTTCATTTTCATTTCATCCTATGTATATTTTGGTTTCTTCTGTAATTTCTTGTTTGGCCCATTTGCTGTTTTGTAACCTGTTTTCTGATCTCCATATATTTGTGGTCTTTCTGATTCTTTTTTTCTTGTGGTTGATTTCTAATTTCATAGTGTTGTGGTCAGAAAAGATATAACTTTGATCTTTTTGAATTTGTTTAGGTATGTTTTGTGGCCTAATGTGTGATCTGTTTTGAAGAATGTTGCCTGTGCTCTTGAAGATAATATGTATTGTCTTGTAGGATGGAATGTTTCAAATATATCTCTTAAATCCATCTGGCCCAGTGTATCTTTCAGAGCCACTATTTTCTTGTTTATTTGCTGTATGAATGATCTATACATCCGTGTCAGTGGAGTATTCAAGTCTCCTACTTTTATTGTATTACTATCAATTAGTTCCTTTTTGTTTTTTGGTTAATTGTTTTATCTATCTGTATGCTCCCATAATGGGTGCATAAATATTTACAATCATTGGATCTTCTTTTTAGATTGCCCCCTTTATTATTATTTGGTATCATACTGTGTCTCATTTTATAGACTAAAGTTCATTTATTTCCAGGATGAGTATTGCTATCATGGCTAAGCCCATTTGCATGATAAATATTTCTCCATTCCCTCACTTAAAGTCTTTGAATTCTGGTCTGAAATGAAACTCTTGTAGGCAGCATATAGATGAGTCTTATTTTTTAATACTTTATAAATTTTTATGTAGTGTCTTTGCCCAACATGGAACTTGAACTTGTGACCCCAAGAGTCAAATCCTCTGCCAACTGAGGGAGACAGGGACCCATGGGACATGATTTTTCATCTAATCTTACACTCTCTGTCTTTTGATTGGAGCATTAAGTCTCTCTTCATTCAAAGTAATTAATGATATACATGTACTTATTGCCATTTTGCTACTTTTTTTGCAGTTCTCAGATTTTTTGTTTTGTTTTACTTTTTTGTTTTTTGATATATATATAGAGAGAGATACGTGTGTGTGTGTGTGTGTGTGTGTGTGTGTGTGTGTATATATATATATAATTACATTTCACAAATAAATTCCAGTTAGTTAACATTTGGTAAATGTTAGATTCACGTGTACAATATTGTGGTTTAACACTTCCATACAATACCTAGTGCTCATCACAAGTACACTCCCTACATCTATCAATATTGTTGCAAGTGGCAAGATTTTGTTCTTCATGGTTGAGTAATATTTCATCGTTTATGTATGCCACATTTCCTTTGTCCATCAGCTGATGGATATTTGGGCTGTTTCCATATTTTGGCTATTAATTGATTATGATGGTATAAACATTGGGGTATATGTATCCCTTTCAATTAGTATTTTTGTATTCTTGGTGAAATACTAAGTACAATCACTGGATTACAGTGTAGTTCTACTTTTTTTTTTTTTTTTTGACTTTTTGAGGAAACTTCATACTGTTTTCCAGGGTCTCTGCACCAGTTTGATTCCCACCAACAGTGTAAGGGTGTTTCCTTTTCTCCACATCCTCACCAACATCTGTTGTTTCTTTTGTTGTAATATTAGCTATTATTTTTTTTTCAGATTTTATTTATTTATTCACGAGAGACACAGAGAGAGGCAGAAAGAGAGGCAGTGACAGGAGAAGCAGGCTCCAAGTGGGAACCCGATGTGGGACTGGGATTATGCCTAAGTTGAAGGCAGACACTCAACCACTGAGCCACCCAGGTGTCCTAATTTTAGATATTCTTACTGGTGAGAGGTGATCCTCAGTGTAGTTTTAATTTGTATTTATCTGGTTTTGAGTGATGGTGAGCATCTTGTCATGTGTCTGTTGGCCATCTGTATATATTCCTTAGAAAAATATCTATTAATGTCTTCTGCACGGTTTTAAGTTGTATTATTCAGTTTGGGGGTGTTGAGTTTTATAAGTTCTTTACTTATTTCAGATTCTAGCCTATTATTTAGATATGTTATTTGCAAATATATTCTTCCATTACATGAGTTGATTTTCAGTTATCTTGATTTTTTTTTTTTGCTTCACTATGAAGAAGCTTCTGTTAAAAAATATATTTTATTTATTTATTTGATAGAGAAGAAGAGAGAAGGAGAGCAAGAAAGCCCCAGTGGAGTGGGGAGAGGACAAGTGAGAAGCAGGCTCCCCTCTGGGTGGGGAGCCAGACACAGGGCTTAATCCCAAGACCCTGGGTTCATGACCTGAGCCAAAGGCATTACTATGGTCAATGTCAGAGACGTTATTGCCTGTATTTTCTAGCATTTTAATAGTTTCTGTAGGTTTTTTCTGATCTTTCTCTAATGGTTTTTTTTGTTTTCTTTAGGATAAATTTGAGTTCTTTATGGGTTTTTTTAAGATTTTATTTATTCACAAGACAGAGAGAGGCAGAGACACAAACAGAGGGAGAAGCAGGCTCCATGCAGGGAGCCCTACATGGTACTCGATCCCGGGGCTCCAGGATCAAGCCCTGAGCCAAAGGTGGCGCTAAACTGCTGAGCCACCCAGGGATCCCCCAGGTTCTTTATGTTTTTAATACCTAGATATGATAACCGTGGGTTCTTTATTTTTAATATCTACTAATCTGGGGATCCCTGGGTGGCTCAGTAGTTTAGCACCTGCCTTCGGCCCAGAGCATGATCCTGGATTCCCGGGATTGAGTCCCACATCAGGCTCCTTGCATGGAGCTTGCTTTAAAAATAATAATATCTACTAATGTATGTTTTGTTTGTGGTTACCATTTCATTTATATATTCCATCTTATGCATATAGCAGTCTACGTTAAGCTGATAGTCACTTAATGTTGAACTCTTTGTTAGCTCCTCTTGTTTCTAGGTTTCATATATTTTGTATCATTTTTTAAAAGATTTTATTTATTCATGAGAGAGAGAGAGAGAGAGAGAGAGAGAGAGGCAGAGACACAGGCAGAGGGAGAAGCAGGTTCCATCCAGGGAGCCCAACGTGGAACTCGATCCCAGGTCCCCAAAATCACACCCTGGGCTGAAGGCAGCACTAAACCACTGAGCCGCCTGGGCTGCTCCTGTATCCTATTTTACATCCGTACCATAATTGATTTTTACAGAAACAGTTGTTTTTACTGTTTTTGTGTTTTTTATGCTCTCACATATGGCCTTTCCTTTTTTAAAAAAAAAAAAGATTTATTTATTTTATACACAGAGCATGTGCATGTGGGCAGCGGTCCATATGGAATCTCCCAAGCACACCCCCAACTGAGTGCAGAGCTTGCCATGGGGCTGGATCCCATGACCCCTGAGATCATGACCTGAGGTGAAACCCAGCATTGGTCACTCAAATCACTGAGACATCCAGGCCCCCAGTCTTTCCTTTTCACTCACAGTCCCCTTTAGTATTTCTGGTAGAGCTGGTTTAGTGATTATGAAATTTAGCTTTTGTTTGTCCAAGAAACTCTGTCTATCCTCCTACGCTGAATGATAGTCTTGTTTGATAGAATATTTTTGACTGCAGATTTTTAAAATATCCTTTCTAGTATATATTTCAGTGTTCTACAAAGTCCTTGATGGCCATCACAACATGTAAAATAAAGTCAAAGTGCACAATTAAAATATAGCTTTTGTTAGTAACACCTCATACTGTTGACTGAAGATAATCTGAAATTCATGTAAATCCATTCAATTAATCATTTTTGATGGATCTCTGGCCCTCAGAGCGTTCAGGCTCATCCCTTAGCTACATAATCTTAGAAGTTTTATTTATTTTTTTATAAATTTATTTTTTATTGGTGTTCAATTTGCCAACATATAGAATAACACCCAGTGCTCATCCCATCAAGTGCCCCCCTCAGTGCCTGTCACCCAGTCACACCAGTCACACCAACTCCCGCCCACCTCCCTTTCTACCACCCTTAGTCCATTTCCCAGAGTTAGGAGTCTCTCATGTTCTGTCTCCCTTTCTGACTGCAGATTTTTAATTTTCAGCATTTTGAATGTAATGCCACTTCTAGTCTGCCAGGTTTCTACTGAAAAATGAGCTGATAGATTTATGATGTTTTCTGTGTATGTAAATGTCGTTAGTTTTCATGCAACTTTAAGATCTTTTGTCACATTTTTTTTTTTGCCATTTTAAGTATTATGTGTCTCGATGTAGACCTTCTTGAATTGAATTTCATGGGGAATCTCTGTGCTTCCCGAGTTTGGATCTCTCTTTCTGTGGATTTAGGGTGTTTTTAGCTTTTCTTCAAATACATTTTCTATCCCCCTTTCTCTCCTTGGATCCAAGAATATGAATGTTGGTATGCTTGATGGAGTGAGTGAGTTCTCAGAAGTCTATTCTCATAATGCAGGGTTTTGTTTTGTTTTTACCCTCCTCTGTTCAGCTTTATTGCTTTCCATTACTTTGTCCTCTGGTCACTGATAACTTCCTCGATTTCCTGTAGCCTACTGTTTATTTCATGTACTATATTTTAAATTTATTGAGTTCTTCATCTCTGTTATGTTTTTTCTCTCTTTGTTAAGGGTCTAACTGTTCTCTATTATTTTCTCAAGTCCAGTGTGTATATTTATTATTACATTAAATTCCCTATCATGCATATACTTCTTTCTCTTTCTCTTTGATCTCCTATCATTTTATCATGTTCTTTCATTTATGACTGATTCTTCTGTCTCGTCCTCATTTTGTCTATCCCTCTCTCTCTCTTTCTGTGTATTCAGAATGTCAGCTACATCCTCTGCTCTTAGATGTATTGGCTTAATGGAGAAGAATTCTGTAGTTTGTCCCTGGTTCACCAGAACTTTGCATTTCAAGGGAGTCTTCCTATGTATGTTGTGTGCATTGTGCTATTGTATCTGAGTAGCTCTTTCTTTTAATCCGGATGTCTGCATAAATTCTCTGCCTGTTGTGGGTTGGGTTGTTCTTTCTCTCTGTGTTCTCAACCTTTCTGGTGCAACTTCTTAACATTTAGTTGTATAGTTTAGTTATTGACATAGATGTTGGTGATGTAATACCTGAGTGTAAATGTTGGATGTGGTAAGGTTATGTTCTTCCTACTCCACTATATCACTTCTATAAAACACTCCTTATTTGTATATTTTGTCTTTCTGTGGTTTCAAGAATCATATAGTGTTTAATTTTTCCATCTGTTTTCCACCTAAGAATCATAGCCTCTAGTTGTTTAATCAGTAGGTGCACTTTTGCTTTAGTTAATTAAAATTACTCTTAATGAAGTATTTAAGTTAAGACTTTTCTAAATTAACTATTTTAAATTCTTAATTCAAAAGAAAATGGAAGATGTGTACTGGATCCTTTTCCTTTACTTATAAATTATATAGTAATGAATTTGATGCCCTGTCCGTCATCCAAGATGATTTGTACATGTACTATAGCAAAACGTAAACTGCAAAACAACTTGAAAAGCTAAGTTATATTGCAAAGGTAATGACCGTTAGAATGAACAGTTATTGAAACCAATACACACATACATAGATACAGGAATAATAGGTAATACACAGTTTAATTTTTTAACTTATTCAAATATGTATTCAATTTATGCAATTTACTTTTACACCTTGTAGTTATTCAAATGTATTCAGTTTATGCAATTTATTTTTATAGCTTGTAGTTAGGATATATTTTTTTCTCAACCTTTACACAATTCATTTTCGTTCCATATATAAATGGAGAGATAGCACACATGAGTGAGCTTTTGAAATATTTGGAAATGTGTTCCTTTTTACATTATTGTTTGAACGTTGAAAACAATATGTTCCATATTCCATTGTAAATATTGTAAGCATAAGCATAGAATTGTAACCATGAACATTGAGTTTTTACTTGTTTTTTTAATTCTATTTCATTTACATATATTGTATTCCGAGGTAGAGTTCAGTGATCTATCATTTCCATATAACACCCATTGCTCATTATGTCACATAACTTCCTTAATGCCCATGAAGCAGTTACCATACCTTCATGGCCTCCCTCCCAGGAACCAAATTTAAGTGATAGAATATCATTTTTACGTACTTTGTTCTATAGCTTTGTAAGTCTCTGGTGAGATAGGTACTCTACTTTTATTCCATTCATAGATGTGTCTCAGTTTACTTGCCTATAAAGCAAGAAAAAATAATGTGTTTATGTCAAGGAGGTCTCAAGTATTTAGTTGATTATTATACAGAAATAACTAAGAAGAGGTCTTGGCTATCTCAGTGCTCTTTTTCATGACTATTTAAACTCTTGTGTATAGGTTATTCAAGTAGGATATGAATTGTCTCATTTTAACTCCTTGGTCCATAACTTTAATGCTGTAGTACCATACACTCACAAATAAGACTTGGTTGCTACCACTGAATATATATTTAGTATATACACTTTAATTTAGTTACTTTATAAATTAATTTAATATACATTCATGTATTTGGTAACAGAAGCCCAGTTAAGTAGTAGTTTCATATGTAGGAAGTATCGTGTTAGCTTCTTATCTCATGACTACAGATCAATTATAATCAACTAAAGATTAATTATTATTAAGGTCCATTACTAGGTCCATAACTCTACTTGGTTTTATATATGTACATTTTTTAAGAGAAGAAACAAATGCAGGTGGGAGGAGGGACAGAGGAAGAGAGAGAAGAGAATCTCAAGCAGACTCTCTATTGACGACAGAGCCCAACATGGGCCTCTTGATCCCACAACCCTGAGATCATGACAGAGCTGAAATCAAGAGTTGGATACATAACCGACTGAGCCACCGAGGCACCTCTATGTGCTTATATTCTAAAAGTAAAAAATGCCTCCCCTAAAATTAAGCTGTAATTCTATCCTAATATATTTACTCATTAGTTTATAAAAAGTAGAAAAAAATCATTATCAGTTATTTGTATGTTCTTAAAGATTCCATGAATATTAGTTTACATTTAAGAATGGTTTATATTATGTTTAATATTATATGTTTAAGAATGGTTGCATTAGAAAATAAAATTAAGGTAAAATATGAGAATTGAGTAGATGAGTTGGTTGTTAGTGAATCTGATGCCATTTGGTGGTGCCAATTTGTTGAATTACTTTCTGAAAAAGAGTTCTGAAGAGTAGTGGAGGATCTTATTTTGTTACTGTTTTTCGTGGTCCATTGGAAAGACCATAAGCTTTATCAAGTGTCACCAAGAAAGGGGTGTTTCTTTTAGTTATGAGCAGTAGCATCTTACTAGGTTTGTTTCAGAGTAGAAGCCACATAATTATACTGAATGTGTAGTTTCTTCCCCTGCTATCATTAGTCTGTTTGCATTTCTTCTCACCAATTAGGCCCCTTTCTTTGTCTTCATGGGTTGAAATCACCTGAGATTTTGTTTAGGGAAACATATAGGAAGACTTTGTTTCTCATCATTTTCCATGAATAAATGAATATTTTTAATGTGGATAAGTGATGAACAGTGGACAGCAAAGAATCTAGAGGTATATTCATAAGTCTCCTTTGGTTAGATTTTAAATGTAATTTTTTATTCAAGTATAGTTAACATACAATGTTATATCAGTTTCAGGCGTAAAATACAGTGATTCAACAATTCTGTACATTACTCAGTTGCTCATCACAGTAAGTGTGCTCTTCATTCCCTTCAGCTAGTTTCACCCTCCCCCACCAGCCTCCCCTCTGGTAACCCTCAGTTCTCTATATTTAAGACTTGTTTTTTATGTTTGTCCTTCTTGTTTATTATGTTTCCTAAATTCCACATATGAATAATGCAATTGGTTGCCTTTTTTAAAAAGTAACAGTATCATTTATTTGATTATTGTTTGCTTCTCCATCTTTTGTTCTGGTTATATCATTTGTTCGCTAAACATCAAAGCAACATTTTTTTATATTAAAGTGATACAGAAGACAAAGGTATTAATGAAATTTAGTATAGCCCAGTACTTCAAATAAAAGGCTCTCTTCTAGCCTGAAGATGGCATTATATTTATGAGAACATGTATAACACAAGCTATTTGGTTCCTCTTCGGTGATCCAGATATTTATATATGCAGTCACAGAAAAATTTTGTTCCTAATTAAGATTTGTTCCTCATCTCTATCACTGCAAAAGTTAGATTGTACCTAATATTTTTTAGAGTTGTGGTTTATTTTCAGGTTTTTATTTGACAGAGAACTAGCACATACATGTTGGGAGTAGCAGAGGGAAGGGAGAAGCTGACTCCCCACTTAGCAGGGATCCCAATGCTGACTTGATCCCAGGACCCTGGGATCATGACCTGAGCTGAAGCCAGAGGCTTAGCCAGCTGAGCTACTCTGTCACCCCAGAGTTGTTTTTCAAATTGGAAATAAGTTTATCTTAAGATTTAATATAAAAACAAATACTTTTGAGTCAATTTATGTAGGTAGGTATTCATTTACTTAGAGAATGAGCAGGAAGGGCAGAGGTAGAGGGAAAGAGTGAATCTTAGGCTCCATGCCTACCTAGGGCTCAAACTCATGATCCTGAGATTGTGACCTGAGCTGAAATCAAGAGTCAGACATTTTACTGACTGTGCAAACCAGGTGCCCTATGAGTCAATTTAAAATACAATTTCAATTTTTTAAAAGTAATTTTATGAGCCAGATATTTTGATTATAAATTTGAGCTTTAAGCACATCAGGAAAACTTTGTATAGAATAGGAATGGAAGATGAGATGCAATTAGAAATCTATTAGTGGCACATGAATGGAAAGTAATGCAATGGAGTAGAAAATTGGGAGCCCAACAGGCGCATTAAGAAATAGAAAATGCAATGGGATTTTCTGCAATCATTGGAAGAAATTCTTAGCTATATGTAGAAAATAAAATTGGGCTATTTCCTCTGGTATAGAGCAGGAAGAATTTTAAGTGAGTCAGAAGTTTAATTTAAAACTGAAGAAAGGGGCACCTGGGTGGCTCAGTGGTTGAGTGCCTTCTGCTCAGGTCGTGATCCTGGGATCCTAGGATTGAGTCCAGCATTGAGCTCCCCACAGGGAGCCTGCTTCTTCCTCTGCCTGGGTCTCTGCCTCTCTCTATGTGTCTCTCCTGAATAAATAAAATCTTTATAAGTAAATTTAATAAAACTGAAAAAATTACAGAATTTTTCTTTAACCTAGGAGCGAGGAAAATTTAATTCCTGATTATTTGAATTCTCAATTGCTAAAAAAACATGGTAAGTCTGATAATGTTAAAATAATGGGCAAGGCAAACAGCAAATGATAAAGGAAAGATATTTGTAATATAAGAATGCTAAAATCCCCTAATATAGACAGATCCTAATACAGGGAAGGAAACTACCAATAAAACTTAAGGAAATTTTATTTGAACAGATAGTTCACAGAAGAAATGGAAATTGATATTAATCATATGGAAATATTCTTGGATTTGTGTGCATTAAGGATGATTAACAATTAACGATCCAAAGAGTATTTAATAAACTTATCAACTGTCAGATTTGCAGAAATTCCAGATGTGACAATATTTCACTTTGAGCAAGGTGAGAGGAGGGGAATCTGGCAAAATCATAATGTTGGTGATAGTCTAAAATATAAAACTTCTATGGATAGGCATTAAGTATTTATTACTTAATTTGTGGCAAATCCATAGAACATGGATTGGTGAATACATGTAAGGTACTATGGAATAATTTTTGGAATATAAGTATAAATAAGATAGTGTTGGGATATAGGAAGTGATAATAGCAAATGATGTTTTAAAAAATATTTTATTAATTTATTTGAGAGGGAGAGAACATGAGCAGGGGAAGGGGTGGAGGGAGAACCAGACTCTTTGCTAAGTGAGGACCCTGATTCAGGGCTCAATTCCAAGAGTAGGGGTTTATGACTTGAGCAGAAGGCAGAAGCTTAACTGACTGAGCCTCCCTGGCATTCCAACTTTGAGGATTTACAAAGTGTATTTCTTCAGTGTTTTCAATGGGATGCTAGAAAGAACATATGATGAATAGTAATATGTATCATAGGACATCTTTCTGTCTTCAAATATTGGGTTTACTTTCTACTTACACATCAAACTGTGTCTCATTTTTAATGGGAACCAACAAAAGACCTGGGTAAAAGTCCAGTATTTCTTTGTGATCCGGGCACTGTGATCAGGAGGTGATTTTCACTAATCTATGTGCCAGGTCTTAACATTACCTGCTCTTGGTATAGAGACATAAGAACTTTAAAAGAGAAGTTATTTGTACCTCACTTCCAGTGTTCAGTTACAGAGCAAGGACGAGGCAACTATAATGAAAGCTCAAAACAAGGTGGACAATGTGAGATATATATGCCCTAGGAATAGATTGTTAGCTGTTGTGATACCTTGAAGGTGGAGAATGTTTTAAAAGGTTTTGGTAGATGCTTTCTTGTTCTATGTTCTTCTTGACCCTAATTCAGCCTTCTGACATATAGTTCAATTCCTACTATCCTGTTTAATTAATTTTAAGATAGGCAGTGTAGGTTATATCCTCCAAATGAGGCACAGTTTTCTACTCAGAAATTTGGAACCTAAAGATTATTTTAAGTTTATTTTAAGTCTTAATCACACATTTTTTAGTCTTTTGGGCAGTAAAACTCTTTAAAATTATGTCATGGGCATAAGACCTGATTATCCTGTATGTGATTCTTCTTAATGTCTTATCTGTGGTGATCATAAAACAATGTTTTGAGTTAGGTGCCAGATGGAGTATAGCCTGGAATAGCAAACTGTCATATGGAGCAAAGCTACTTTGGATATTTGTTGGATCAGATCCACAGGGATCTTTATAGGAGTGAGAAGTAAATGTTGTTTTTTTTTTTTTTTATGTCATCAGTGAGATTTGAAGTTGTTGTGATGTCACATTGACTAATGTAAATGGATAAGTTATATATAAGAATTCAAGGATTGGTGGATCAGTGTACATAATGGAGAGTTGAATTGTTTAAAACTTCGTTACAGGGGTGAATAGATATAAGGAATAATGTAAGGATGGTGGATGAAATTTTTTGTATAATGTAAGCTTATGTGGATTTTAAAATTACTGGATGAAAGAATGGAAGATGGAGTATTTTAAAAGACAGCTGGAAAAATAAGTATAATGAACTATTGCTTTATTTAATTGAGGGTAAAACCATGGATGAATTAATGCAAAGTTGGATGACTGGAAAAAATGGATGGAAACTAGAATATTAAGTGGATTGCTAGATTCAAGAATCAAGAACTAATGTTTTGAAAAAATGGTGGCGGTATTTATAGATTGGTCGATTTGATGTTCAGTGAAGGCATAGTTGATTAGATACCTAGATGTTAGAATTTGAGTGGATTCCAGAATAAGATGTTGGATGCATGCATAATATACTGATAAATTAGATGTTTAGATTAATAGGTACAAATACGACTGGCAGTTAGAGTAATGGATAAAGGTAGGGATCAATGCATGTATAAATGGTTTCCAAAAGTGTGATTCATTGTTGCTTTCAGAGTGGCTTAATAGATATATTGACACATAGATGGTTTGATTCAAAAAGGGATAGTACAGGAATTTTATCATTGGAATAATAGACTAATATAATCAAATGACATATGTAAAGTTGAATGAAAGAAGTGAGGGACTTGCAATATAGGCTAATTTGTTATTTATAAAATTAGAAAAATTTACTGATTACTGTCTCAAAGTGTTGTGATAGTAAATTTAAAAGTGCAAAAAAATGAAGGAAACCAAAACACAGGTGATGGGAGATTATGAAAGTAGTTTTCTATGATACTGTTGTGTATCTTAATAATTTGGGGACTCCTAGGAGGTTGATCAAAGAGTCAGCTTTACCTTCAGTATTTTATGTTTGTCATGGTATATATGCCATTTTTCCCATATTCTCCACAGTTTTAAATGATGTGTTACCAGCTTAAGAAGTGAGACATTTTAGCTGCTTCATTACCCGACATTTCTGTATCAATCCAAATTGTTGCACTTATTTATCATTTCTGTGGACTTCGTTCTTCAAAAGTACTGGTAAGAATCAGTAACACTGGTATACTATTTGCTTATTTTTTGACCAGTTTGATGTGGACTCAATTTGTAATATTTTAATATTCCAAACCGTATATGAATTCCAAAAAAACTCCACTTATGATTATTTTATTGTAGAGTAATTGCCAATTAGATGGAATAGAAGAGATTTAAAAAGGCAATTAAATTTTAGTGCAGTATTGATACATATTGTGTAGATTTTTATTTGCACGTTTTTATATACTCTTATTGTAAAATGTGATGTTGTCCAGAGACTGTAATCTCTGTCAGTATACTCAGTAAATGTTAAATTCATTTAAATATTAAATGTTTTAAAAATATATATTAAATGTTTTGAAGTACATGCATTAGTGATGGATGGATAAATGGAGACAAGAAAGTCAGGTGGAAAAAATAGTGAAAGGAGGGTAAAAAGCCATTAGAAAAGCCATTAGGAAGTATAATTTGCTGCAAATAATATGCGTTTTAATGATAGAAGGAAGTTGAAATTTTTCCAGATGCATGATTTATAGTATTGCTAATATTTTCAGTAAGTAGGTAAGGAGGATAGACAGGAGTTGAGGAATATTCCAGTATTAATGTAAAGAAGTGGATTCTTAACACCCTTGCATTTGATGAATGAATGAAGTTATTTTCGGATGTTTTCAAGCTTCTTTCTTCCTCCTTCCCTCCCTCTCCCACCTCTCTCTCTCTCTCTCTCTCTCTCTCTTTCTTTCTTTCTTTCTTCCTTCCTTTTTCTTTCTTTTTTCTTTCCTCCCTCTCCCACCTCTCTCCCTCTCTTTCTCTCTCTCTCTCTCTCTCTCTCTCTCTCTCCTTCCTTCCTTCCCTCCCTCCCTCCCTCCCTCCCTCCTTCCTTCCTTTCTTCCTTCCTTCCTTCCTTCCTCAACCATGTTTCATAAGTAAGGACCAAAGAGACTGTCTACAGGTAAGAGCATTAAGGTCTATATTCTGATTTTTAAGAGATATTTTTTGGCTATATTGATGGTTTATTTTCTGTTTGAGTTATTTGACACAACATTTCTTTTTCATCAAACTTCTATATGGCTTAGATGATTATTTTGACGTTACAGTGTAACCTAGAGTTTTATTGTTGTCACGTGTTTGTAAGCAACCCTTAACAAAACTAAAATAGAAGTTTTCTCCTAGACAGGGTCATCAGAAGCTGCACAATAAGCTTCTGGGAAAGCAGGGAGAATAGATATGTGGGTACTAAAGTTACATGGGTACTATAGTAACGGCTTTTGGTTTTTAGAAAGATTTCTATGAAACCCTAGGACTGCTACTGAGTATATTATTAGTATTTCCTCTACTATGTCTCATTTTTTTAAATCCTGGATTGGAATATAAATTAGTGCTAAGAAGTTATACAAGAAGTGTTTGTTCAAAGAATGTATGTATGGGTGATTAACTGATGGGAAAATAATTTGGAATATAGGATTGCTATTCAAATCATAGTAAATGGGCTGAGGAAATAAAATTACGGTTTTCTCATTTTCCTACAGTAAATATACCTAGTTTTTGTAGATTGCAAATACTTAGTATTTGAATCTTGTTAATTGTTTTTCATGTTAATTGTTTTTCATGGATACTAGTAGAATACTTAAAGATGATATCCATCTGTCCAGTACGTGGATTTGTGATAACCTGCTGTTTATTTTCATTTGAAATCTCTCCCTCTGTATTATCCCAGGTGGTGAACATTTGTACAAGAAGATCATAGATATCTTCTGCGGTGGTACCACCCGCAGCATCACACAGTTCCTGTCATTATTTTCCCTTTTCGAAGCTCATTGCATCTTTATATCTCAAAGGCACAAATTTTATAAAATGTACCAGCAGGTCTGCTTTCTGGCAAGTAATTGCCTATAATGTTAAGTACTTATTTGTTCTCTGAATATATCTTATACTTTTCCTCTATTGTTATTTGCTTCATTTGATTTTTTTCCTCTGTGTTTTACTTTATAAGCCAGAATTATATTTGTATGGTAAATGTGATTAATGCAATCCCATGGACACTTTGGTCATACCACAGATTATAACTGGGCTTTCCCGCATGCCAGTTTGGATAGTATTTGTAAAATAAATTTATTTTTTATTGGTGTTCAATTTGCCAACATACAGAATAACACCCAGTGCTCATCCCGTCAAGTGGCCCCCTCAGTGCCCACCACCCAGTCACCCCCCCCCCTCCTCCCCTTTCCCCCTGCCTTGTTCGTTTCCCAGAGTTAGGAGTCTTCCATGTTCTGTCTCCCTTTCTGATATTTCCTACAGTTTTTAGAGCAGTCTCAAACAAAATCCTCTTAGAACATTTGTGTTACATGAAAATAGACCACCCATAGTTTTCCTTTTTGTTGAACCTAATAGATCTCCCTCTAGAACAGGATCTCAGCCTGACCATATATGATGTCTTCCTTAGTGCCCCAATTTAAGACTCAGATACTATCACAATTCAGTTGTGTAAAGAAAAGCCAGACTCCTGCACTGACATTTTTGGCCATGGTGATGCTATCCTGTAGAACACTTGGTTCTGTCATTTTACTGCTATCACTGGAATTGGACCAAAAAACCCAAACAACAAAGATTTCATTTTCATTCACATTATTCTGATTTTCATTTGTTTTCTGTTTAGCCTAAAGGGGCTTAATATAGATGGCTAAATTTGATGGCTAAATTTATCAAAAGTTTTAATTGACTACTTCTGGAACATAAACCACACTGTCATCAGAGAACTGGTAACAGCATGCTCAACCTCTCTCATCAATACACAAGTTTGACCACTAGTACATTGAATTAGGGCCATAAGGAATGAATGGATTATTAAACAATTTTCAGCAAAATGTGGTCATTCATCTTCCAGCTTTCATTCCTATTTCCTAGGTGTGTCAAGAGTGAATCAGTTGTGCTAGTGGTTATAACATTCTAAGCTTATTTAAGTTTATCTGGAATTTATTTTATAAATGTGACATCATGATGGTTTTGCAACTATATTTTTTCTTTAATAAATTGTGGACATATTTCTAAACCAGTAAATATGGCTTACATACAAACTTTTCATTGGATGTAAAATACAATCATAATGAGTTTATCCATTTATTTATCTTGAGAAATGCAGATTAAATGTTTATTTTTGCTGCTGCATTAAATTGTAATATAATTATATTTCATATTACATATATACTTTATACTATACATATTATATTAAAGCACTTTGGCTTCTCTTTCTGTAAGATAGATTTCTAGTTGTGGCATTGTTGGAGCATCAGTTCTGCATACTTTTGATTTCAGTAGATATTGTGAAATTGCCAGCATACCAGTAATGGCAGTGCTAATTTTCATAAAAGCTTGTACAGGGTACATATTATCAAGCCTTTAAATCTTTAAGCAATCTAATAGGTGAAAACCATATATTTTACTTACGTATAATTTAAGCAGTAAATGGCCACAGGTAAAAAAAACAAAACACCACCACCACCAACAACAACAACAAAAGTGATACTTATTTGAAAAAGAAAAAAGCAGTAGTATACATTTCTTCCAATCACAAGGGTCATCCTGTTTGGTTAATGGTAGAAACCATTGACTTTTTCTAAGTGAAGTGCTTTTTGGAGGTATATAAACTTCTTAAACATAACTTATAGCAGTATGTTTCTTTTTACTTTTTATTTTTGAAATAATTTTAGATTTAGAGTTGGAAGAATCCTATAGAGACCCTTCATATGCTTTTACCAGATGTTTTTTCTACATTGATTTATTCTCTTTGTCTTACTTTACTGCTCTTCCTCCTTCATCCCTCCTTCCTCTTTTTTTCTTTCTTCTCCCTCCTCTACTTTATCTTATTATTTTATTAAATATTTGTGAGTAAGGTACAGATATTATATCACTATAACCCAAAGTGCATCAGCATTCACTTTCTGAGAACCTGGAAATCCTCTTATATTAACTTTGGTACAGTTTTCTAAATTAGCAAATTTAAAATAGTAACAACATATTACATTAATATATCATCTATTATTAGCTTTAACCAGTTCCAATATTGTTTTTATGGCAGTTTCTTTCATCCTCAGGACCTGGAAAAAAATTCTGTATTGTGTTCAAGTGTCATGTTTTTCTAGTCTCATTTAATCTGGAGCAGTTTGTCATCATTTTTTTGTCTTTTGATGACAATGTTTTTGAAAAAGTATTGGCTAATAGTGTTTTAAAAGATCCCTCAAATACGAGTTTTTTTATTTTTCCCCCTGAATAGGATTAGGTTATGCATGTTTGGCAAGAATATATGGTGACTTATGTCTTTCTACCTAAGTGATTCACATCAGGTTATAAATGATACCATTTTATTACTATTATTGGTGAAATTAATCTTGACCACCTTGTTCAGTTGATGTCTACTAGGTTTCTCCACTTTAAAGTTAACATTCCTTTGTAAGTAGTAAGTATTCTGTAGGGAGTTCGCTTGAAACTATGTAACTTTCCTATTTATCATCAAACTTTTACACTAGTAGTTTTAGCAGTTACAGATGATTCTTAGGCAGAATCACTGGTGATTTTTCAAAATCTCTATAATTGGTTACCCATATTACTTGGTATTCTCATAGGGGGAATTTGTGCAGAATGACTTGTGAAAATGTTCAACAAAATGTTTTACGAAAATACTTAGCTGAAAAATGAGATGGTGACCCACAGGACAAAGCAGGGAAAAGGTTAATTAAAGGGTTTAATGAAGTTTATGTCTAAATCATGGAGTGAAATGTGGCTGGCAGGTAGAAGGAACTATTTCAGAGGTGATTGATGAAAGACATTCACATGTCAGGAGGAGAATAGCATATTTTTAGCCGTAAGTTTCAGCTAGGGAATGTAATTATGCTGTCATTATTGGCAAAGTGTCCAACAGCTTTTTGGGTTTTTTTGTTTGTTTGGTTGGTTGGTTGGTTTTTTGATTTTTGAAGGTTTTGTTTTGTTTTTGTTTGTTTGTTTGTTTTTTTGAAATGACTGAGTGGAGTTCAGGTTCAAATGCACTCATTCTGTGTAGATGTTAAATCAACAGTGTTCCTCTTTTTGTTCATTATTGCTTTAAGTTTCCATAACACTTTACAGAGTCTGAGACTGATGGTGAAGGAATTTCATTTAAAGTGCTATCTAAAGATGAACACTCAACTTTCTGAGCTTTTTATTCATGCTTTAACTTTCACTGTTCCTCCATCCCTCTGTGGTGCTGTCTGTATAGATGATAGAGAGTGCAGCAGTGGTTGGGTTGACTAAAACCTATATATCCCTAAATTCTGTGTTCTGTGTAACAAGAGAATTTTAAGAAATCTATTGAAAAACAGAAATTTTATGCTAATTAAGGAAAGTTTCCAGAATAAAGATGTTTTAAGTTTTCAAAAATAACCTGATGTTTTTATTCATCGGAAAATTATTTTCAAAGTCTGGCTCAGTTTTTCTGAAGTGCAGATCACCTCATATGAATAGAAATGTCATACCAATTTGTAAATTGTAAATTAAGGTAGTATATTTAGAGAAGCATGGATATGTTATAAGGCTTTGGGTCAAAATAGTGATCTGAATACTCCCTGCTTCCCATATTTATGTTTGTACACAGTCTTTAATGACAAACTTGTTGGTAGAGGCTCAACAAGTGTTCTTATTAAATGCATAAAGGAGAAAACAGAAGTAAGGCCCAAATTACTGATTGTAAACAAACGAAGTATCAACTAAATAAATATTCAAGTAGGTGAACAGATAACCAGTGAAGAAACTTGTCATTTTAAAGGTGGGGAAACAGTTAAAAAAAATAGCCAGTGACCAATGGAAGTCTGTTAACTATATTAATATAAATATTGTTACTTTCATATATAACATAATAAAGGTATCTGGGAAAATTTGAAATCTGCCTGGCTAAAACACATCTTCCTCTCTTTTATGAGGCAAAATGTATCAGATTATTGTTTTCTTTTTTTTTTTTTTAAGATTTTTTTTTTCTTTTTTTTTTTTTTTAATTAATTTTTATTGGTGTTCAATTTGCCAACATACAGAAAAACACCCAGTGCTCATCCCGTCAAGTGTCCACCTCAGTGCCCGTCACCCATTCCCCTCCAACACCCGCCCTCCTCCCCCCTTCCACCACCCCTAGTTCGTTTCCCCGAGTTCGGAGTCTTTATGTTCTGTCTCCCTTCCTGATATTTCCCAACATTTCTTCTCCCTTCCTTTATATTCCCTTTCACTATTATTTATATTCATGTTGATGTGATTAAAACCACTTTTATTACCAGATTAATAAACTGAACCTCAAACTAGCAAACCCTTATAATTTCCATGATATGAAGGGAGTTTTCAAAAAAGTAAATAAGATGATGAGCACTGATGTTGTTATATACAACTGGTAAATTATTGAACACTACATTTGAAACTAAGGATGTAGTACTATATGCTAGCTAATTGAATTCAAATAAATAAACAAATGGAAGATCACAGCAGGAGAGCATTAAATTACTATTTAATTATTCTCTGATATGATAATAGAGATTGTGCTATGAAAAACTTTTTGATACCTAAAGAAATTTAGAGTAGTACCAAATAAAACAACCTCTCAAATCAAATCTAAATGAAATTATATGCCCTTACCCTGGAAAAGAAGGCAAGGGGGCAACATAGCTGGGTTTTTTCATGAAGAAAGGCATTGGGAAGTTATCAGCCCATGAAGTTGAAATGAGACTGCAAATAAGAGTGAATGCATGGCTGACCTCAGAACACTGAAGTCCCCTTAAAGAGAGACCCAATAAGACCTCTTCATTCAGGATGGAGCCTTTTCCTCCCAGAGTGAGCAATGTGAGGTGTCTGAGAAAAAATTTAGGAAGAAGATTGTAGCCTCTTCTCTCTATGTCTCTTGAGTTTATTACTACTGTGATAAATCATTTGCACAAAAATCCAGACCTGTGGCTCTTCTTGTAATTGGTTTAATAGTGCAGGACATTAAGTTTGTTCCAAGGTAAAACTATGACATTTATGAAAAATACTACCTTTGTATTTATTTGACAGTTTGAAATAATTCTCTGGTATGTTGTTCTACATAGGTCATCGTATGAGATTATGAAACAATCATGTTATCTTTATTTTCATTTCACCATGAAATAAATTCTAAAATTGATATGTCATTTATCTTCAAGAATTATAGACCCTAAGAAATCTTTCCTCCCATAATTTCTCATTCAACACTTTTCAAGGTAGAGTATTTTCATTTAGTGTTTAGGGCTAGAATTATTGTCCTGTTCAATAGCTGTGTTTTATTCATAATTAACATGCCAACTACTTTTTTTTTAATTTCCAAATTTTGACTTCTACCATTCTTATGTTTTCTATATTTTGTATAAATAAATTAGATAAGATTAAGTTCACTGTGCAAGACTTGACAAAAGAAGGCAAGGTACATATTTTTTTCAAAAATCGAATGAAAGGTGTTGTACTAGGTTGATGACATGGATGTAATGGGATTTAGGATGTATTTTGAAAGTATTGTCAGTCCTGCTTAAAATATTGAATGGTACTGGATGAGACAAGAAGAGGATTCCAATAGGATGGTTGTGATCAGGGTCTCAGAAACTGAATAAATGGTAATGCCATTTACTATACTAGGCAAAGTTGATTTTCTTGAAATGCATGGTAAGGAAGAAATATGTTTTGCCAGTTTTATATTCATATTAAACCTGTGGTTTTAGATATTGATTTTTAATGTAAAAACAGGACTTAGGGGCAAAGGGTTTAGATTGGAGCCTGAGAGATTTGTATGCAGCAGTATGGAGTGTTGTTACTTATGGCCATGTGAAAGGCTAACATCTAGAGATGGTGTATATGTGGGAGTATTTACCTTAATACTGTTCTTGGATGATCTAGGATTTAGACATTCAATAAATAAGGAGAAATCATTAAAAGGAGGTTCTTGGAATTGAGTGAAGCAAGACAAAATGTACAGAAGGTAGAATTTTGAAGGAATGAGCTATAAGGACAAGGTCAAAGTGTGCTGAAGGTACATTTTAAACATTTTTTAAAAATCTTTATTTATTTATGATAGTCACAGAGAGAGAGAGAGAGAGAGGCAGAGACACAGGCAGAGGGAGAAGCAGGCTCCATGCACCGGGAGCCCAATGTGGGATTCGATCCCGGGTCTCCAGGATCGCGCCCTGGGCCAAAGGCAGGCGCCAAACCGCTGCGCCACCCAGGGATCCCTGAAGGTACATTTTAGATACTAGTTATATACACTAGTAAAATATCAATAACATCACTTAGGTCAAGGAGAAGATAAGAATGTGGAAGGTGTTATTTCTTTTTTTTAAATTTATTTATTTATTCATGAGAGACACAGAGAGGCAGAGACCTAGGCAGAGGGAGAAACAGGCTCCTGCAGGGAGCCCAATGCAGGACTTGACCCCAGTGCCCTGGCATCACAACCTGAGCCAAAGGCAGATGCTCAACCCCTGAGTCATCCAGGTGCCCCGGAAGATGATGTTTCTTAATTGAACCTGGAATGGCTCCAGAAATTTATTATACATTGTCATTTTCTAATGTTTCAGGAATGAGAATGGAAATTTTTTATCTGACCAGTCTAAGTTACCACCATTTAACTTCTAACATGCTTTATGCTTATTACATTTCAGTTGCCAAATTTTGTTTTATTTATGTGTCTTAATAGACCAGAAACAATGAGCTCCTTTTGACAGGGATATTTTCCTACTCATATTTAACTTTCCATTACCTTACAGAGCCTAGTATGTAGCAGACACATAATTTTATAATTGTGTTGACTACTTGTTTAGTGTGTGGATGAGTGATATTTTGATATGTTAGTTTATCACTTAAAAAGGGCTAGGAAAGTAAAATTTATACAGACTCAGTGTAAGGCAGCTCCTTAGGAATATTTTTTGGGGAGTTTTTTGGCCATTACTGAGGAAAATCATAGATTCTTTAGACTCTGCTGTGTTGGAAATTGCAAATGTAGATTATACTATAAGAAAATTGAGTATCTATGGATTAGATATTTTATGATGAAAATTATGGGTTGAGTTATAAATTCCCATTGATAATTGTGGAGAGTAGAATGGGACCCTTGTTTTTTTTTCCCTGCTTATATTACATGTACCATTGGTGTTCTTTTTTTTTTTTTTACAGTGTTCTCTCATATAGAAATAATCCAAATATGAAACTTTATGGATGGCACACTTTTCCCTCTAGAATACAATGAACCTATTTTGTACTCTTTCTCTTTTTACATGTAATCTGTTCCTAGAATACACTTACTTTCTATGTATTATACACTTCTCTATTTTCTTTTTTTTTAAAGATTTTATTTATTCATGAGACACAGAGAGAGAGAGAGAGAGAAAGAGAGAGAGAGAGGCAGAGACACAGGCAGAGGGAGAAGCAGGCTCCAAGTAGGTAGTCTGATGTGGGACTTGATCCCAGGACTCCAGGATCATGCCCCGGGCCAAAGGCAGGTGCCAAACTGCTGAACCACCCAGGGATCCCCTACACTTATCTATTTTCAAAATTACCTTGGAAATAATAAAATAAAATTACCCTGAAAGACGAGAGTTGTTCTTGAGGAGAGACTATGGACAGGTCCATTTAATGAAACACATCGAATTGTAGAATATAGTAAATAATGGCATTCAATCATTATACCACATATAATCAGCTTATATGACTGGCTTAAGTGATACCAGTGTCCCTATAATACTGTAGTAATATTGCTGTTTAATTTTCTAACTTTTAAAAATTATTCTTTTGTGTTTATGTATAACACTCTACCATGCTAAGTATGATGAGTATTTCTCAGAAGAGTATAATAGTTCTAACCATCTATGTAACCAGTTGATTCATTTAGTATTTAGATTCAAGGAGTACTGAAGAAAAGTCTACTGACTTTTCATATATATGTATTTCAAAGAGCAATCCATAAGAGACAATAAAGAAGTAATTGTATGTACATGAGCCTTTCTCCTTACTCTTAGGTTGGGAAGTCCAGAAGAGTAAGAACAATCATCTGGTAGAGACTATGACGAGTGAGAAATGCCTTTTCACTAGGAGTTGACCAAGGTGTCAGTGTTGATTTCTAGAAAGACAGTGAAACAATAGGTAAATAGAAACTGCAATCCTTTGTTTCCTTCTGGTAATCAGCTGTTCTGAGTAAGTTTAAGATATCTTCAGACTACATTACCTTTTTTTTAAATTTATTTTAAATTTTTATTTATGATAGTCACACAGAGAGAGAGAGAGGCAGAGACACAGGCAGAGGGAGAAGCAGGCTCCATGCACCGGGAGCCCGACGTGGGATTCGATCCTGGAGACCCGGGATCAAAGGCAGGCGCTCAACTGCTGCGCCACCCAGGGATCCCCTAGACTACATTACCTTTAATACCTTTAGGAAAACACTACTGCTCTTGGTTCATTTTGGGGTTGTGTCATTGATTCATGGTTATCTTCATTCATGAAGATAATTTTGCCATTGATTCATGGTTATCTTCATTCATGAATACTATTTTGCATTGTCATTTCCTAACTAATGGTTTCGAAATATTTTCTATAACTAATCTCTATGCTCAACAATGGACTTGATCTCATGACCCCTAGATCAAGAGTTGTATGCTGTACTGACTGAGTCAGCAGGTGCCCTAAGTTTAGAAATCTTATGTCCAACCTGGACACGCACACCCATACCTCCTATCCATTGGTGGAGAAAGTGCTGATTTGGAGAGAGAATCTGAATGGATCCATTAATAAAATGGTAAATTTGGGATGAGCCATTGTTGAATGGCACCCAGATTGAGGTGTCTCAGGATTGGTCAATATGCCTTAATGTAAATAGCTGCATTCGTTGAATCCTACTTGCTTTTACTCCCTACTTCAAATACTTCAGTGTTGTGTTTATGTCCTTATCAATGCACACACCAATTTTGATTCATTTTATGCCTTTTTTGTTCTGTCTCCTCCATATATATATTTAAAATGAGCTCCTACTTGACAGGGATTTTTTTCCGTTCTCTTATGCTGCAATGTCTGAAAGCAAGAATTTCATTAAAGTTTGTGAAATAAATTTGTGGAAGAATGAGTGAGAGACATCATAAATAATGAGATAATATAACAATAAAAGAATGATAGTGTGATTCAGATAGACAAGTGATGTTATTTGAAGAGTAACTTGAACCTCATGTTTGACAATGTTGAAAAAGAAGAACCTAAAATTCAGTGATTATTCTTTTTCTGAGACATAGACATGGATATATTAACTCTGAGAATAAAATGGTTTACAGGTCTTCCTCAACGTACAGTGGGGTTATGTACTGATAAGCCTACCATAAGCTGACTGCATTTAATACACCAACACTCCAAACATCGTAGCCTACCCTACCCTATCTTAAACACGCTCAGAACATCTACATTAGCTTACAATTGGACAAAATCATCTTAACACAAAGCCTATTTTATGATAAAATGTTGACCATCATGTAATTCATTGGTTATTGAGAGTGCAAAGCAGAATAGTTGTATAGGTATAGAGTGGCTATAAGTTTATCAATTATTTACCCTGGTGATCATATGGTTGCTAGGAGCTGCTACTTGCTGCATCTGCCTAACGTCACACGAGAGTATCATACTGTGTGTCAGTAGCCCTGAAAAAAATTCAATTAAAAATTTGGAGTTCAGTTACACTGAGTATGTCCCACTTCTAAGCAACATAAAGTAAAAAACTCCTAAGTCAAACTTGTAAGTCAGGGATGTCTGTATTTTAAAAATAATGGATAAAACCCATTATACATGTTTGAATTTGGAAAATTAGAACAGAATTATTCTTTGTGACTCCCTTCTAAGTATTTTCCATATGAATGTTGTATAATTTTCTTTTAGCCATGGGACTTGTCTACCTCTTGAATTTTTGCAGTGAAGGAAGAGGGTCACCAGTTATACCACTTGGGTCTGTCTTCAGATTTATTGTGATGGAAGGTAAATGCTCTCTGCTGCCTATGGAAGTATAAGGGCTTAGTTGTGTCAGTTGTTACTGCTTAAAAAAAATCTTGGATACTGCTTTTAAAAAACTTTATTCCTAATTTTTTGCCAGTTTTATTGAGATATAACTGACATGTATAATTGTAAGACCTTTTTAAAAATATTTTATTTATATATGATAGACACAGAGGGAGAGGCAGAGACATAGGCAGAGGGAAAAGCAGCCTCCCTGTTGGGAGCCCATTACGAGACTTGATCCCAGAACATGGGGTCACACCCTGAGCTGAAGACAGATGCTCAACCACTGAGCGACCCAGGTGCCTCCTAATTGTAAGATCTTTAAAGTATGATATAAAATTGTAATATCTATAAAGTGATATTCAAAGATGATTCAATGTGTAATACACACAACAAAAGGATTTCCCTCATCAAATTAACTCTGATACTTGTGTTTTTCAGTAAGATCATTTAAATTCTATTCTTTTCACAAATTTATATAGTACGGTGTTAGAAAGCATAGTCACCATATTTTATATATAGATCTTCAGATTTTCTTCACCTTATAATTAAAAGTTTGTAGGCCTTATCAACCTCTTCCTATTTATCACATTCCCAAGCCCCTGGCAATTGCCTTTCTACTTTGCTTGTGGGGTTGACTACTTCATCTTTTTTTTTTTTTTAAGATTTCTCATATAAGTATAACATGCAGTATGTGATTTGTCTTTCTATATGGCTTATTTTACTGAGCATGATGACCTCTAGGTTCATCCATATTGTCATAAGAGATAAGATTTCTTTGTTTATAAGGGTTAATGATATTCCATTAGATTACAGTAAAATATTATATAATAATAATTGCATATTAAATTATATCTATTATAATTTAATCCATTTTATCTATCTATATCTATCTTATATATATATGCAGCATTTTTCCTTACTGAGTTATTTGTTAATGAAGACATAGATTATTTCCATGCATAGGCTACTATGAATAATGCTGCTGTGAAAATGGGAGTGCAGCTACTTCTTTGAGATATTTTGATTTATTTTGAACCTATACCCAGAAGTAGTATTGATGATGTGGTAGTTCCATTTTTAATTTCTTGAAAAACCTATACACTGTTTTCCAAGTGGGTTTGCCAATTTGCATTCCCATTGGTAGTGTACAAGGGTCCCTTTTCTTTACATCTCACCAGCATTCATTCAATGTTTTGTTTTTTTATTTAAAAATTTACTTATTTTAGAGAGATAAAGAGAGCACACACATGTGAGAGAGTGGGGAGAGGGGCAGAGGAGAGAATCTTCAAGTCGACTCCCTGCTGAACATAGAGCCTCACTTGGGCCTCTAACTCTTAACCCACAAAATCATGACTTGAGCTGAAACCAAGAGTCAGATGCTTAAACAACTGAGCTACCCAAGTGCTACTTAGGTCTTAATTAACAAGAGACATCCTAACTGGTACCAGGTAATATATTGTAGTTTTGGTTTGCATTTCCCTCATGATTAGTGATGTTGAACACCTTTTTATTTGCCTATTGGACATTTGTATATCTTTGGAAGATGTAAGTCCTTGCATATTTTTAAATTGGGTTGTTTTGTTATTGAGTTCTAGGACTTCCTTGTGTATTTTAGCTATTAATCCTTATCAGATATGTGGTTTGCAAATATTTTCTCTCACTATATAGGTTGTCTTTTCATTTTGTTGATTACTTCCTTTCCTGAGAAGAGGCTATTTTTTTTAATTAATTTTTATTGGTGTTCAGTTTACCAACATACAGAAAAACACCCAGTGCTCATCCCGTCAAGTGTCCGCCTCAGTGCCCGTCACCCATTCCCCTCCACCCCCCGCCCTCCTCCCCTTCCACCACCCCTAGTTCGTTTCCCAGAGTTAGGAGCCTTTATGTTCTGTCTCCCTTCCTGATATTTCCCAACATTTCTTTTCCCTTCCTTTATATTCCCTTTCACTATTTTTTATATTCCCCAAATGAATGAGAACATACACTGTTTGTCCTTCTCCGATTGACTTATTTCACTCAGCATAATACCCTCCTGTTCCATCCACGTCGAAGCAAATGGTGGGTATTTGTCGTTTCTAATTGCTGAGTAATATCCCATTGTATATATAAACCACATCTTCTTTATCCTATTTATCCTATTTAGTTTGATGTAGCCTCCTGTGAAATCCAAAAAATTATTGACAAGAGTAATGTCAAAGACCTTGTAGCCCTATACAGTTTTAGGATTTCAGGTCTTATATTTGAATGCTTAATCCATCTTGAGTTGGTTTTTTTCTGCATGTTAGAAGATAGGGTACTACCTTTGTTTCATTTTGTTTTTTTTTTATATGTGCCTGTCCGGGTTTCAATACCATTTATTGAAAAGACTATTTTTTCCTTCTTATGTATTCTTGGCTCCTTTATTGAAAATTAATTGACCAAAGATGAATGGATTTATGTCCGGTCTCTCTCTGTTGTGTTGATGTATAGATCTGTTTTTATGTCAATACTATACTGTTTTGGTTATATGTCTTTGTAATATAGTTTGAAATCATGAAGTGTGTTACCTCTGGATTTGTTCTTCTTTCTTAAGATGGTTTTGGCTGTCCAGGGTCTTTTCTGGTCTCAGAAAAATTTCAGAAATTTTTCCTACTCTTGTGAAAAATTCCATTGGGATTTTTATAGAGATTATCTGTGGATTACTTTGGTTAGCATGAACATTTTAACTATAATTCTTCCAATTCATAAAGACTGAATATTTCTTTCATTAATTTCTTAATTTCTTTCATTATAGTCTTACAGATTTCAGGGAACAGATCCTTCACCTCCTTGGTTAAATTTATTCCTAAGTACTTTATTATTTTTAATGATATTGTAAATTAGATTATTTTCTTAATTTCTCTTTTCAAAAGTGTATTATTAGTGTTAGACACAAAAGTGATTTTTGTATATTGATTTTTTTGTATACTACATCTTTACTGAACTTGATTATTTGTTCAATAGATTTTTGTTGGAGTCTTTGGAGTTTTCTATGTACAATATCATTCCATCTGCAAAGAGTGATAGTTTAACTTTTTTCTTTCTGATTGGGATTCCTTTTATTTCTTCTTCTTGCCTAATTTCATTGTTTGGGACTTCCAGTAGCATTGAATAAAAGTGGCAAGAGTGGGTATCTTGCCTTGTTCCTGATCTTAGAGGAAAAGCTTTCTATTTTTTTACTTTTGAGTATGATGTTAGCTGCGGATGTGTCATACATGGCTGTTCTTAGGTTGAGATATATTTTCTCTAAACCCACCTTATTGAAAGTTTTTTATCATGAACGATCATTGATTTTTTAAATGGTTTTCTGCATCTCCACCTCCTTCGGATTATTTTAAGAAGCATTCGTATTAGTTCTTATTTAAATATTTGGTTGAATTTACTAGTGAAGCCTCTGGGTGGACATCTCTCTGTTGGTGTGTCTGTGATTATTTATTCAGTCTTTGTACTAGTAATGCATTTGTTCATATATTTTATTTCTTCATAGATTCAGTTTTCATAGGTTTTATGTTTTTAGAAATTTGTCCATTTCCACTGCATTATCTAGTTTGTTGGCATACATTGTTAAAGTAGTCTCTTATGATTCTTTGTATTTCTTTGTATTTCTGTATCAGCCATTATGTCTCTTCTTTCATTTATGCTTTTATTTAAGTCTTTTCTCTTTTTTCTTGGTAAGTCTATCCAAAGTTTAGTTTTTTTTCTATTTTGATTATCTTTTCACAAAAACTAGATCTTAGTTTCATTGCTATTTCCTATTGTCTTTTAGTTTCTATCAATTTTCAGCTCTAATCTTTGTTATTTCTTTTATTAACTTTTGGTTTAGTTTGTTCTTGTTCTTGTTGTTTGAGGTATAAAATTTGTTTATTTGAGATCTTAATGTAGGTGCTTATCATAAACTGCTTTTTTAAAACTGATTTTGCTGCATATTTAATTTTTGAATATTCTTACATTTTAGTTTGTCTGAATATTTTTTTCTTCCAATCTCTTGATTTTTTTTAACATATTGATTTTTCTGGAGAATATTGTGTAATTTCTAAGTATTTGTGGATTTTTCAGTTTTCTTGTAACTGATGTTTAGTCTCATACCATTATGGTAAGGAAAGCCATATGATATGATTTCAATCTTTTTTTTACTTCAAATATTTTATTTAAGTTCAATTTAGTTAACATATACTGTATTACTAGTTTTTGAGGTAAAATTTTGGGATTCATCAGTTTCATATGACACCAAGTACTAATTACTTCAAGTGTCCCCCTTAATGCCCATCATCCAATTACCCCATCCCTTCACTTACCTCCCTTCCAGCAATCCTGTTTGTTTCCTAGAGTTAAAAGTCTCTTGGTTTGCCTCCCTCTCTATTTTCATTTTATTTTTCCTTCCCTTCACCTATGTTCTTCTCTTTTGTTTCTTAATTTTCACATACAAGTAAAATCTTATGATGCTTATTTGTCCTTTTCTGGCTTATTTCACTTAGCATATACTTACTAGTTCCATCCATGTTGTTGAAAATGGCAATGTTTCATTCTCTTTAATGCCTGAATAATATTTAATTATATCTATCTATCATGTCATATCTTTATCCATTCATCTGTTGATGGACATTTGGGCTCTTACCATATTTTGTCTATTGTGGACATTGCTGCTATAACCAATCCTCTGAAATTTATTAAGACCTTTTTTTTAGTCTGACTCAGTCCTATGGAATGCTCCATGTTCACTTGATAACAATCTGCATTCTGCTGCTTTTAGATAGAATGTTCTGTATATATCTGTTAAGTATATCTGGTCTAATAGGTAGCTTAAGTTTTCTGTTTCCTTATTAGTTTTCCATCTAGATGATCTATCCATTGTTGAAAGTGGATTATTGAAATTCCTTACTATTATCGTATTTTCATATATTTCTGCTTTTGGATCTGCCAGTATTTGCTTTATACATTTAGGTGTTAATGTTGAATATATAAGTATTAACAGCTGTCATATCCTCTTAATTGATTCCTTTATCATTATATAATGAATTTTAAGTCTTTTCTTACAGTCTTTGGCTTAAGGGTTTTTTTTTTTGATATAAGGATAGCTACCCCTGCATTATTTTGGTTTCTACTTGCAAGGAATATCTCTTTCTCATCCATTCACTTTCTTTCTATGTCTGTCCTTAAAGTTTATTTGAGACTCTTGTAGGCAATATATTGTTGGGTCTTATTTATTTATTTATTTATTTATTTATTTATTTATTTATTTTTTATTTTATTTTCAATTAAAAAGAATCTGTCCATATTGTCTTTTTTAAATAATTTTTAAAAATTTATTTATGATAGTCACACAGAGAGAAAGAGAGAGAGGCAGAGACACAGGCAGAGGAAGAAGCAGGCTCCATGCACCAGGAGCCCGACGTGGGATTCGATCCCGGGTCTTCAGGATCGCGCCCTGGGCCAAAGGCAGGCGCCAAAATGCTGGGCCACCCAGGGATCCCCATATTGTCTTTTGATTGGAGACCTTTATCCATTTACATTTAAAGTAATTATTGATAGATTTGGAACTACTGCTGCTATTGTTGCTATTTTAATTGTTTTCTAAATTGTTTTTGTAACATCTTTGTTTCTTCTTTCTTAACCTATTCCTTTGTGATTTGATAATTTTTTATAGTAGTGTGCTTTGATGCCTTTGTTTTTATCATTTGCCTGGTATAGGCTTATATTTGTGGTTACCATGAGGCTTACATAAAATATCTTTTATATGTAACACTCTATTTTAAGCTGATAATAACTCCAAATGTATACCAATATGCTGTAACACAACATGTTATATTTTTGATGTCACCATTTGCATCTTTTTTAGGTTTTATTAGGTGTTTTTAGGTTTTCTAAGTTGGCTTTTTTTTTTTTTTTTTTGAAGATTGAATATATCCTCATACTCCCTTCTGGCCAGCAAGATTTCTGGTGAAAGATGTATTGATAGTCTTATTGGGAGTTTCCTTGTACCTAACAAGTTGCTTTCTCTTACTGCTTTTAATATTATTTTCCTAGTCTTTGACAAGGGAATTACACTGTCTTCACGTGAATCTTTTTGAGTTTCTTTTATACGGTATTATCTGGGATTTATAGATATGAATATCTGTTTCTTTCCTCATTTTAGGGAAGTTTTCAACCATTATTTCTTTGAATAAGTCTTTGAATCCTTTTTTTCTCCTCCTTCTGTGACCTCTGTAATGTGTATATCACTCAAATTGATGTTTTCTAAGTCCCTTAAGCTACCTTCACTTTTTTTCATTTATTTTTCTTTTAGCTAATCTACCTTCATAAATTATGCTTTGCTCAATTTTACTAATCCTTTCTCTCACTGGTTGGACCCGCCTATCATAATTTTTCGTTCAGTTGTTGTATTCTTTAGTTCTGTGATTTATGTTTGCTACTGTTTTTACACATTTTTATTTGACTTTAGTTAACATACGGTATTATATTCATTTTATGTGTACAATAGAATGACTAGTGCTCACCACAGTAAGTGTAGTTATCTGTCACCACACAAAATTATTGAAATATTATTAACTATATATTCCCTATGCTATACTTTCATTAGTGATTTATTTTATAAATGGAAGTTTGTATCTCTTAATCTCTGTTACCTACTTTGCTCTCCCCCACACTCCCCTCTGACAATCATCAGTTTATTTTTATATATTTATAAGACTATTTCTGTTCATGTGAGTTCATTTCTCTTGGGTTTTAGATCACACATATAAGGGAAATCATATGGTATTTCTTTTCCTGTGATTTATTTTACTTACCATAATACTATGTAGGTACATCAGTGTTGTTGCAAATGACAAAATTTTTTTATAACTGAGTAATATTCTGGTGTGTGTGTGTGTGTGTTGTGTGTGTGTATAGACACACAACACACATAAACATACCATCTTCTTTATCCATTCATTTTCTTGGTACTTCAGCAACAACAACAAAACTTCAGGGGTGCCTGCCTGGCTGGCTCAGTCTGGAGAATATGTCACTCTTGATCTCAAGGTTGTAGGTTTGAACCTCATTTTGGGTGAGAGATTACTTAAAATCTTTAAAAGAATTTACTATCTCTATTGAAATTCTTACTTTATTCATACATTGCTCCTCTACCTCAGTGAACATATCTGTGTCCATTATTTTGATATGAGGTATATCACTTATTTCCATTTTATTAAGATTTGTTAAGACTAATTAGATTTATTAATTAGAAAGAATGGTCTCTTACAGAAAATGAACCTGACTGATCAACTCAGCTTGGGTTCCTAGTTGTCTTTCAAACCTTCAGGATTGTCCAAGCCTTTGTACTTTGTAGCTCTCACTTGTGGGTATAGCAACACCCATCTGTGTCCCAAAGGGGTAGACCAGTTAGCCCTAGATGCAAACTGATTAGAAGCTTGCCCCTTAGGCAGCAGGTGGGAAACTTTATAGTTAAACCCCTTCCAGAGGGAACCTGTGTGTGTGTGTGTGTGTATGTGTGTGTGTGTGTGTTCATAAATAAAAGTATTTGTTTCTGCCAACTCTTTGCCCAATTTGGCTTTTTTTGCCTGCTCCTTCTCCTGTGGGCCTGGGTGTATAGCCATGGGAGTGCGCTGCTGAACCCATTAAGAACTACTTAGTTTGCTACAATCCTGTGGAACTTGTAAATGCAAGCCCTCTTGGCTTGTAAAGTCAGGTGATAGTAGGGCCTGACCCTAGGTGAATGCTGCAAAAAGTGGGGCACTGGATGTATATAGAAATTTCTTCCAGGGAAATAATGGTAACTTGGTTTTATTATTGGAGTAAGCTAAAGGAGAAGATGTAAGAAATGTCCACCTACTTTCTTGGTTGCTGTATAAGATAGCAGCCAACTCCTAGGTACCTATCAAATTAGAACATCAGCTAGTTTATCCCTTTCAGAGGAAATTTCTCAATGTGTTACTATATATTCAATTTGTCTGAGGAAGGAGTTAAACTCAGGAGACTCCTGAGTCACCATCTTAGTTGATTTTAATTATGGTACTCAGTTAAAATTTTTGCCTTTGCTCTAACATTTTTTCCCTCCAAATTTAAGGTATTTTCTTCAATAATATTGCAATAACCTGAGTTTTCTTAGCTTTGGTAAGATGCCTTACTTAAATGATACTAAAAAATATTTAATTCTGCCAAATCTTTTTGTGATGGGATGGGATCATTATTCAAGAGTTGCCTTTTAGTTCTTTGCAGACTTACTGTTTCATGTAAGGATTGCTTAACTTTAAAACTGGAAAATCAGAGTTTCATTTTCTATAGAAATTACATTAGCTAAAGAAATATATACGTCCTTCACTGTTTTTTAAAAAAATGTTTTATGTATTTCTAATTTTTATTATGGTCAACATATTCTCTATCAATTGATTTAAAAATTTTTGAGATTTCTTTGTGAAAAGTTCATGGAAAATTTGAACACAGATGCAATTGTTCTAAAATCATTGGCTATAGTGTTTTATAAATGTCCTTTAGAAGCAGGTTGACAGTATTTTCTCATTCTTCTACGTTGATGTTTTGTCTTGTTTTATAAATTACTGAAGGAGTTGAGTTTAAAATCATCAACTATGATTGTGTATTTATCTACAACAGCTTTTATTTCTCTTGGCTTCATTTCACATAATTTGTCTTTTTTATAGTATGCAGATAGGTTTATTTTTATTTTTTTATAATAAATTTATTTTTTATTGGTGTTCAATTTGCCAACATACAGAATAACACCCAGTGCTCATCCCGTCAAGTGCCCCCCTCGGTGCCCGTCACCCAGTCACCCCTACCCCCCGCCCTACTCCCCTTCCACCACCCCTAGTTCGTTTCCCAGAGTTAGGAGTCTTTATGTTCTGTCTCTCTTTCTGATATTTCCCACACATTTCTTCTCCCTTACCTTCTATTCCCTTTCACTATTATTTATATTCCCCAAATGAATGAGAACATATAATGTTTGTCCTTCTCTGATTGACTTACTTCACTCAGCATAATACCCTCCAGTTCCATCCACGTTGAAGCAAATGGTGGGTATTTGTCATTTCTAATGGCTGAGTAATATTCCATTGTATACATAAACCACATCTTCTTTATCCATTCATCTTTCGATGGACACCGAGGCTCCTTCCACAGTTTGGCTATTGTCATTTCACATAATTTGAAGCTGTTACTAGTCACAAGCATTTGTAATTATTAATGTATTCTTTATAATTTGACTCTCATAAATGTATCTCTCTGGTAACGTAGTCTTGAGGTTTACTTTATCTGAAATTAATATAGCTACTCTAGTCTTCATATTTTTATTTTGCATGGTGTATCGTTTCATCTTTTTTTCTAACCTATATTGTTCTATGTAATAAGTTTTGTCATTTAATTAATTTATTTTTTAGGTTTCACTATTTTAGACCGCAGAATGTTAGGTATATGTTTTAAGATTTAGCAGATGGATTATTTATTCCAGTTTACATTTAATACGATTTTGAAATGGTAGTTTTAAGTCTACCATTTTTATCATTTAAGTATGAACTCTGCTCTCTATTGTCTCTCTTCTGTTTTTTGTTATTCTATTCCTTCTTACCCACCATCTTTGATTGCATTTTTTTCAGAATTCCATTTTCTTTGACCTTTATAACTCCACCTCTTTGTGTATTTTAGTGGATATTCTAGTGATTAAGCTATACGTATTTTCAGTATTTTAAGACTAAATATATCACTTCATATAAACATCTTACAACCATATACGTCCAATTCTCTAGTTCTTGACCCTTTTTATGCTAGCGTTGTCATATATATACATTTGCCATATGCCTTACAGCCAATAGTATAATTGCTCTAAATAGGTATATTTTTCAAGACATAAGAGAAAAAAATCCTATTTACTTAAATATTAACTAGTTTCAATGCTCTTCTATCCTGAAGATCCATATTTCCTTCTGTTATCATTATCTTCTTCCTTTTTTAAAATTTACTTTTTATTGATGTTCAATTTGCCAACATATAGAATAACACCCAGTGCTCATCTCATCAAGTGCCCCCCTCAGTGTTCGTCACCCAGTCACCACCCCCTGCCCACCTCCCTTTCTACCACCCCTAGTTCTTATCCCAGAGTTAGGAGTCTCTCATATTCTGTTTCCCTTTCTGATATTTCCCACTGATTTTTTCTCCTTTCCCCTTTATTCCCTTTCACTATTTTTTATAGTGAATATAGCTTTTGCACATTATATATCTTCTTAAAGAACTTTCTTTAGCACCAGAACTACTAGTGGTAACTTTGCTCAGTTTTCTTTTATCTGACAATATATTTATTTAGCATTTTTATATTTATCATTCTTTATTGAGGTATATTGTTACTGAATATAATTCTGGTTTGTTTTTTTATTCTTAGTACATTAAAGATAATAACAATATTAAAGATAACATTCCATATTTTTTTCAATGAAAAAAAAAACTATTTCCTTTTCTCGATATACATGTGTCCATTTCCTTCTTTTGATAGTTGTAGAAAATAATAGAAACAAAAATTTTGGCTAGCAAAGCATGATTTGATATTTTAACAAAGTGCAGTTCTGAAGAGCTCTTAATTAAACAGTTTGTCTTATGTGTTCCTTCCTTTTTCTCTTTCAAGATTTTGATAGAATAAGCTCCTTTGACAGAGAACTGGGCTTTTTAATAACATGCAAAGTAATATAAAATAATCATTCATATTTTTAAATGTCTGGTTTTGATTTCATGGTATTTATAGAGAAAAATCAGGGTATTTGAAAGAATTATATTATTGTAGGAGTGTTAAAGAGAAGAAACAAGGTAAAAAGATTGGAGTGAAATGAGTGGAAAAATCAGAGAGGGTAAAGAACATGAGAGACACCTAACTGGGTAGTGGAAAGGGAGTTGGGTGGGGGTGGGGTTGGGGTGACTGGGTGACGGGTACTGAGGGGGGCAACAGGATGAGCACTGGGTGCTATACTATGTTGGCAAATCGAGCTCCAATAAAAATATACAAAACAATATTGGAGTGATTTGATGATAGAAATATAATTTCATTAATTAATTGATAAACTGCCATTATTGTCAAAGCATAGAAATATGGAATGTTTTGTGATTTGTGCTGTGTTGCAAACATTTGGTGTGCATTCTCTAAACACAGAATTGATCTAGCTCTTGAAATATCATCTTTTTATTGAAAAAAGTGGAACATAGGCATTTTACAACTTCTGAATTTGGGAAAGATAAAATTTGATACGAATGGCATTTTTTTCACTTTGGCGTGACTCCCACATGTCAACCCTCATGACAAACACGCAGGAAAGGAAATCTGTTGCAGCTTTTGACATGAGGACTATCACAAAACATACTATTGTTCTTCTATGATCTTATAAGAAATTTACAAATAGCATTCCAGTGGACATGTAAGATAAATACAGTTTTGTGGAAACAAATATTCAGTTTTGAAAAACACTGTGATTGATATTGTAAGGTCTTATTTTAATGATTCTCAAATCCTTCCCAATTCTATTATCCTCTATCTATCTACCTGCGAATTTATTTTCCATAATCTATCTGTGTATCTCTACCTTTCAATAATCTATCATCTATTTTACCTCTTTGTCTATCATCTATCTATCTGCCTATCTGCCTATCTTTCTGTGTATCCATCCTGCCATTAGATATGAGGCAAAAGAGCATAGAAATAGAGGACCAAGGAAGTTACTTCCCATGAGTGAGGACAGTAGTAACAGTGGTTTCTGTGGTGATAATGTATAGATGGAGAAAGCAAAAAGAGAATATGACTGAGGGCCATTCATTCTGGGACCTGCCTCGTGGACCTTTGGCCCTATTACTATGCTTGAACTCATAGAATCAAAATAGAGCTTCTTTCATTGTATGGCAGCCTGACATGATAAAATTTGAACTGAATATGAGGATTCTATTTTTTCCAGTCTTTCTATACTTCCATATTTTAATACAGTTTAATTACTTGGAATTATCACCTCAGTCTATATTATACTAGACCGTGGATTGGCAAATCTTTTCTGTAAAGAACCAAATAACAGTTTTAATTTTTCATGCTGTTGCAATTATTCCACTCTGCTGTTGTAGTATGAAAGCAGCCAAACACAATGTGTGTTTGAATAAGTGTTGCTGTATTCCAGCAAAACTTTGTTTCTAACAGTAGACTGTGGGCTTGAGTTTACCAATCCCTGATCTAGAGCATTTGTAAACAAGACCCTGAACAATGATTAATTAATTCAGACACATGGTAAAAATGTCTGAAAATTATATCTCCACTTTATTTTCATTAAAATTATTTTAGCTCATTGGCTATATGCCCCTCACAAGAGAGTCATGAGGGCTACATTCCATCATCAACTAAACAATGTAAAACTAGCACTGATTGAGGAATTAGAGTTATATGATCTCTTTTCCATTTATAACCAATAAATTAAATTTCAAAATTGAAAATATTTCTCCCACATAGATCCTTAATGGCATTAAGGAATTAGTGACCAAAATCCAAGTGCCTGCTTTCTTTTCTTCTTTAGCATAGTTTACATTGAAATGTTGTCTGGAAGCTTCCTTCGTGGTATCCAGTCTCCTTACGCAGTGCCTTCAATTTATTTTGATTTCATCTAAACAGGTTTAATTGTTTCAACGTATCTAAATAGAATTTCTATATTCCAAGGCTGTTATTTAAACTAATTTATAAAAACTTGAGTCAACAATACTCCTTGGCAATGGATACAATCCTTAATCCAGTTTAACTTTTCTTCCAAATTTACTATTGTTTTCTCATGTTATATGTATGGAAGATGAAGAGGAAAGAAACTCAAAATCTCTAAAATCTGGTAACGTAAGACTGAGTTATTTCTTTGCAGTCAAATTAAAAATCTATATCATATATGATATATAGGCATATTTGCTTAAAATTTATATGACCAATTTAGTGTTACTATTCTAT
The DNA here is from genome assembly GCF_048418805.1 of Vulpes vulpes. NCBI lineage: Eukaryota > Metazoa > Chordata > Mammalia > Carnivora > Canidae > Vulpes > Vulpes vulpes. The sequence continues at coordinate 83,883,194 of NC_132793.1, read as the reverse complement.
AAAAACCTCCCTGAAATCAGTCAGATAAAGACAAGCATCTCAGTACAAATTTGGGAAGCACATAAATGAGCAATTCATAAGGGAAAAGCATTGTGAATGGTCAAGAGCATAGAATAACATGCTCATCTGTCCCAGTCTTTATAATTAAATAATTAAATATATATGAAATAATTACAAATTGTTACAAACATATAAGGAAATTAAATATATGTGTGCATACACAGACACACTCATAATGTAGTAAATCAACAATTGTCTTTTTTTCACCTATCAGATTAACATGTACATTTGTTAACCAAGCAGGAGAATTTGGCATTTCAAATTCTAGTCTTTCTAGAAGACAGTGGAAAGTATCTTAGATGGAAATTAGCACATTTCAACTATTTTCTAGAAATGTACCTAAAGTATGTAATGGGAAGTATTCAAAGATGTATGTAAACTTAAGGGTAATCATTACAGCCTTAGTTGTACTTATAAAATTGTAAGTAACTTATTTATCTAAAGTCATAATTCTAAGTAAATTAATGTTGTTACATTTATCCAATTGGATTATATTGTTATATATGGTAATGTATATTCAAATTAATTGATATGCCAATCCAGGTTTGTCAGAAGTTTATCTACCACTTACAGAGTACCAAGTATGTTTGAGGCAATAATACTGTATTTCATTCATGTAAAATGATATAAATATGTGCTGTGCAGAATGGTCAATAAACTGATTTTACAGGAACAATATTAAATATTGATAATGAGTTCTGGTCATTAATTTGCTGTTCATTTGTGTGTTGCTTATATGTGTGTGTGTGTGGTTTCAGATACACATATTTCAGTTACACATAGCAGTAATTTAATTGTTGGTATAAGCATGAAATGCCAAGATAAACTCTATTTCAAGAATTATATCATTGCTAATAATAATCATACAAAGTAGGATATTTATTCCTTTTTAAAAAATTAGAAATGAGAATCTGAGTCTTAGGCTAAGTTTGAACGTAGAATTTATTTGCAACTTAAAAACACAGCCCTATGGTGGAACAGCCATTGGAAGATAATAATTAAAAATAGTTATACTTTGGGGCCTCTGGCTGGCTCAGTCAGTGGAGCATGAGACTCTTGATCTCAGGGTTGTGAGTTCAAGCCCTCTGTTGGACATGGAACCTACTAAAAAGAATTAAAATGTTTGCATTCTGCTAAGTCCATCAAGCAAAATCATGTTTTGGGAAAGAATGCAAATTTCTGAGATCATATTAATTTACCCTGTGTTTTTAATAAGGTCAGAGTCATAAGAATTTTCAAGTGCAACTTAGGCTAAAATAAGTGTTTAGATATGGCAGGAACATGAGAAAACAATGTCAAGGTATGGTTTGTGAAAAATTCCATTGTAGAAAACTACAAAGAAGCTTTATAGTCTCTGGAAATGTGGGGTACCAGTGCTTAAGAGATATTGTCTTACTTAGACACCATTTCATAAGAACGCATATCACATTCCAAACTACTGGCCAAGAGAAAGAGTGTCATTCAATGGAAGAAACAGCTTTGGAAGAGATACAATGATAGGCAATACCCAGGCATAAATACTGTGGATAATAGGGAAAAGGCCACTGAGGGTCTTAGAAGAAGCTATTCTGAACTGACAGAAATTTAAATGTCATGATCTCCCATTGGAATATTTTTTTCTTTCTCTGTTTTATGACCATGTAGTCTGGATTCTAAACTGTCTGCATTCTATTAACGTGTTTCATAATCAGTTTACTTTCCCCCAATTATCTGTATTCATGCTAACCCTTTTCTATAGATAACACTTTGTGTCTTGCAAGTATAATTAATAGACTCAGAACTACTAGCTAAAATGTTGGCCAAAATGATAGAGAATTATAACAAATTCTGCCTGAATATGCCACAATAGGGGCAAGATTATGTTTAGAAATTTGACTGGCTTATAATGTAAGGAATGTGCTAAGCTGTTCTAACTTTGCCTTTTTATATTCTGTATTTTGAGGGGAAATGGACTGTATAAGATACTCCAAGTTGGGGCTTTGGAACATCATGAATAATACTGAAGAAGTATAGAAGGAGAAAGCTTTCATAGATGGGTAAGGCTGCATCTGTCAAAGGAGGACTGCTTGTAAGCAGTGAGCCAATTCTAGGTTTGACTGATAAAATTTAGGCATATCTTGCTATGGTAAATTTCTTTAGGAATGATAAAAGCTGATTACTAATGATAAGATGTTTGTAATGTTATTAAACTAATATGTGAATGAATGGATAATAGGGTAGAAATTAAAGTTCCACATGATAGAATGCTGTAATAAATGAGGTAGAAATTATAAAAGTATAAACATTTGGGAATGATTGTAATAAATTGTTTCAACCTGAAAACATTAAAAGATGCTAAAACTTTTTGGAGAAAATTTGAGGAAGAAGCAGGATACATGGGATGCCTGGGTGGCTCAGTGGTTGAGCATCTGCCTTCAGCTGATGGTGTGATCCCAGACTCTCAGGATCAAATGCTGCATTGGGCTCCCTGCATGGAGCCTGTTTCTCCTCCCTCTGCCTATGTCTTTGCCTCTCTCTCTCCCTCTCTCTCTCTGTCATTTGTAAATAAATAAGTAAAATCTTAAAAAAAAAGAAACAGGATACTTTTATAGATTGTGATTATCTCCTCCATGATATACTTATCAGTTGCAAAGAGAAAATGATGGTGGAGAACTAGGCAGACACCACCTGAATTAAGTAAGAGATGAAAGATAATACTACCAGTGATGGGAACTTCTGGCATCACTGATAGGAAGCACTGAGGAGAACCTAGCCTTATTTCTTTAGTACCTCAGACAAAAGTGAATAAACGTGAATCAACTCATGAGAAAGTATCAGACCCAAATTGAGTGACGTTGTACAAAGTAAACAAAACAAAATCACCACAAACTGTCATTTAGTTTCTAAACATTAATATCACTGTGGAAATCTTCTAGATTATGTTAGACTAAATAGATATGAAAACAATACGATATTTATTCAAGATCTCTATATAAGATAGCAGAGGGAAAACTGGCAAAATTCTAAGAAAGTCAAATAGATTACAGTATTTTATATGGCAGGTGATAATTGCTTGGATTTGATAATGATACTGTGGCTATGTACTAGAAAATCCTTGTTTTGAATAAATTAATTTAGGGGATAAAGGAAAATCATAGCTTGTTTTATTGTAAATGGTTCAAAAGAAGGTTCAGACAAATCTTTTAACTCTTAATCACTTATCAAAATGTTTTCACAGTCCAGCCTGTGGTAGCATTTATTGGAACCCCATTTCCTTTTTATGGATGAGTGATTTTCCACTGTATGGATATATCACGTTTTGCTAATCCATTTATCACTTAATGGATATTTGAGTTTTCACTTTTTGTCTATTATGAGAAACTTTGCTATGAATATTTATGTAGAGGGGTTTGTGTATACATGTGTTTTTTAATTTTTTTATGGGTGAGAATATGGTAAATACATGTTACTATTTTGAATAACTGGTTGACATGGATTTTTAAGACCCCATTTCTTGCAATTAAAAGAAAAGTCTATGCATAGTGAATATTCTATTAAATGGTGGTGGAAACTCTTCCTGTAGACATAATTAAGTAAATGGAATAAGTATATATAACATTGAAGTCTATTTCTTTATATCTGTTGAGTGTGAGGTATATATATATATTTTTTTATCATTGGACATTTTTGTTTTTGTATTCTCAGTTTTAAATTTTATAGAATCATTGTTGGTTTGGATATAAACCTTGGATATATCTCCTTGTCTTGTTACATTAAGATGTAGAAAGGGTATCTAGAATAGATGAGCTGCATAATACTCAAGGATACTAGAGATTGTTCAGATCAGTAGAATTTTACCACAGAAATTATACTGGTTTTCTTATAATGTTCATGTAGAACTATAATTAAAAACTTTCTTTTGTGGGCTTCATAGCTGACGTGGCTCCCTCAGTTATTGTCATCTCCATTTTCTATGTGTAAATGAAATGGTTCAGTATGTTTTAGGGTTATGAATGTTTGTCTGACTTCATGGATGAAAAGTGTCTTACTGAGTGAATGTGCTTGGATTATATATTCGTACATTGTAAAATATCTGAAGAAAATGAGAAACAAAATAAACCACTGTTGATAAACATTCCACTATTTCTATTCTGAGCAAATGAGGGTGGACTTCTACTTAACTCATTTTAGTGTTGGCCCACAATTTTTGTGGTTTTGAATTCTACCAGTCTTGCATGTATTAAGTATTTAATCTATGAATATCTTGTTCCTTGGTTAAATGGTGTGTGCCTGCTAACAAATACACAGGCTTAATACAGGAGAGTGTGCAGTGAGTATGTGTCTCTTCCAGCCTGTTTTCATTTTTATATTTGAACCTTTTATTTAATTTATTTTTATTTTATCTAAAGTAAAATTCACTCTGTCATGTGCAGTTATATAGATTTTGACAAGTGTATAGACTAGTATATCTAACACCACAATTATGATATGGAGGAGTTCTATTACTCTTAAAAGTTTTCTTTGTTTTACTCCTTTGTAATCAACCTCTCATTCTACTCCATAATCTATTGCAACCATTGTTTTTATAGTTTTGCCTATTGTGAAATGTCTGAAGTCCAGCTCCTTGTACCTAACACTTTGAATTTCCCAGTTTACTTGCAAGCATTTATGCTTAAAAGACCTCTGCTTAGCCTAACTATGAACTCCTAGGTTTATTAATTACGTTCTGTTTTGAGTAAAGATTGGCCATGCTTGTTTTCAGTCCTCTTATATCTTGCCCTTCTGATGTTCTTTTCAATTTGGTTCTGTTTTATAATTTCCATTATTTTATGAAATTGTTAATGTTTTTTAGAAAAGTTATACCATTGTTCCATCAATTTTTATATGTTGTTTGTAATAAATATTTTTTTAAAGATTTATTCATTTATTCATGAGAAACACAGAGAGAGGGAGAGACATAGGCAGATGGAGAAGCAGGCTCCTTGCAGGGAGCCTGATGCAGGACTCAATCCCAGGACCCTGTATTCACGACCTGAAGCAGATGCTCGACTGCTGAGCCACCCCAGTACCCCTGCTTGTAATAGATTTTTGAAGTTCTTATCTCTTACTTTGAGAATATAAGTCTTAAAACACACTTGTCATGTGCCCTTCATTTTACCGAACAAAGAGCATTTTTATAGTCTTTATTTGGTAGAATACAATTTTATTTTATTTTTTTTAATAATAAATTTATTTTTATTAGTGTTCAATTTGCCAGCATGCAGAATAAAATACCCAGTGCTCATCCCGCAAGTGCCCCCTTCAGTGCCCGTCCCCCATTCACCCCCACCCCCGGCCCTCCTCCTCTTCCCCCACCCCTAGTTCATTTCCCAGAGTTAGGAGTCTTCATGTTCTGTCTCAGAGACAGAGAATACAATTTTAGAATTTCTCAAAGAGAAAATTAATGTGCCGCTAATTTTTTAATATTTTATTTAAATTCAATTTGCCAGCATATAGCAACCAGTGCTCCTATCATCATGCTACTAATTTACATTGCATAATAGAGAGTATTACTGACTATTTGCAGAGTTAATAGTTCAGAGGGGAAATAAGTGAAGACATGAACTGGCAAAGATGGCTAAGCAACTGTGGCTTGGACTTGGATGCCATGTATGGTAGGGACTAGAAGTATGGGGATTCCAGTATGACAATGACTACAGAACAAATGATTGTGCTTTATTATTAAGTGAATTTCATGTATATTCTGATCTAACATATTATTTGTGATGTTTTGCTGCAGGTCAAAGACTGGAACAACTTAACATACTTTAGGGAGAAGAGATGAGCACTTATTCTGATGCTTTCAAAAATCTGTTTCTGTTGTGGCCAGTGATGTCAGAACTTCAGGTTCTCTGGGCTCATTATTTCAGAAGCCCAAGGTAGACTATTTTGATAATAGGTTTCTTGTCCCATGAGTGTGCCTACTTTGTTAAAGCAATAGTCTTTATTATTTGTTTACTTTATTGAATAAAAAATCTCTTTTGAAAGTAACTTGAATAATCCTGGGAATCACTGATGTATTTCCTTTCTATACCATTTTATAGTATATGAAAATAATCTTTCAAAGAAAATTAAATGTAACAAAATATTTATTCATTTATTTTTAAATTATTGGCATATCCAAAATAGCTATTTTTACTCATATTTGTACTGTAATCACACCTTATTTACTAGGACATTTATGAATACCTTTCCATTTCTCCTTGAAATTTTAGTTGACTATTTTTTAAATTTTCCCAAAAGGATTTATGTAATTTTATTAGAAAAATACAAGGTCACATCCATTTTGTTCTATGTACATTAGAGTTCAGTTGTTCAGATATTAATAAAATATCCATTGTGCATTTACTATTCTTTATAATGCAGCAGATAAACCTGAAGAAAATAAGCCTGGCTATGGAAATGCTTATTTGTTTGGGAGGATGTTTTTCTGGATCAATGATGATCACAATTGTCTGAGGATGCTGAGGGACTCATTCCAGATGTCAATCTGAGGTCCAGACGAATGGCCCCTCTTCTAGGACAAATAAGACTCTCAAAGCCTGGCTGTATTTCATGACCTTAATGACAAAACACTATATCTTGGGCATGCCTTTTATTAATTTTGCAGCAAAGCATTAACTTCCTATCTCATGAGACAGTGTGCAACTTTAGATATGCTGTATGACCATGCCCGTGCTTCATTTTGCTCACTTTGAACATAGAGTTGTCGATAGATATTTGTATATGTGAAACATGTTCTTGAGTAATAAATGATGAAACAAAGGAAAGTTTGAATTAAGAGGTCAAAGAACTAATATAGGTACTGAAAATTTCATTAGTGTTGGCTGAAAGAAGGAAACATTGCTTATCTATATTAAAAATTGACAATGGAGACAATTTTAGTGTTATTACTTTTCATGGTAGAGAATTTTCAGAGATAATATCTTCTCTTTTCTTTCTGTCATGTTTTCCTGAGGTAGACAGGATGGAATGAAATTCTCCACTTCAGAGAAGAGCAGTGAGTATCTATGCCAGCATCCTTAAAATTCACATCATGTCCTCTTTACCACATGCTGAGCTCTCTGAGTTCATCTTTTCAATGACTTATTGGATAATATCTTCATTTTGTGTCATTATCTTTGGTGAGTGTCTCTACGCTCATATCCAAATTTTATATTTATTTTATTTGAATTCTGTGTGAACTGACAAATATAGAACTTTGGAAAATATTTGATTTGTTTTAATTTTGTATTCCAGTGAAATATTCTTTTATGAAATTAAACTATGCTTGGGAGTTTCCTTAAAGATTATTATGGCTTACAATGTTAACTCCGTGATTAAGATTATCATAGTCAGATGATTTTGGTCAGATATACAAGATCATTATGGATAATTAATGTTACTGTTTGCATCATTATGATTTTATGTCAATTTGATTTATTTTTTTTCATTCTTTGGTATAAAAAATTATATGTTAATTTTACGAGATGTTTCTAAGGCCTTCATTTTATTTTATTTCATTTTTAAAGATTTATTTATTTGTTTGTTTGTTTGTTTATTTATTTATTTATGAGCATGTGAAGGGGGAGGATCCATGGGGGAGAGAATCTCAAGCAGATTCTAGGCTGAGCACAGAGCCCCACATGATTTGATCTCATGACACTGAGATCATGACCTGAGCCAAAACCAAGAGTTGGAAACTTCGCCGAATAAACCACGCAGATACCCCCTAAGCCCATCATTTTAAAACATAAAGAATCAAACCCAAAATTATTTTTTAAAACAGTCGAACTTTGCATATAGTGTTTGTGTCTTGAAAGATATTAGGTTGGAATAATCAAGTGAACGAATAATGAAATTTCATATATTAAATTATTAATCATTTTGTATAATTTGAAATATCCTTCAATAAGAAAAATAGTCTATCTTCCTTAGGATGATCACATCGAATGTTTTATGTTGCCTGGGGCCTGGTGTTTAATATTTTAGGAAGAGTTAAATTTTTTTCTTGACAATGTTTCTATCACACATTGTTTCAATCAGTAATTATTTTTGTGTTCTCTTCATATTTATGTATTTATGTATGTATTTTAATTAGAGTATTTTTTTCTCCAGGATCTAGCAAGTTCATTCAAATGAGCTTAAAAATAATAATGAGTAAAATAGCATTGAATACTAATAATTGTAATATCAGAAAGTAAAAAAGCCCTACTAGAATCTGATGTAGATTCCAGAACTTCTATTATTAATAATATATATATATTAAGAAAAAAATTTGAGGATGAATGTAAATGATAGGAACACTAGAATATATTTTTATCTAATAAATATGATCCTACAAATAATCACATGTATATTTTTCCATTTGTATATTTATATAATACTTAAATATATATTTGCCATGCATCATTTCTGTATCAAGGTATAGAAGTATATCACATAAATATTTATGCTGTAAGGGCCGGTATTAAAACTGTACAACCCAGGGGCACCATGGTGGCTCAGTTGATTAAGTGTCTTGCTCTTGGTTTCAGCTCAGGTCCTGATCTCTGGTTCATGCGATTGAACCCAACATCAGGCTCCATGCTCAGAAGAGAGTCAACTTGATGTACGATCTCTCTTCTTCCTCATCTCTCCTCCCTCCACTGGCATGCTAAAATAAATAAATAATTAAGAAATAAATAAAAATGTACCACCGAGTGTGTTTTAAATAGAAATGCTTTCTCCCTAAGATTGGGAACAAGACAACAGTGTCCTCTCCCATCACTTCTGCTTATATTTTTCTGTACAATCATAACCCATGCAAGAGGGCAAGAAAAGTAAATTAAAGGCATAAAAACCAGAAAGTAAGAAACAAAGTTTACTTGTAGTTAACTGAATTGTCTCTGTTATAAAATACCAAAGAATCAAGAATATCACTCCCAGAATTAAAAACTGAGTTTAGCATGTTTGCAGGATACAAAGTCAATATAAAAACAATAAATTCTGTTACTATATAATGGCAGTGAACAATTAGAATGTGAAATAAATCCCACTTATAATATCACTTAAAATGAGCTACTTCTGTAATAAAATACAATAAAATATGTGCAATATCTCTGACAAAAACTGCAAAAACACTGATTAAAACTATGAAATACAACATAAGTAAATGTAGAGATATATTCTGTTCATGGATCATAAGTCTCAATATTGTGAGGTCAATTATCCCAATCTCTAATGTAGATTAAATGCAATCTAAATTCAAACCATTGTAAGCTTTTTGTAGATATCAACAAGGTAATTCTAAAATTCATATTCAAGGTAAGGGAACGTGGGCAGCCCGGGTAGCTCAGCGTTTTAGTGCCACCTTTGGCCTAGAGTGTGATTCTGGGGACCTGGTATTTAGTCTCATGTTGGGCTCCCTGCATGGAGCCTGCTTCTCCCTCTGCCTGTGTCTCTTCCTCTCTCTCTCTCTCTGTCTCTCTCTTGAACAATTTAAATCTTAAAAAAAGGTAAAAGAACTAGAATAGCAAAAGAGATAATGAAAAAGTTGTAAAGTCAGAGAACTCACACTGGTATTTTAAAGATTACTAGAAAACTGTTGGAAACACTATAGTGTGTTGGTGAAGGAATTAACAAATAGCTGAAAGAAGATAATCATAACTCTTCAAGATAGTCATGTGGAAAGATAGCTGGGTGGTTTTTATAATGTTAGTAGTGTTTGTTTCCAGATCTGTTTATTGAAAAATTGTGGTTTTTAAGATGCAAATTCATGATGTCTATAATATTAACATACATTTTCATGTATCTATATTATATTTCAACAGAGAGTTTAAAATATAGCATAAAACTTGTCAAATTTTGATAATATATTTCCTAGGAATATTGTTCACTAGACTGTGTGTAACCTGGGGAGAGAAGACTGATGTTCTTAGGATATGTCAAGAGCATTCTCTAATTCATGGACCTAACTAGCTAAGTCCATAGCACTTGCAATTTGAAAGAGGGTGGTGATGTCATGAATCAAGATAGTATAGCGTAACATTAAAAAAAAAAAAAGATGGTTGTTTCTGTAACACAGGCATTTTAAAGTTACATCAGGAATAACTAGAGATTGATAATTTTTCCACTTTAATTATTTTCCATTAGTAATATTGCATATCAAATTTACTATTGCATTATGCAAAGATATTGAGAAATTTCATATTTAAGATATTATATTATTGTGGTGTAACAATCTTTATTTTTATTGTCATTTAATTAATTATAGGTGTTTCAGTTCACTCAGCTGTTCTAAGTGCTATCAGTGGTAAAGACCACCACCTGCAGGGTCTGTTTTGCCTGCCTCCCTAGGGCCATAGCCAAGACAGGGAGACTGGGCTCCTGATTTGCCTTACCATGGCCAACTTGCCACAAGAGGGCCTACAGGAGGCTTCAGGCCTGCAGCAAGAAACGTAGGGCAACTGAACTGCAAGGGGCACATTGCTTTGCCCCATGGTCACTCAGATTTCAAGTGATATAAGTGTGCCCGGAAAAACAGGATATCCCAGTGCACATCAGCATCGCACAGTAATAGGCAGATGTATTTAGGAGAACCAGTGTGCTGTGTGTTAGGAAAGGGATTTGGACACATGGATTTTCTGGATATTTGCAGCCACCCGCTATGTTAAAAACGTCATCTCGTGATGCTGCGTGGCAGGACATGAGGCCAGGGATCCACGTAAGGGTCTAGCACTTTGTGGAGATGACCTCCACATGTAAGCACCTCTGCCATGGCCAAGCAGCCTGAAAGCCTACCCTGCACACGCACACACATGCACATCTGCTAATAAACACAGAGTCACACTGACGACACACACTTAAAACACACCCACAGAGGGCCCCTCTTACACAGACACACGCAAGCCCCCATTCATGGTACATGGCCTTACCAGACACCATTTCTTTTTTTTAAGATTTTATTTATTTATTCATGAGAGAGGTAGAGACAGAGAGCAAGCAGAGACACACAGGCAGAAGGAGAAGTAGGCTCCATGCAGGGAGCCTGATGTGGGACTCGATCCAGGGACTCCAGGATCACTCCCTTGGCCAAAGGCACGTACTAAACCTCTCAGCCACCCAGGAATCCCAACCAGATGCAATTTCATACACTCACATAGAAATTCCGAGACACATGTGAGACAGAGGCACATCCCCTTGTATGGGATGATGTGGGCCCGTGCCATCTCACTAATGAACAGCTAGTCCTGTGGGACAGAGGGACAGCATAGGTAGATGCAAAGCTTCCCCACAGAACCGTTAGGAATGCTCAGGCCATCTGAGCGACTGGGTACATTGTGACACATTCACCTGATGTCTCCACACTTCCTCAGGTGCCGAGGCCTAGCCAGGTTTGCTATCGACATGGTGAAGACAACCTTCCTTTCCGTGGAGGTGTGGAGGAATGATGGAAAGGAAGGAACTGTGGAAGAAGAGTGACCCAGGTCAGGAAGCCTGCACATGGATTGCTATGCGGGTAAGCCTTTCATTCCCTCAAAGCAAGCCAATGGACCTAGAAACTCTGGGTGGGTCTGCAGGCCTACCAAGTGGCTTGTGACTTTTGGCGAGGGGCGATTGCTCCCCAAAAGGATTGCCCAAGCCTCTTGCTCAGGGACACAGCTCTGGATAGTCTCCAGTGTGCTGGAGGGTGCTGAGGCTACAGGGAGACCCTATGAGCTGTTCAGCCTGCGTAGTTCAATTTACCAGGAGGCCGAGAAAATGATTGGATCGATGATGACTCCCTCAATCTGCATTCCTTGGAAAAGCTGAACAAAATGAGTGAGAACTCCCTACCGTCGTTCTCATCAAAACTGAGGTCCAGCACCTTGTCTCCCCCAGGGAAGGTAGGAGTGAGGGACAGCTTCACCTTGGTCCAGTTGCAACCACCAACACCATCTCCAACCATGGGCCTTGAGATCAGAGAGCCTGGCGGAGGACTGAGGGCCCAGAAGACATGTGCTCTCCTAGGGTGGAAGTCCTCGACTAGGTGGTGCTCCATGGCATGGCTGGGCTTTGTCGGGTTTCAGACAGCCAGCAGCCAAGCGGTAGGAGTTGTGTTAGGCAGGGTTGGGAGGTCCTCAAGAGCATCTTTGCTGGAGCAAGTCAGCCAGGCTGATGATTTAGCCAGAACTCCTGGTGGTGTGTGCAGTGACCCCTTTCAGGGTCAAGCGCCATGGATTTACAGGTGGACTCCCATCCAGGGAAGCAGCAATCTTTGCCCGAGGCATCTGTCCCAAGTTCTCAGCTGAGAGCTGAATGGGGGTGGGGGAGGACAGGAAAGGCATCAGTTAGGGCCGGTTCATTTGACAGCACCTGAATTCATCTCAGGCCAGACAAGGACAGACACATACAAACTCCCACGCACACACGAACATACACCCACACCCACATACACTATGTGTTTACACAGGCATGTTCACATACACTATGTGATTACACGGGCATTTAAACACACACACGCACATGACACCTGCAAGGAGGTACAAGAGCTCATGGTGTACATTCAGGGCAGGAGTGTCAATGCTCTGCTGTCAGTGGGATGAATGGGAATGGCAGAGCCCAGGGATTCCACAGGATGGGTAGGTGCGGGAAGCGGCGGCCTCCCTAAATTCGGATGGTGTTGCGAAAACCAATGGGTCAGTGCTAGATGGGCTGTGTGCAGCCCCACCACCTTTCCACATGGGCTGTGACTTACGGCATTAAGAGGCTGCCTGGCGATGGTGATGAGGGCTCTGTCAGATGGGCCCCTGGCCACTGATTTCCCGAAGAAGGGCTCTCCTGGGCGTCTACCTGTGCCTGTGAGAGGTATTCCACATTTTGCCACCCTGGCCAGCCCTCGCTTTGCCGGCTGACCTTGCAGTCCCTGACCATGCGGACCTTGCTTCCTGGACTGAAGGGGTCCTGTGTAAAGGCGTCCACCCAGGGAAGCCCTTGATTCAGTGTCTGGGGTGGCTCCTTCATGCTCTGTGGGCACAAGACTTCTCTGGGCTAGCCTGTAGTCCATGCAAGACAGTCCACAGGGACCTGATAGCAGTCAGGTGCAGCCCTGTTTCATGGCAATGGAGCTTGGCCCACGTATTCCACTTTGTGGGAAGGGCACCAGTCCACCTTTGTGTGTGATTCTCACCTGCGATACTGTGGCCATGACCCTGCACCAGAACCACTGTGTTGGACCTGTGTCTGCCAATTGATGGGACCTACCTTGAGTTCCACAATATGGACGCCTATGGAGAGCACGCCATGTATTGCTCATCTCTCTGAGGTTCCCAGCCCCCAACACGGGAGTCCCTTTCGAGGGCAGTGGTGACTTTCCCTGCAGCAATGAGGACTCCAGGACATGGACCTGAACACGGCAGCCTGACTGATGGCACGAGTTCCTGGAGGCCGAGAACATAATGCACAATGGTCATGGACATGCCAGTTCTCTTGGTGGTAGCCCTCCCATGGTTCCCTCGACTGTTCATTGGCTCTCAGTGTCCTAGGGCTGTTGTGCCCACACACCAAGAGCCAAATTGTTCTGTGAGCGGGACGGGTCACGTGGCCAACCTTTGGGTGGCCCACTCGCCTCAGTAGGGCTTTATGGATTCCTGAGGCATGAAGCCAGTACCTGAGGCCTGCCGACCTGCACAAATGCTCATTGCCTCACCCCATGATCACTGAGGTTTCATGCTGCGGGCCAGAACTAAAACAGCTAACGAGATGACCTAGTCCTCATTGATGTTGCTTCGATAGTCGAAAGTGAGTTTTTGGAGGAGAGTCGTTCTGCTGTGCGTTGCCAAAGGACTTTGGACATGTGGTGTCTCAGGCCTTTGCGGCCTCCCCCGAGATCAATCATGTCATCTCGTGCCATTGTGTGCCAGAGTCTGAGGCCACGAATCCCGGGATGGGCCATGTGCTTAGCGGAGATGAACTCCAAACATGAGCACCTGAGCCACAGCCGGCCAGCCTGCCAGCCTTCCCTGCACACACAGACACATGCATACCTGCTAATAAACCCATAGAGTCACACTGATGCACACACACTCAAACACACTCACAGAGGGCCCCTCATAAACAGACGTACACATGGCCCACTAATGGCACGTGGTTTTACCAGACACAGAGTCATGCACTCACAAGGAAATCCCAAGAAACACATGACACAGAGGCATAACGCCATGTGTGGGATGACGTGGGCCTGTGGCATCTCACCGATGAGAAGCTAGCCCTGTGGGACAGAGGGACAGCACACGCAGATGTACAGCTTCCCAATGGAACCATTCCTAATTCTCAGGCCACCTGAGCACCTGAGTACATTTGTGACGCATTCCCCTGAATTCTTCTCAATTCCTCAGGTGCAGAGGCCTAGCCAGGCTTGCCTTCGACATGGAAAAGAAGACCTTCCTTTCTAGTGAGGTGTGGAGAATGATGGCAGGCTCTGTGGAAGAAGAGTGGCCCAGGACGGGGAACCTGCACACGGATCACAAGGAGGTAAGATTTTCATTGTCTCAAAGTGAGCTGATGAGACTAGAAGGTCCTGGGCCAGCCTACAGACCTGCCAGTTGGCTTGTGCTCATGACGAGAGGTGATGGCTCCCCAAGAGGATTGGTCAGGCTCTTGCTCAGGGGCATAGCTCTAGATGGTCTCCAGGGTACTGGAGGGTGCTGAGGCCATGGGGAGACCCTATGAGCTGTTCAGCCTGCGTAGTTCAACTTACCAGGAGGCCGAGAAAGTGCTTGGATCGATGATGACTCCCTCAATCTGCATTCCTTGGAAAAGCTGAACAAAATGAGTGAGAAATCCCTACCGTCGTTCTCACTGAAACTGAGGTCCAGCATGTTGTCTCTCCCAGGGAAGGAGGAGTGAGGGACAGCTTCACCTTCGTCATGCCACACACTCACAACCACCACCAACAACAACACCATCTCCACCCAAGGGCCTTGAGATCAGAGAGCATGGTGGAGGGCTGAGGACCCAGAAAACATGTGCTCTCCTAGGGTGGGTGTCCTCAACTTGGTGGGCCTCTGTGGCGTGGCTGAGCTTTGGCGGTATCTCTGACAGCCAGTGCAAAGACAACAGTAAAGTGTTAGGAGTTGCATATGCAGCGTTGGGAGGTCCTCGAGAGCGTCTGTGCCAAAGCACGTTGGCCAGGCCAATGACTGAGCCAGAGATTCTGGCATTGTGTGCGGTGCCCCCCTTTCAGTGCCAGGCATCCTGGGGTTACAGATGGACTCCCGTCAGGCAAGCTGCAATCTTTGCCCGAGGCTTCTGTCCCAAATTCTGAATGAAAGCTGAACAGGGTTGGGGGAAGACAGGAAAGGAACCTGGTAGGGCCGGTGCATTTGACAGCACCTGAATTCATCTCAGGCCAGACAAGGACAGACACACAGACTCGCACGCACACACGAAAACAAAAAACACGTGCACACACACACAGACGCAAATGCCACACATGCAAGGAGGTCCAGGAAATCTCGTGGTGTACGTTCAGGGAAGGATTGTAGCCACTCTACTGGCCACTGGGAAGAATGGGAATGGCAGGGCACAGGGAGTCTAGTGGACAGGTGGGTGCGGGAAGCTGGCGACCTCCCTACACAGGGATGGTGTTTCAAAACCAGTGGGTCAGTGCTTGGTGGGCTGTGAGTGGCCCCACCACCTTTCCTCATGGGCTGCGAGTTACGGCCTGAAGAGGCTTCTGGGCAAGGGGCTGCGGCTCTATCCAACGAGCTCCTGGCCACTACTTTCCTGAAGAAGGGTTCTCCTGGGTGTCTACTCTGCCTGTGAGTGGTATTATAGCCATTACCACCCTGGCCACTGCTGGCTTCGCTGGCTGACTTTGCAGACCCTGGCTGTGCAAACCTTACCTCCTGTGTTGAGGGGCTCCTGCATAAAGGAGTCCACCCAGGGCAGCACATGATTCAGCATCCGGGATGGCTCCTTTCTGCTCTGTGGGCACAAGACTTCTCTGGGCTATGCTGCAGACCATGCAGGACAGGCCACAGGGACCCAATAGTAGTCAAGGAATCCCCATGTCCTGGCCGTGGAAATTGGCCCACGCCCTCCTCCATAGGAAGGGCACCAGTCCTCCTTTGAGTGTGCTTCAGGCTTGAGGGACTGTTCCCCTGCACCAGAGCCACTCTGTTGAGCCTGTCTTTGCCAATGTTCGGGCCCTACCTTGAGTCCCACATTGTAGATATCTGTGAAGAGCATGCCAAGTGTTGCTGTTCTTGCTGACTATCCCAGCCCCAATGTGAGAGTCCCATTCGAGGTAAGTGGTGACTTTCCCTGCAGTGATGAGGACTCAGTGACATGGATCTGGATGCAGCAGCCCCATTGAAGGCACGTGTTCCTGGAGGCCGAGCCAATGAAGCACAAAGGCTGTGGATATGCCAGTTCCCTTGGCAGTAGTGCATCCTCGGTTCAGTCCGCTGTTCTTTGGCTCTCAGTGTAGCATGAGCACCACTTGCCTAGGGCTGTTCTGCCCGAACACCAAGAGCCTTATTGTCCTGTCTGCGGGACGGTTTGCCTGGCCGACCTTTGTGTGGCCACCTCGTCTCAATAGGGCTTTGTGGAGGTCTGTGGTGTACAGCCAGTACCCAAGGCATGCCAGCCTGCATGAGGGCTCGTTGCCTTTCCCTTTGGTCACTGAAGTTTCGTGCTGTGCCCTGGACCTGGCTCAGCTAACGGAATGACCTAGGCCACATCGACATCGCTTTGAAGGTCGAATGTGGGTTTTCTGAGGGGAGTCGTTGTGCTGTGCGTTGCCAGAGGGCTTTGGACACATAGTGTCTAATGCCTTGGTGGCTTCCCCCAAGGTCAATCGTGTCATCTCGTGCCACTGCGTGCCAGGGTCAGAGGCCATGGTTCCCAGATGTGCCACGTGCTTTGCGGAGATGAACTCCAAACATGAGCACCTGAGTCATGGCTGGCCAACCTGCCAGGCTACCCTGCACACGCACACATGTGCACACCTGCTAATAAATCCATCGAGTCACACTGATGCACACACACTCAAACACCCACACAGAGCACCACAGACAGGCACACAAACAGCCCCACTCATTGCACGTGGGCTTACCGGTCACATTGTCACCCACTCACAAGGAAATTCATAGACACACATGAGACAGAGGAACATTGCCATGTGTGGGATGATGTGGGCCCATGCCATCTCACCAACGAGAAGCTAGCACTGTGGGACAGAGGGTTAGCACAGGCAGATGCAAAGCTTTCCCATGGAACTGTTCAGAACACTCAGGCCATCTGAGTACCTGGGTGGGTTTGTGGCCCATTTGCCTGATTTCTCCACACTTCCTCAGGTGCGGAGGCCTAGCCAGGCTTGCCCTCTACATGGAGAAGATGACCTTTTTTCTTGTGGAGGTGTGGAGTGATGACGACAGGCCTTCTGGAAGAAGAGTGGCCCAGGACGGGGAACCTGCACATGGTTCACAAGGAGGTAAGCCTTTCGTTGTCTCAAAGTGAGCCGATAGGAATAGAAGGGCCTGGGCCAGCGAGCAGAATTGCCAGTTTTCTTGTGCTCATGGCAAGAGGCGATGGCTCCCCAAGAGTATTGCCCATGCCTCTTGCTTAGGATCAAACTCTGGATGGTCTCCAGGGTACTGGAGGATGCTGAGGCCACGGGGAGACCCTATGAGCTGTTCAGCCTGTGTAGATCAATTTACTAGGAGGCGGAGAAAGTGCTTGGATCGATGATGACTCCCTCAATCTGCATTCCTTGGAAAAGCTGAACAAAATGAGTGAGCACTCCCTACCATCATTCTCATCGAAACTGAGGTCCAGCAGGTTGTCTCCCCCAGGGAAGGAAGGAGTGAGGGACAGCTTCACCTTTGTCATGCCACACGCTTGCAGCCACCACCACCACCACCAACACCACCATCTCCACCCAAGGGCCTTGGTAACAGAGAGCCTGGTGAAGCGCTGAGGGCCAAGAAAATGTGTTATCTCCTTGGGTGGGTGTCCTCGACTTGGTGGTCTTCTGTGACATGGCTGGGATTTGGCGGCGTCTCAGACAGCCAGCACCCAAGTGGTAAGAGTTTCGTTAGGCAGCGTTTTTAAGGCCTTGAGAGCGGATGTGCCAGAGCAATTTGGCGAGGCCAAAGATTGAGGCAGAGCCTCTGGTGTTGTATGCAGTGCTTCCTTTTCGGGCCAGGCACCGCTGGTTTACAGGTGGATTGCCATTCACACAAGCTGCAATCTTTGCCTGAGGCCTCTCCTCAGTTCTCAACTGAGAGCTGAACAGGGTTGGGGGACGACAGGAATGGCACCAGGTGGGTTTGGTATATTTGACAGAGCTTTAATTCATCTGAGGACAGACAAGAACAGAGACACGCAAATCGCACGCACACACAAACACATACACAAACATACAGAAACACATATACACTCACACACGCTCACCCACTCATACATGCATGCACAGGCATGCAAACATACACACAAATACAGACTCCGGCACACTGCACATGCAAGGGGGTGCAGGAGAGCTCATGGTATTCATTCAGGGCAGAAGTGTAGAAGCTCTGCTGGCCACTGGGAAGAATGGGGATGGCAGGGCCCAGGGTGTCTGGAGGAAAGGTGCGTGCAGACAGCTGGTGGCCTCCCTACACTTGGACGCTCTTGCGAAAACCAACAGATCAGAGCTTCGTAGGCTTTTTGCAGCCCAACCACCTTCCCCCGTGGGCTGCAACTATCAGTCCTAAGGGAGCACCTGGCGATAACGCCAAGGGCACTATCTGACCCGCCCCTGGCCAATACTTCCCGAAAGAAGGGCTCTCCTGGGTGTCTACCCTGTGCCTTTGATAGCCTTGCCGGCCATTGCCACCCTGGTTGTCCCTCCCTTTGCCAGCTGGGCTTGCGGACTCTGGCCATGCAGACCTTGCCTCCTGGGCTGCCGGGCTCCTGCGTAAAGACATCCACCCAGGGCAGCCCTTGATCAGCATCCGGACTGGCTCCTCCCTGCTCTGTGGGCACAAGACTTCTGTGGGCTAGGCTGCAGACCGTGCAGGACAGGCCACAGGCACCGGACAGTAGTCAGGCGGAGCCTCTTGTCAAGGCTGTGGGGCTTGGCCTTGTCCTCCTTGTCGTGGGAAGGCACTGTTTCTCCTTTGTGTGTGCCTGTCACCTATAGTAATGTGGCCATGCCCCTGCACCAGAGTCTAAACACCACCTGTGTTTAGCCTGTCTCTGCCAATGGACAGGTCCTACGTTGAGTCCCACAATATAGATGCCTGTGAAGACCATGCCACTTGTTGCTGTTCTTGCTGAGGATCCCGGCCCCTGACGTGGGAGTCCCGTTCGAGGGCAGTAGTGACTTTCCGTGCAGTGATGAGGACTCAGGACATGGACCCATGGCAGGTGTTCCCAGAGGCCGAGCCCGTGAAGCACAATGGTTGTTGCGATGCCGGTTCCCTTGTCAGTAGCGCACCCCCGCTTCAGTCGGCTGTTCTTGGGCTCTCAGTGTAGCATGGGCACCACTTGCCTAGGGCTGTTCTGCCCACACGCCAAGAGCAAATACTCATGTGTGTGGGACCAGTCGCCTGTCCGACCTTCGTGTGGCCACCTCTTCTCATAGGGCTTCGTGAAGGCCTGAGGCGTGCATCCATTACCTGAGGCCTGCTGCCCTCACAGGGCTCGTTGCCTTTCCCCGGGGTGGCTGAGGTTTCATGCTGCACCCGGACCCGGCTCAGCTAATGGGGCGACGTAATCCACATCGACATGGCTTCGATGGTCGATAGTGTGTTTTTGGAGGAGAGTCCTTGTGCTGTGCTTTGCCAGAGGGCTTCGGGCACGTGTTGTCTCAGGGCTTTGCGACGTCCCGTGAGGTCAGTCACGTCATGTCACGCTATTACGTGCCAGGGTCTGAGGCCATGGATCCCCGGATTGCCCATGTACTTTGCGCTGATGAACTCTAAACGTTAGCTCCTGAGCCACGGATGCCCAGCCTGCCAGCCTGCCAGCCTGGCCTGCACACGCAAACATGTGCACACCTTCTTGCTAATAAAGCCATAGAGTCACACTGATGCACACACACTGAAACACACCCACAGAGGGCCCCACACAAAGAGACGCCTGCACATCCCCACTCATGGCGTGTGGTGTGACCAGAAACATTGTCATATTCTAACCAGGAAATTCCTAGACACACATCATGAGACAGAGGCACATCCCCTTGTGTGGGATGACGTGGGCCCGTTCCATATCCCTGATGAGCAGCTAGCCCTGTGGGACAGAGGGACAGCACAGGGAGATGCAATGCTTCCCCCAGGAAACCGTTTGGAACGCTCGGGCCATCTGAGCGCCTGGGTGGGTACGTCACACATTCGCCTGATTTCTCCACACCTCCTCAGGTGCCGAGGCCTAGCTAGGCTTCCTGTTGACATGGAGAAGAAGACCTTCCTTTCCTTTCCACGGTGGTGTGGAGAGATGATGGCGGGCCTTGAGGAAGCAGAGTGGTCCAGGACGGGGAACCTGCACACGGATCACCAGAGGTAAGCTTTTGTTGTGTCAACGTGTACTGATGGCACTCGAAGGTCCTGAGATGGCCTGCGGACCTGCCAGCTGGCTTGTGCTCCTGGCCATGGACGTTGGCTCTCCAAGAAGATTGCCTATGCCTCTTGCTCAGGGGCATAGCTGTGGGTGGTCTCCAGGGTACAGGAGGGTGCTGAGGCCACGGGGAGACCCCATGAGCTGTTCAGCCTGCGTAGTTCAATTTACCAGGAGGCCGAGAAAGTGCTTGGATCGATGATGACTCCCTCAATCTGCATTCCTTGGAAAAGCTGAACAAAATGAGTGAGAACTCCCTGCCGTCGTTCTCATCGCAACTGAGGTCCAGCACCTTGTCTCCCCCAGGGAAGGAAGGAGTGAGGGACAGCTTCACCTTTGTCGTGCCACACGCTTGCTTGCAACCACCACCACCACGACCACCACCACCACCACCACCACCACCACCACCACCATCTCCACCGAAGGGCCTTGGGATCAGAGAGCCTGGCGGAGGGCTGAGGGCCTAGAAAACTTGTGCTCTCCTTGGGTGGGAGTCCTCGACATGGTGGTCCTCCATGACATGGCTGGCTTTCGGGGTGTCTCAGACAGCCAGCAGCCAAGTGGTAGGAGTTGCGTTAGGCGGCTTTGGCAGGGCCTTGAGAGCATCTATGTCGGAGTCCGTCGGCCAGGCCAAAGATTGAGCCAGTACTCCTGGTGGTGTGTGGTGCCCCCCTTTCAGGGTCAGGGGCCGCCGGTGTACAGGTGGACCCCCGACCGGGCAAGGAGCAATCTCTGTCCCAGGCCTCTGTTCCGCGTTCTCAGCTGAGTGCTGAACAGGGTTGCGGGAGGACAGGAAAGACACCAGATGGGTTCGGTGCTTTTGACAGAGCCCTAATTCATCTGAGGCCAGACAAGGACGGAGACACAGTACTCGCACGCACACACGAATACACATAAAACATACAGAAGCACATATACAGTCACACACACGCTCACCACACGTAGTCGCATGCACAGGCATGCAAACACACACACACACACACGCGCGCGCGCGCGCGCACATACGCCAGGAACTCCAGCGGAGTTCATGGTGTACGTTCAGGGCAGGAGTGTAGAAGCTTTGCTGGCCACTGGGAAGAATGGGAATGGCAGGGCCAAGGGCGTCTGGAGGACACGTGGGTGCGGGCAGGTCTGCTGGCGGCCTCCCTACACCGGGATGCTGTTAGGAAAGCCAACGGGTCAGAGGTTCGTGGGCTGTTTGCGGCCCCACCACCTTCCCCCGTGGGCCTTGATTTACGGCCTTAAGTGGCCGCCTGGCGATGGTGCCGAGGGCTGTGTCCGACCCGCCCCAGGCCACTACTTCCCCAAAGAAGGGCTCTCCTGGGTGTCTACCCTGTGCCTGTGATAGCCTTGCCGGCCATTGCCACCCTGGTTGTCCCTCCCTTTGCCAGCTGGGCTTGCGGACTCTGGCCATGCAGACCTTGCCTCCTGGGCTGCCGGGCTCCTGCGTAAAGACATCCACCCAGGGCAGCCCTTGATCAGCATCCGGACTGGCTCCTCCCTGCTCTGTGGGCACAAGACTTCTGTGGGCTAGGCTGCAGACCGTGCAGGACAGGCCACAGGCACCGGACAGTAGTCAGGCGCAGCCTCTTGTCAAGGCTGTGGGGCTTGGCCTTGTCCTCCTCGTCGTGGGAAGGCACTGTTTCTCCTTTGTGTGTGCCTGTCACCTATAGTAATGTGGCCATGCCCCTGCACCAGAGTCTAAACACCACCTGTGTTTAGCCTGTCTCTGCCAATTGACAGGCCCTACCTTGAGTCCCACAATATAGATGCCTGTGAAGACCATGCCACTTGTTGCTGTTCTTGCTGAGGATCCCGGCCCCCGACGTGGGAGTCCCGTTCGAGGGCAGTGGTGACTTTCCGTGCAGTGATGAGGACTCAGGACATGGACCCATGGCAGGTGTTCCCAGAGGCCGAGCCCGTGAAGCACAATGGTTGTTGCGATGCCGGTTCCCTTGTCAGTAGCGCACCCCCGCTTCAGTCGGCTGTTCTTGGGCTCTCAGTGTAGCATGGGCACCACTTGCCTAGGGCTGTTCTGCCCACACGCCAAGAGCAAATAGTCATGTGTGTGGGACCAGTCGCCTGTCCGACCTTCGTGTGGCCACCTCTTCTCATAGGGCTTCGTGAAGGCCTGAGGCGTGCATCCATTACCTGAGGCCTGCTGCCCTCACAGGGCTCGTTGCCTTTCCCCGGGGTGGCTGAGGTTTCATGCTGCGCCCGGACCCGGCTCAGCTAATGGGGCGACGTAATCCACATCGACATGGCTTCGATGGTCGATAGTGTGTTTTTGGAGGAGAGTCCTTGTGCTGTGCTTTGCCAGAGGGCTTCGGGCACGTGTTGTCTCAGGGCTTTGCGACGTCCCGTGAGGTCAGTCACGTCATGTCACGCTATTACGTGCCAGGGTCTGAGGCCATGGATCCCCGGATTGCCCATGTACTTTGCGCTGATGAACTCTAAACGTTCGCTCCAGAGCCACGGATGGCCAGCCTGCCAGCCTGCCAGCCTGGCCTGCACACGCACACATGTGCAACCCTTCTTGCTAATAAAGCCATAGAGTCACACTGATGCACACACACTGAAACACACCCACAGAGGGCCCGACACAAACAGACCCCTGCACATCCCCACTCATGGCGTGTGGTGTGACCAGAAACATTGTCATATTCTAACCAGGAAATTCCTAGACACACATCATGAGACAGAGGCACATCCCCTTGTGTGGGATGACGTGGGCCCGTTCCATATCCCGGATGAGCAGCTAGCCCTGTGGGACAGAGGGACAGCACAGGGAGATGCAATGCTTCCCCCAGGAAACCGTTTGGAACGCTCGGGCCATCTGAGCGCCTGGGTGGGTACGTCACACATTCGCCTGATTTCTCCACACCTCCTCAGGTGCCGAGGCCTAGCTAGGCTTCCTGTTGACATGGAGAAGAAGACCTTCCTTTCCTTTCCACGGTGGTGTGGAGAGATGATGGCGGGCCTTGAGGAAGCAGAGTGGTCCAGGACGGGGAACCTGCACACGGATCACCAGAGGTAAGCTTTTGTTGTGTCAACGTGTACTGATGGCACTCGAAGGTCCTGAGATGGCCTGCGGACCTGCCAGCTGGCTTGTGCTCCTGGCCATGGACGTTGGCTCTCCAAGAAGATTGCCTATGCCTCTTGCTCAGGGGCATAGCTGTGGGTGGTCTCCAGGGTACAGGAGGGTGCTGAGGCCACGGGGAGACCCCATGAGCTGTTCAGCCTGCGTAGTTCAATTTACCAGGAGGCCGAGAAAGTGCTTGGATCGATGATGACTCCCTCAATCTGCATTCCTTGGAAAAGCTGAACAAAATGAGTGAGAACTCCCTGCCGTCGTTCTCATCGCAACTGAGGTCAAGCACCTTGTCTCCCCCAGGGAAGGAAGGAGTGAGGGACAGCTTCACCTTTGTCGTGCCACACGCTTGCTTGCAACCACCACCACCACGACCACCACCACCACCACCACCACCACCACCACCACCACCACCATCTCCACCGAAGGGCCTTGGGATCAGAGAGCCTGGCGGAGGGCTGAGGGCCTAGAAAACTTGTGCTCTCCTTGGGTGGGAGTCCTCGACATGGTGGTCCTCCATGACATGGCTGGCTTTCGGGGTGTCTCAGACAGCCAGCAGCCAAGTGGTAGGAGTTGCGTTAGGCGGCTTTGGCAGGGCCTTGAGAGCATCTATGTCGGAGTCCGTCGGCCAGGCCAAAGATTGAGCCAGTACTCCTGGTGGTGTGTGGTGCCCCCCTTTCAGGGTCAGGGGCCGCCGGTGTACAGGTGGACCCCCGACCGGGCAAGGAGCAATCTCTGTCCCAGGCCTCTGTTCCGCGTTCTCAGCTGAGTGCTGAACAGGGTTGCGGGAGGACAGGAAAGACACCAGATGGGTTCGGTGCTTTTGACAGAGCCCTAATTCATCTGAGGCCAGACAAGGACGGAGACACAGTACTCGCACGCACACACGAATACACATAAAACATACAGAAGCACATATACAGTCACACACACGCTCACCACACGTAGTCGCATGCACAGGCATGCAAACACACACACACACACACACGCGCGCGCGCGCGCGCACATACGCCAGGAACTCCAGCGGAGTTCATGGTGTACGTTCAGGGCAGGAGTGTAGAAGCTTTGCTGGCCACTGGGAAGAATGGGAATGGCAGGGCCAAGGGCGTCTGGAGGACACGTGGGTGCGGGCAGGTCTGCTGGCGGCCTCCCTACACCGGGATGCTGTTAGGAAAGCCAACGGGTCAGAGGTTCGTGGGCTGTTTGCGGCCCCACCACCTTCCCCCGTGGGCCTTGATTTACGGCCTTAAGTGGCCGCCTGGCGATGGTGCCGAGGGCTGTGTCCGACCCGCCCCAGGCCACTACTTCCCCAAAGAAGGGCTCTCCTGGGTGTCTACCCTGTGCCTGTGATAGCCTTGCCGGCCATTGCCACCCTGGTTGTCCCTCCCTTTGCCAGCTGGGCTTGCGGACTCTGGCCATGCAGACCTTGCCTCCTGGGCTGCCGGGCTCCTGCGTAAAGACATCCACCCAGGGCAGCCCTTGATCAGCATCCGGACTGGCTCCTCCCTGCTCTGTGGGCACAAGACTTCTGTGGGCTAGGCTGCAGACCGTGCAGGACAGGCCACAGGCACCGGACAGTAGTCAGGCGCAGCCTCTTGTCAAGGCTGTGGGGCTTGGCCTTGTCCTCCTCGTCGTGGGAAGGCACTGTTTCTCCTTTGTGTGTGCCTGTCACCTATAGTAATGTGGCCATGCCCCTGCACCAGAGTCTAAACACCACCTGTGTTTAGCCTGTCTCTGCCAATGGACAGGCCCTACCTTGAGTCCCACAATATAGATGCCTGTGAAGACCATGCCACGTGTTGCTGTTCTTGCTGAGGATCCCGGCCCCCGACGTGGGAGTCCCATTCGAGGGCAGTGGTGACTTTCCGTGCAGTGATGAGGACTCAGGACATGGACCCGGATGCGACAGCCTGACTCATGGCAGGTGTTCCCAGAGCCGAGCCCGTGAAGCACAATGGTTGTTGCGATGCCGGTTCCCTTGTCAGTAGCGCACCCCCGCTTCAGTCGGCTGTTCTTGGGCTCTCAGTGTAGCATGGGCACCACTTGCCTAGGGCTGTTCTGCCCACACGCCAAGAGCAAATAGTCATGTGTGTGGGACCAGTCGCCTGTCCGACCTTCGTGTGGCCACCTCTTCTCATAGGGCTTCGTGAAGGCCTGAGGCGTGCATCCATTACCTGAGGCCTGCTGCCCTCACAGGGCTCGTTGCCTTTCCCCGGGGTGGCTGAGGTTTCATGCTGCGCCCGGACCCGGCTCAGCTAATGGGGCGACGTAATCCACATCGACATGGCTTCGATGGTCGATAGTGTGTTTTTGGAGGAGAGTCCTTGTGCTGTGCTTTGCCAGAGGGCTTCGGGCACGTGTTGTCTCAGGGCTTTGCGACGTCCCGTGAGGTCAGTCACGTCATGTCACGCTATTACGTGCCAGGGTCTGAGGCCATGGATCCCCGGATTGCCCATGTACTTTGCGCTGATGAACTCTAAACGTTCGCTCCAGAGCCACGGATGGCCAGCCTGCCAGCATGCCAGCCTGGCCTGCACACGCACACATGTGCACACCTTCTTGCTAATAAAGCCATAGAGTCACACTGATGCACACACACTGAAACACACCCACAGAGGGCCCCACACAAACAGACCCCTGCACATCCCCACTCATGGCGTGTGGTGTGACTAGAAACATTGTCATATTCTAACCAGGAAATTCCTAGACACACATCATGAGACAGAGGCACATCCCCTTGTGTGGGATGACGTGGGCCCGTTCCATATCCCTGATGAGCAGCTAGCCCTGTGGGACAGAGGGACAGCACAGGGAGATGCAATGCTTCCCCCAGGGAACCGTTTGGAACGCTCGGGCCATCTGAGCGCCTGGGTGGGTACGTCACACATTCGCCTGATTTCTCCACACCTCCTCAGGTGCCGAGGCCTAGCTAGGCTTCCTGTTGACATGGAGAAGAAGACCTTCCTTTCCTTTCCACGGTGGTGTGGAGAGATGATGGCGGGCCTTGTGGAAGCAGAGTGGTCCAGGACGGGGAACCTGCACACGGATCACCAGAGGTAAGCTTTTGTTGTGTCAACGTGTACTGATGGCACTCGAAGGTCCTGAGATGGCCTGCGGACCTGCCAGCTGGCTTGTGCTCCTGGCCATGGACGTTGGCTCTCCAAGAAGATTGCCTATGCCTCTTGCTCAGGGGCATAGCTGTGGGTGGTCTCCAGGGTACAGGAGGGTGCTGAGGCCACGGGGAGACCCCATGAGCTGTTCAGCCTGCGTAGTTCAATTTACCAGGAGGCCGAGAAAGTGCTTGGATCGATGATGACTCCCTCAATCTGCATTCCTTGGAAAAGCTGAACAAAATGAGTGAGAACTCCCTGCCGTCGTTCTCATCGCAACTGAGGTCCAGCACCTTGTCTCCCCCAGGGAAGGAAGGAGTGAGGGACAGCTTCACCTTTGTCGTGCCACACGCTTGCTTGCAACCACCACCAACACCACCACGACCACCACCACCACCATCTCCACCGAAGGGCCTTGGGATCAGAGAGCCTGGCGGAGGGCTGAGGGCCTAGAAAACTTGTGCTCTCCTTGGGTGGGAGTCCTCGACATGGTGGTCCTCCATGACATGGCTGGCTTTCGGGGTGTCTCAGACAGCCAGCAGCCAAGTGGTAGGAGTTGCGTTAGGCGGCTCTGGCAGGGCCTTGAGAGCATCTATGTCGGAGTCCGTCGGCCAGGCCAAAGATTGAGCCAGTACTCCTGGTGGTGTGTGGTGCCCCCCTTTCAGGGTCAGGGGCCGCCGGTGTACAGGTGGACCCCCGACCGGGCAAGGAGCAATCTCTGTCCCAGGCCTCTGTTCCGCGTTCTCAGCTGAGTGCTGAACAGGGTTGCGGGAGGACAGGAAAGACACCAGATGGGTTCGGTGCTTTTGACAGAGCCCTAATTCATCTGAGGCCAGACAGGGACGGAGACACAGTACTCGCACGCACACACGAATACACATAAAACATACAGAAGCACATATACAGTCACACACACGCTCACCACACGTAGTCGCATGCACAGGCATGCAAACACACACACACACACACACACACGCGCGCGCGCGCGCACATACGCCAGGAACTCCAGCGGAGTTCATGGTGTACGTTCAGGGCAGGAGTGTAGAAGCTTTGCTGGCCACTGGGAAGAATGGGAATGGCAGGGCCAAGGGCGTCTGGAGGACACGTGGGTGCGGGCAGGTCTGCTGGCGGCCTCCCTACACCGGGATGCTGTTAGGAAAGCCAACGGGTCAGAGGTTCGTGGGCTGTTTGCGGCCCCACCACCTTCCCCCGTGGGCCTTGATTTACGGCCTTAAGTGGCCGCCTGGCGGTGGTGCCGAGGGCTGTGTCCGACCCGCCCCAGGCCACTACTTCCCCAAAGAAGGGCTCTCCTGGGTGTCTACCCTGTGCCTGTGATAGCCTTGCCGGCCATTGCCACCCTGATTGTCCCTCCCTTTGCCAGCTGGGCTTGCGGACTCTGGCCATGCAGACCTTGCCTCCTGGGCTGCCGGGCTCCTGCGTAAAGACATCCACCCAGGGCAGCCCTTGATCAGCATCCGGACTGGCTCCTCCCTGCTCTGTGGGCACAAGACTTCTGTGGGCTAGGCTGCAGACCGTGCAGGACAGGCCACAGGCACCGGACAGTAGTCAGGCGCAGCCTCTTGTCAAGGCTGTGGGGCTTGGCCTTGTCCTCCTCGTCATGGGAAGGCACTGTTTCTCCTTTGTGTGTGCCTGTCACCTATAGTAATGTGGCCATGCCCCTGCACCAGAGTCTAAACACCACCTGTGTTTAGCCTGTCTCTGCCAATGGACAGGCCCTACCTTGAGTCCCACAATATAGATGCCTGTGAAGACCATGCCACGTGTTGCTGTTCTTGCTGAGGATCCCGGCCCCCGACGTGGCAGTCCCATTCGAGGGCAGTGGTGACTTTCCGTGCAGTGATGAGGACTCAGGACATGGACCCGGATGCGACAGCCTGACTCATGGCAGGTGTTCCCAGAGCCGAGCCCGTGAAGCACAATGGTTGTTGCGATGCCGGTTCCCTTGTCAGTAGCGCACCCCCGCTTCAGTCGGCTGTTCTTGGGCTCTCAGTGTAGCATGGGCACCACTTGCCTAGGGCTGTTCTGCCCACACGCCAAGAGCAAATAGTCATGTGTGTGGGACCAGTCGCCTGTCCGACCTTCGTGTGGCCACCTCTTCTCATAGGGCTTCGTGAAGGCCTGAGGCGTGCATCCATTACCTGAGGCCTGCTGCCCTCACAGGGCTCGTTGCCTTTCCCCGGGGTGGCTGAGGTTTCATGCTGCGCCCGGACCCGGCTCAGCTAATGGGGCGACGTAATCCACATCGACATGGCTTCGATGGTCGATAGTGTGTTTTTGGAGGAGAGTCCTTGTGCTGTGCTTTGCCAGAGGGCTTCGGGCACGTGTTGTCTCAGGGCTTTGCGACGTCCCGTGAGGTCAGTCACGTCATGTCACGCTATTACGTGCCAGGGTCTGAGGCCATGGATCCCCGGATTGCCCATGTACTTTGCGCTGATGAACTCTAAACGTTCGCTCCAGAGCCACGGATGGCCAGCCTGCCAGCATGCCAGCCTGGCCTGCACACGCACACATGTGCACACCTTCTTGCTAATAAAGCCATAGAGTCACACTGATGCACACACACTGAAACACACCCACAGAGGGCCCCACACAAACAGACCCCTGCACATCCCCACTCATGGCGTGTGGTGTGACTAGAAACATTGTCATATTCTAACCAGGAAATTCCTAGACACACATCATGAGACAGAGGCACATCCCCTTGTGTGGGATGACGTGGGCCCGTTCCATATCCCTGATGAGCAGCTAGCCCTGTGGGACAGAGGGACAGCACAGGGAGATGCAATGCTTCCCCCAGGGAACCGTTTGGAACGCTCGGGCCATCTGAGCGCCTGGGTGGGTACGTCACACATTCGCCTGATTTCTCCACACCTCCTCAGGTGCCGAGGCCTAGCTAGGCTTCCTGTTGACATGGAGAAGAAGACCTTCCTTTCCTTTCCACGGTGGTGTGGAGAGATGATGGCGGGCCTTGTGGAAGCAGAGTGGTCCAGGACGGGGAACCTGCACACGGATCACCAGAGGTAAGCTTTTGTTGTGTCAACGTGTACTGATGGCACTCGAAGGTCCTGAGATGGCCTGCGGACCTGCCAGCTGGCTTGTGCTCCTGGCCATGGACGTTGGCTCTCCAAGAAGATTGCCTATGCCTCTTGCTCAGGGGTATAGCTGTGGGTGGTCTCCAGGGTACAGGAGGGTGCTGAGGCCACGGGGAGACCCCATGAGCTGTTCAGCCTGCGTAGTTCAATTTACCAGGAGGCCGAGAAAGTGCTTGGATCGATGATGACTCCCTCAATCTGCATTCCTTGGAAAAGCTGAACAAAATGAGTGAGAACTCCCTGCCGTCGTTCTCATCGCAACTGAGGTCCAGCACCTTGTCTCCCCCAGGGAAGGAAGGAGTGAGGGACAGCTTCACCTTTGTCGTGCCACACGCTTGCTTGCAACCACCACCAACACCACCACGACCACCACCACCAGCATCTCCACCGAAGGGCCTTGGGATCAGAGAGCCTGGCGGAGGGCTGAGGGCCTAGAAAACTTGTGCTCTCCTTGGGTGGGAGTCCTCGACATGGTGGTCCTCCATGACATGGCTGGCTTTCGGGGTGTCTCAGACAGCCAGCAGCCAAGTGGTAGGAGTTGCGTTAGGCGGCTCTGGCAGGGCCTTGAGAGCATCTATGTCGGAGTCCGTCGGCCAGGCCAAAGATTGAGCCAGTACTCCTGGTGGTGTGTGGTGCCCCCCTTTCAGGGTCAGGGGCCGCCGGTGTACAGGTGGACCCCCGACCGGGCAAGGAGCAATCTCTGTCCCAGGCCTCTGTTCCGCGTTCTCAGCTGAGTGCTGAACAGGGTTGCGGGAGGACAGGAAAGACACCAGATGGGTTCGGTGCTTTTGACAGAGCCCTAATTCATCTGAGGCCAGACAAGGACGGAGACACAGTACTCGCACGCACACACGAATACACATAAAACATACAGAAGCACATATACAGTCACACACACGCTCACCACACGTAGTCGCATGCACAGGCATGCAAACACACACACACACACACACGCGCGCGCGCGCGCGCACATACGCCAGGAACTCCAGCGGAGTTCATGGTGTACGTTCAGGGCAGGAGTGTAGAAGCTTTGCTGGCCACTGGGAAGAATGGGAATGGCAGGGCCAAGGGCGTCTGGAGGACACGTGGGTGCGGGCAGGTCTGCTGGCGGCCTCCCTACACCGGGATGCTGTTAGGAAAGCCAACGGGTCAGAGGTTCGTGGGCTGTTTGCGGCCCCACCACCTTCCCCCGTGGGCCTTGATTTACGGCCTTAAGTGGCCGCCTGGCGATGGTGCCGAGGGCTGTGTCCGACCCGCCCCAGGCCACTACTTCCCCAAAGAAGGGCTCTCCTGGGTGTCTACCCTGTGCCTGTGATAGCCTTGCCGGCCATTGCCACCCTGGTTGTCCCTCCCTTTGCCAGCTGGGCTTGCGGACTCTGGCCATGCAGACCTTGCCTCCTGGGCTGCCGGGCTCCTGCGTAAAGACATCCACCCAGGGCAGCCCTTGATCAGCATCCGGACTGGCTCCTCCCTGCTCTGTGGGCACAAGACTTCTGTGGGCTAGGCTGCAGACCGTGCAGGACAGGCCACAGGCACCGGACAGTAGTCAGGCGCAGCCTCTTGTCAAGGCTGTGGGGCTTGGCCATGTCCTCCTCGTCATGTGAAGGCACTGTTTCTCCTTTGTGTGTGCCTGTCACCTATAGTAATGTGGCCATGCCCCTGCACCAGAGTCTAAACACCACCTGTGTTTAGCCTGTCTCTGCCAATGGACAGGCCCTACCTTGAGTCCCACAATATAGATGCCTGTGAAGACCATGCCACGTGTTGCTGTTCTTGCTGAGGATCCCGGCCCCCGACGTGGGAGTCCCATTCGAGGGCAGTGGTGACTTTCCGTGCAGTGATGAGGACTCAGGACATGGACCCGGATGTGGCAGCCTGACTCATGGCAGGTGTTCCCAGAGCCGAGCCCGTGAAGCACAATGGTTGTTGCGATGCCGGTTCCCTTGTCAGTAGCGCACCCCCGCTTCAGTCGGCTGTTCTTGGGCTCTCAGTGTAGCATGGGCACCACTTGCCTAGGGCTGTTCTGCCCACACGCCAAGAGCAAATAGTCATGTGTGTGGGACCAGTCGCCTGTCCGAC
Organism: Vulpes vulpes; assembly: GCF_048418805.1. Taxonomy (NCBI): domain Eukaryota; kingdom Metazoa; phylum Chordata; class Mammalia; order Carnivora; family Canidae; genus Vulpes; species Vulpes vulpes. The sequence goes on along the minus strand of NC_132793.1, from coordinate 83,851,179 downwards.
CTTCGTGTGGCCACCTCTTCTCATAGGGCTTCGTGAAGGCCTGAGGCGTGCATCCATTACCTGAGGCCTGCTGCCCTCACAGGGCTCGTTGCCTTTCCCCGGGGTGGCTGAGGTTTCATGCTGCGCCCGGACCCGGCTCAGCTAATGGGGCGACGTAATCCACATCGACATGGCTTCGATGGTCGATAGTGTGTTTTTGGAGGAGAGTCCTTGTGCTGTGCTTTGCCAGAGGGCTTCGGGCACGTGTTGTCTCAGGGCTTTGCGACGTCCCGTGAGGTCAGTCACGTCATGTCACGCTATTACGTGCCAGGGTCTGAGGCCATGGATCCCCGGATTGCCCATGTACTTTGCGCTGATGAACTCTAAACGTTCGCTCCAGAGCCACGGATGGCCAGCCTGCCAGCATGCCAGCCTGGCCTGCACACGCACACATGTGCACACCTTCTTGCTAATAAAGCCATAGAGTCACACTGATGCACACACACTGAAACACACCCACAGAGGGCCCCACACAAACAGACCCCTGCACATCCCCACTCATGGCGTGTGGTGTGACTAGAAACATTGTCATATTCTAACCAGGAAATTCCTAGACACACATCATGAGACAGAGGCACATCCCCTTGTGTGGGATGACGTGGGCCCGTTCCATATCCCTGATGAGCAGCTAGCCCTGTGGGACAGAGGGACAGCACAGGGAGATGCAATGCTTCCCCCAGGGAACCGTTTGGAACGCTCGGGCCATCTGAGCGCCTGGGTGGGTACGTCACACATTCGCCTGATTTCTCCACACCTCCTCAGGTGCCGAGGCCTAGCTAGGCTTCCTGTTGACATGGAGAAGAAGACCTTCCTTTCCTTTCCACGGTGGTGTGGAGAGATGATGGCGGGCCTTGTGGAAGCAGAGTGGTCCAGGACGGGGAACCTGCCCACGGATCACCAGAGGTAAGCTTTTGTTGTGTCAACGTGTACTGATGGCACTCGAAGGTCCTGAGATGGCCTGCGGACCTGCCAGCTGGCTTGTGCTCCTGGCCATGGACGTTGGCTCTCCAAGAAGATTGCCTATGCCTCTTGCTCAGGGGCATAGCTGTGGGTGGTCTCCAGGGTACAGGAGGGTGCTGAGGCCACGGGGAGACCCCATGAGCTGTTCAGCCTGCGTAGTTCAATTTACCAGGAGGCCGAGAAAGTGCTTGGATCGATGATGACTCCCTCAATCTGCATTCCTTGGAAAAGCTGAACAAAATGAGTGAGAACTCCCTGCCGTCGTTCTCATCGCAACTGAGGTCCAGCACCTTGTCTCCCCCAGGGAAGGAAGGAGTGAGGGACAGCTTCACCTTTGTCGTGCCACACGCTTGCTTGCAACCACCACCAACACCACCACGACCACCACCACCAGCATCTCCACCGAAGGGCCTTGGGATCAGAGAGCCTGGCGGAGGGCTGAGGGCCTAGAAAACTTGTGCTCTCCTTGGGTGGGAGTCCTCGACATGGTGGTCCTCCATGACATGGCTGGCTTTCGGGGTGTCTCAGACAGCCAGCAGCCAAGTGGTAGGAGTTGCGTTAGGCGGCTCTGGCAGGGCCTTGAGAGCATCTATGTCGGAGTCCGTCGGCCAGGCCAAAGATTGAGCCAGTACTCCTGGTGGTGTGTGGTGCCCCCCTTTCAGGGTCAGGGGCCGCCGGTGTACAGGTGGACCCCCGACCGGGCAAGGAGCAATCTCTGTCCCAGGCCTCTGTTCCGCGTTCTCAGCTGAGTGCTGAACAGGGTTGCGGGAGGACAGGAAAGACACCAGATGGGTTCGGTGCTTTTGACAGAGCCCTAATTCATCTGAGGCCAGACAAGGACGGAGACACAGTACTCGCACGCACACACGAATACACATAAAACATACAGAAGCACATATACAGTCACACACACGCTCACCACACGTAGTCGCATGCACAGGCATGCAAACACACACACACACACACACGCGCGCGCGCGCGCGCACATACGCCAGGAACTCCAGCGGAGTTCATGGTGTACGTTCAGGGCAGGAGTGTAGAAGCTTTGCTGGCCACTGGGAAGAATGGGAATGGCAGGGCCAAGGGCGTCTGGAGGACACGTGGGTGCGGGCAGGTCTGCTGGCGGCCTCCCTACACCGGGATGCTGTTAGGAAAGCCAACGGGTCAGAGGTTCGTGGGCTGTTTGCGGCCCCACCACCTTCCCCCGTGGGCCTTGATTTACGGCCTTAAGTGGCCGCCTGGCGATGGTGCCGAGGGCTGTGTCCGACCCGCCCCAGGCCACTACTTCCCCAAAGAAGGGCTCTCCTGGGTGTCTACCCTGTGCCTGTGATAGCCTTGCCGGCCATTGCCACCCTGGTTGTCCCTCCCTTTGCCAGCTGGGCTTGCGGACTCTGGCCATGCAGACCTTGCCTCCTGGGCTGCCGGGCTCCTGCGTAAAGACATCCACCCAGGGCAGCCCTTGATCAGCATCCGGACTGGCTCCTCCCTGCTCGGTGGGCACAAGACTTCTGTGGGCTAGGCTGCAGACCGTGCAGGACAGGCCACAGGCACCGGACAGTAGTCAGGCGCAGCCTCTTGTCAAGGCTGTGGGGCTTGGCCTTGTCCTCCTCGTCATGGGAAGGCACTGTTTCTCCTTTGTGTGTGCCTGTCACCTATAGTAATGTGGCCATGCCCCTGCACCAGAGTCTAAACACCACCTGTGTTTAGCCTGTCTCTGCCAATGGACAGGCCCTACCTTGAGTCCCACAATATAGATGCCTGTGAAGACCATGCCACGTGTTGCTGTTCTTGCTGAGGATCCCGGCCCCCGACGTGGGAGTCCCATTCGAGGGCAGTGGTGACTTTCCGTGCAGTGATGAGGACTCAGGACATGGACCCGGATGTGGCAGCCTGACTCATGGCAGGTGTTCCCAGAGCCGAGCCCGTGAAGCACAATGGTTGTTGCGATGCCGGTTCCCTTGTCAGTAGCGCACCCCCGCTTCAGTCGGCTGTTCTTGGGCTCTCAGTGTAGCATGGGCACCACTTGCCTAGGGCTGTTCTGCCCACACGCCAAGAGCAAATAGTCATGTGTGTGGGACCAGTCGCCTGTCCGACCTTCGTGTGGCCACCTCTTCTCATAGGGCTTCGTGAAGGCCTGAGGCGTGCATCCATTACCTGAGGCCTGCTGCCCTCACAGGGCTCGTTGCCTTTCCCCGGGGTGGCTGAGGTTTCATGCTGCGCCCGGACCCGGCTCAGCTAATGGGGCGACGTAATCCACATCGACATGGCTTCGATGGTCGATAGTGTGTTTTTGGAGGAGAGTCCTTGGGCTGTGCTTTGCCAGAGGGCTTCGGGCACGTGTTGTCTCAGGGCTTTGCGACGTCCCGTGAGGTCAGTCACGTCATGTCACGCTATTACGTGCCAGGGTCTGAGGCCATGGATCCCCGGATTGCCCATGTACTTTGCGCTGATGAACTCTAAACGTTCGCTCCAGAGCCACGGATGGCCAGCCTGCCAGCATGCCAGCCTGGCCAGCACACGCACACATGTGCACACCTTCTTGCTAATAAAGCCATAGAGTCACACTGATGCACACACACTGAAACACACCCACAGAGGGCCCCACACAAACAGACCCCTGCACATCCCCACTCATGGCGTGTGGTGTGACTAGAAACATTGTCATATTCTAACCAGGAAATTCCTAGACACACATCATGAGACAGAGGCACATCCCCTTGTGTGGGATGACGTGGGCCCGTTCCATATCCCTGATGAGCAGCTAGCCCTGTGGGACAGAGGGACAGCACAGGGAGATGCAATGCTTCCCCCAGGGAACCGTTTGGAACGCTCGGGCCATCTGAGCGCCTGGGTGGGTACGTCACACATTCGCCTGATTTCTCCACACCTCCTCAGGTGCCGAGGCCTAGCTAGGCTTCCTGTTGACATGGAGAAGAAGACCTTCCTTTCCTTTCCACGGTGGTGTGGAGAGATGATGGCGGGCCTTGTGGAAGCAGAGTGGTCCAGGACGGGGAACCTGCCCACGGATCACCAGAGGTAAGCTTTTGTTGTGTCAACGTGTACTGATGGCACTCGAAGGTCCTGAGATGGCCTGCGGACCTGCCAGCTGGCTTGTGCTCCTGGCCATGGACGTTGGCTCTCCAAGAAGATTGCCTATGCCTCTTGCTCAGGGGCATAGCTGTGGGTGGTCTCCAGGGTACAGGAGGGTGCTGAGGCCACGGGGAGACCCCATGAGCTGTTCAGCCTGCGTAGTTCAATTTACCAGGAGGCCGAGAAAGTGCTTGGATCGATGATGACTCCCTCAATCTGCATTCCTTGGAAAAGCTGAACAAAATGAGTGAGAACTCCCTGCCGTCGTTCTCATCGCAACTGAGGTCCAGCACCTTGTCTCCCCCAGGGAAGGAAGGAGTGAGGGACAGCTTCACCTTTGTCGTGCCACACGCTTGCTTGCAACCACCACCAACACCACCACGACCACCACCACCAGCATCTCCACCGAAGGGCCTTGGGATCAGAGAGCCTGGCGGAGGGCTGAGGGCCTAGAAAACTTGTGCTCTCCTTGGGTGGGAGTCCTCGACATGGTGGTCCTCCATGACATGGCTGGCTTTCGGGGTGTCTCAGACAGCCAGCAGCCAAGTGGTAGGAGTTGCGTTAGGCGGCTCTGGCAGGGCCTTGAGAGCATCTATGTCGGAGTCCGTCGGCCAGGCCAAAGATTGAGCCAGTACTCCTGGTGGTGTGTGGTGCCCCCCTTTCAGGGTCAGGGGCCGCCGGTGTACAGGTGGACCCCCGACCGGGCAAGGAGCAATCTCTGTCCCAGGCCTCTGTTCCGCGTTCTCAGCTGAGTGCTGAACAGGGTTGCGGGAGGACAGGAAAGACACCAGATGGGTTCGGTGCTTTTGACAGAGCCCTAATTCATCTGAGGCCAGACAAGGACGGAGACACAGTACTCGCACGCACACACGAATACACATAAAACATACAGAAGCACATATACAGTCACACACACGCTCACCACACGTAGTCGCATGCACAGGCATGCAAACACACACACACACACACGCACACAAACGCGCGCGCGCGCGCGCACATACGCCAGGAACTCCAGCGGAGTTCATGGTGTACGTTCAGGGCAGGAGTGTAGAAGCTTTGCTGGCCACTGGGAAGAATGGGAATGGCAGGGCCAAGGGCGTCTGGAGGACACGTGGGTGCGGGCAGGTCTGCTGGCGGCCTCCCTACACCGGGATGCTGTTAGGAAAGCCAACGGGTCAGAGGTTCGTGGGCTGTTTGCGGCCCCACCACCTTCCCCCGTGGGCCTTGATTTACGGCCTTAAGTGGCCGCCTGGCGATGGTGCCGAGGGCTGTGTCCGACCCGCCCCAGGCCACTACTTCCCCAAAGAAGGGCTCTCCTGGGTGTCTACCCTGTGCCTGTGATAGCCTTGCCGGCCATTGCCACCCTGGTTGTCCCTCCCTTTGCCAGCTGGGCTTGCGGACTCTGGCCATGCAGACCTTGCCTCCTGGGCTGCCGGGCTCCTGCGTAAAGACATCCACCCAGGGCAGCCCTTGATCAGCATCCGGACTGGCTCCTCCCTGCTCTGTGGGCACAAGACTTCTGTGGGCTAGGCTGCAGACCGTGCAGGACAGGCCACAGGCACCGGACAGTAGTCAGGCGCAGCCTCTTGTCAAGGCTGTGGGGCTTGGCCTTGTCCTCCTCGTCATGGGAAGGCACTGTTTCTCCTTTGTGTGTGCCTGTCACCTATAGTAATGTGGCCATGCCCCTGCACCAGAGTCTAAACACCACCTGTGTTTAGCCTGTCTCTGCCAATGGACAGGCCCTACCTTGAGTCCCACAATATAGATGCCTGTGAAGACCATGCCACGTGTTGCTGTTCTTGCTGAGGATCCCGGCCCCCGACGTGGGAGTCCCATTCGAGGGCAGTGGTGACTTTCCGTGCAGTGATGAGGACTCAGGACATGGACCCGGATGTGGCAGCCTGACTCATGGCAGGTGTTCCCAGAGCCGAGCCCGTGAAGCACAATGGTTGTTGCGATGCCGGTTCCCTTGTCAGTAGCGCACCCCCGCTTCAGTCGGCTGTTCTTGGGCTCTCAGTGTAGCATGGGCACCACTTGCCTAGGGCTGTTCTGCCCACACGCCAAGAGCAAATAGTCATGTGTGTGGGACCAGTCGCCTGTCCGACCTTCGTGTGGCCACCTCTTCTCATAGGGCTTCGTGAAGGCCTGAGGCGTGCATCCATTACCTGAGGCCTGCTGCCCTCACAGGGCTCGTTGCCTTTCCCCGGGGTGGCTGAGGTTTCATGCTGCGCCCGGACCCGGCTCAGCTAATGGGGCGACGTAATCCACATCGACATGGCTTCGATGGTCGATAGTGTGTTTTTGGAGGAGAGTCCTTGGGCTGTGCTTTGCCAGAGGGCTTCGGGCACGTGTTGCCTCAGGGCTTTGCGACGTCCCGTGAGGTCAGTCACGTCATGTCACGCTATTACGTGCCAGGGTCTGAGGCCATGGATCCCCGGATTGCCCATGTACTTTGCGCTGATGAACTCTAAACGTTCGCTCCAGAGCCACGGATGGCCAGCCTGCCAGCATGCCAGCCTGGCCTGCACACGCACACATGTGCACACCTTCTTGCTAATAAAGCCATAGAGTCACACTGATGCACACACACTGAAACACACCCACAGAGGGCCCCACACAAACAGACCCCTGCACATCCCCACTCATGGCGTGTGGTGTGACCAGAAACTTTGTCATATTCTAACCAGGAAATTCCTAGACACACATCATGAGACAGAGGCACATCCCCGTGTGTGGGATGACGTGGGCCCGTTCCATATCCCTGATGAGCAGCTAGCCCTGTGGGACAGAGGGACAGCACAGGGAGATGCAATGCTTCCCCCAGGGAACCGTTTGGAACGCTCGGGCCATCTGAGCGCCTGGGTGGGTACGTCACACATTCGCCTGATTTCTCCACACCTCCTCAGGTGCCGAGGCCTAGCTAGGCTTCCTGTTGACATGGAGAAGAAGACCTTCCTTTCCTTTCCACGGTGGTGTGGAGAGATGATGGCGGGCCTTGTGGAAGCAGAGTGGTCCAGGACGGGGAACCTGCCCACGGATCACCAGAGGTAAGCTTTTGTTGTGTCAACGTGTACTGATGGCACTCGAAGGTCCTGAGATGGCCTGCGGACCTGCCAGCTGGCTTGTGCTCCTGGCCATGGACGTTGGCTCTCCAAGAAGATTGCCTATGCCTCTTGCTCAGGGGCATAGCTGTGGGTGGTCTCCAGGGTACAGGAGGGTGCTGAGGCCACGGGGAGACCCCATGAGCTGTTCAGCCTGCGTAGTTCAATTTACCAGGAGGCCGAGAAAGTGCTTGGATCGATGATGACTCCCTCAATCTGCATTCCTTGGAAAAGCTGAACAAAATGAGTGAGAACTCCCTGCCGTCGTTCTCATCGCAACTGAGGTCCAGCACCTTGTCTCCCCCAGGGAAGGAAGGAGTGAGGGACAGCTTCACCTTTGTCGTGCCACACGCTTGCTTGCAACCACCACCAACACCACCACGACCACCACCACCAGCATCTCCACCGAAGGGCCTTGGGATCAGAGAGCCTGGCGGAGGGCTGAGGGCCTAGAAAACTTGTGCTCTCCTTGGGTGGGAGTCCTCGACATGGTGGTCCTCCATGACATGGCTGGCTTTCGGGGTGTCTCAGACAGCCAGCAGCCAAGTGGTAGGAGTTGCGTTAGGCGGCTCTGGCAGGGCCTTGAGAGCATCTATGTCGGAGTCCGTCGGCCAGGCCAAAGATTGAGCCAGTACTCCTGGTGGTGTGTGGTGCCCCCCTTTCAGGGTCAGGGGCCGCCGGTGTACAGGTGGACCCCCGACCGGGCAAGGAGCAATCTCTGTCCCAGGCCTCTGTTCCGCGTTCTCAGCTGAGTGCTGAACAGGGTTGCGGGAGGACAGGAAAGACACCAGATGGGTTCGGTGCTTTTGACAGAGCCCTAATTCATCTGAGGCCAGACAAGGACGGAGACACAGTACTCGCACGCACACACGAATACACATAAAACATACAGAAGCACATATACAGTCACACACACGCTCACCACACGTAGTCGCATGCACAGGCATGCAAACACACACACACACACACGCACACAAACGCGCGCGCGCGCGCGCACATACGCCAGGAACTCCAGCGGAGTTCATGGTGTACGTTCAGGGCAGGAGTGTAGAAGCTTTGCTGGCCACTGGGAAGAATGGGAATGGCAGGGCCAAGGGCGTCTGGAGGACACGTGGGTGCGGGCAGGTCTGCTGGCGGCCTCCCTACACCGGGATGCTGTTAGGAAAGCCAACGGGTCAGAGGTTCGTGGGCTGTTTGCGGCCCCACCACCTTCCCCCGTGGGCCTTGATTTACGGCCTTAAGTGGCCGCCTGGCGATGGTGCCGAGGGCTGTGTCCGACCCGCCCCAGGCCACTACTTCCCCAAAGAAGGGCTCTCCTGGGTGTCTACCCTGTGCCTGTGATAGCCTTGCCGGCCATTGCCACCCTGGTTGTCCCTCCCTTTGCCAGCTGGGCTTGCGGACTCTGGCCATGCAGACCTTGCCTCCTGGGCTGCCGGGCTCCTGCGTAAAGACATCCACCCAGGGCAGCCCTTGATCAGCATCCGGACTGGCTCCTCCCTGCTCTGTGGGCACAAGACTTCTGTGGGCTAGGCTGCAGACCGTGCAGGACAGGCCACAGGCACCGGACAGTAGTCAGGCGCAGCCTCTTGTCAAGGCTGTGGGGCTTGGCCTTGTCCTCCTCGTCATGGGAAGGCACTGTTTCTCCTTTGTGTGTGCCTGTCACCTATAGTAATGTGGCCATGCCCCTGCACCAGAGTCTAAACACCACCTGTGTTTAGCCTGTCTCTGCCAATGGACAGGCCCTACCTTGAGTCCCACAATATAGATGCCTGTGAAGACCATGCCACGTGTTGCTGTTCTTGCTGAGGATCCCGGCCCCCGACGTGGCAGTCCCATTCGAGGGCAGTGGTGACTTTCCGTGCAGTGATGAGGACTCAGGACATGGACCCGGATGTGGCAGCCTGACTCATGGCAGGTGTTCCCAGAGCCGAGCCCGTGAAGCACAATGGTTGTTGCGATGCCGGTTCCCTTGTCAGTAGCGCACCCCCGCTTCAGTCGGCTGTTCTTGGGCTCTCAGTGTAGCATGGGCACCACTTGCCTAGGGCTGTTCTGCCCACACGCCAAGAGCAAATAGTCATGTGTGTGGGACCAGTCGCCTGTCCGACCTTCGTGTGGCCACCTCTTCTCATAGGGCTTCGTGAAGGCCTGAGGCGTGCATCCATTACCTGAGGCCTGCTGCCCTCACAGGGCTCGTTGCCTTTCCCCGGGGTGGCTGAGGTTTCATGCTGCGCCCGGACCCGGCTCAGCTAATGGGGCGACGTAATCCACATCGACATGGCTTCGATGGTCGATAGTGTGTTTTTGGAGGAGAGTCCTTGGGCTGTGCTTTGCCAGAGGGCTTCGGGCACGTGTTGTCTCAGGGCTTTGCGACGTCCCGTGAGGTCAGTCACGTCATGTCACGCTATTACGTGCCAGGGTCTGAGGCCATGGATCCCCGGATTGCCCATGTACTTTGCGCTGATGAACTCTAAACGTTCGCTCCAGAGCCACGGATGGCCAGCCTGCCAGCATGCCAGCCTGGCCTGCACACGCACACATGTGCACACCTTCTTGCTAATAAAGCCATAGAGTCACACTGATGCACACACACTGAAACACACCCACAGAGGGCCCCACACAAACAGACCCCTGCACATCCCCACTCATGGCGTGTGGTGTGACCAGAAACTTTGTCATATTCTAACCAGGAAATTCCTAGACACACATCATGAGACAGAGGCACATCCCCGTGTGTGGGATGACGTGGGCCCGTTCCATATCCCTGATGAGCAGCTAGCCCTGTGGGACAGAGGGACAGCACAGGGAGATGCAATGCTTCCCCCAGGGAACCGTTTGGAACGCTCGGGCCATCTGAGCGCCTGGGTGGGTACGTCACACATTCGCCTGATTTCTCCACACCTCCTCAGGTGCCGAGGCCTAGCTAGGCTTCCTGTTGACATGGAGAAGAAGACCTTCCTTTCCTTTCCACGGTGGTGTGGAGAGATGATGGCGGGCCTTGTGGAAGCAGAGTGGTCCAGGACGGGGAACCTGCCCACGGATCACCAGAGGTAAGCTTTTGTTGTGTCAACGTGTACTGATGGCACTCGAAGGTCCTGAGATGGCCTGCGGACCTGCCAGCTGGCTTGTGCTCCTGGCCATGGACGTTGGCTCTCCAAGAAGATTGCCTATGCCTCTTGCTCAGGGGCATAGCTGTGGGTGGTCTCCAGGGTACAGGAGGGTGCTGAGGCCACGGGGAGACCCCATGAGCTGTTCAGCCTGCGTAGTTCAATTTACCAGGAGGCCGAGAAAGTGCTTGGATCGATGATGACTCCCTCAATCTGCATTCCTTGGAAAAGCTGAACAAAATGAGTGAGAACTCCCTGCCGTCGTTCTCATCGCAACTGAGGTCCAGCACCTTGTCTCCCCCAGGGAAGGAAGGAGTGAGGGACAGCTTCACCTTTGTCGTGCCACACGCTTGCTTGCAACCACCACCAACACCACCACGACCACCACCACCAGCATCTCCACCGAAGGGCCTTGGGATCAGAGAGCCTGGCGGAGGGCTGAGGGCCTAGAAAACTTGTGCTCTCCTTGGGTGGGAGTCCTCGACATGGTGGTCCTCCATGACATGGCTGGCTTTCGGGGTGTCTCAGACAGCCAGCAGCCAAGTGGTAGGAGTTGCGTTAGGCGGCTTTGGCAGGGCCTTGAGAGCATCTATGTCGGAGTCCGTCGGCCAGGCCAAAGATTGAGCCAGTACTCCTGGTGGTGTGTGGTGCCCCCCTTTCAGGGTCAGGGGCCGCCGGTGTACAGGTGGACCCCCGACCGGGCAAGGAGCAATCTCTGTCCCAGGCCTCTGTTCCGCGTTCTCAGCTGAGTGCTGAACAGGGTTGCGGGAGGACAGGAAAGACACCAGATGGGTTCGGTGCTTTTGACAGAGCCCTAATTCATCTGAGGCCAGACAAGGACGGAGACACAGTACTCGCACGCACACACGAATACACATAAAACATACAGAAGCACATATACAGTCACACACACGCTCACCACACGTAGTCGCATGCACAGGCATGCAAACACACACACACACACGCACACAAACGCGCGCGCGCGCACATACGCCAGGAACTCCAGCGGAGTTCATGGTGTACGTTCAGGGCAGGAGTGTAGAAGCTTTGCTGGCCACTGGGAAGAATGGGAATGGCAGGGCCAAGGGCGTCTGGAGGACACGTGGGTGCGGGCAGGTCTGCTGGCGGCCTCCCTACACCGGGATGCTGTTAGGAAAGCCAACGGGTCAGAGGTTCGTGGGCTGTTTGCGGCCCCACCACCTTCCCCCGTGGGCCTTGATTTACGGCCTTAAGTGGCCGCCTGGCGATGGTGCCGAGGGCTGTGTCCGACCCGCCCCAGGCCACTACTTCCCCAAAGAAGGGCTCTCCTGGGTGTCTACCCTGTGCCTGTGATAGCCTTGCCGGCCATTGCCACCCTGGTTGTCCCTCCCTTTGCCAGCTGGGCTTGCGGACTCTGGCCATGCAGACCTTGCCTCCTGGGCTGCCGGGCTCCTGCGTAAAGACATCCACCCAGGGCAGCCCTTGATCAGCATCCGGACTGGCTCCTCCCTGCTCTGTGGGCACAAGACTTCTGTGGGCTAGGCTGCAGACCGTGCAGGACAGGCCACAGGCACCGGACAGTAGTCAGGCGCAGCCTCTTGTCAAGGCTGTGGGGCTTGGCCTTGTCCTCCTCGTCATGGGAAGGCACTGTTTCTCCTTTGTGTGTGCCTGTCACCTATAGTAATGTGGCCATGCCCCTGCACCAGAGTCTAAACACCACCTGTGTTTAGCCTGTCTCTGCCAATGGACAGGCCCTACCTTGAGTCCCACAATATAGATGCCTGTGAAGACCATGCCACGTGTTGCTGTTCTTGCTGAGGATCCCGGCCCCCGACGTGGCAGTCCCATTCGAGGGCAGTGGTGACTTTCCGTGCAGTGATGAGGACTCAGGACATGGACCCGGATGTGGCAGCCTGACTCATGGCAGGTGTTCCCAGAGCCGAGCCCGTGAAGCACAATGGTTGTTGCGATGCCGGTTCCCTTGTCAGTAGCGCACCCCCGCTTCAGTCGGCTGTTCTTGGGCTCTCAGTGTAGCATGGGCACCACTTGCCTAGGGCTGTTCTGCCCACACGCCAAGAGCAAATAGTCATGTGTGTGGGACCAGTCGCCTGTCCGACCTTCGTGTGGCCACCTCTTCTCATAGGGCTTCGTGAAGGCCTGAGGCGTGCATCCATTACCTGAGGCCTGCTGCCCTCACAGGGCTCGTTGCCTTTCCCCGGGGTGGCTGAGGTTTCATGCTGCGCCCGGACCCGGCTCAGCTAATGGGGCGACGTAATCCACATCGACATGGCTTCGATGGTCGATAGTGTGTTTTTGGAGGAGAGTCCTTGGGCTGTGCTTTGCCAGAGGGCTTCGGGCACGTGTTGCCTCAGGGCTTTGCGACGTCCCGTGAGGTCAGTCACGTCATGTCACGCTATTACGTGCCAGGGTCTGAGGCCATGGATCCCCGGATTGCCCATGTACTTTGCGCTGATGAACTCTAAACGTTCGCTCCAGAGCCACGGATGGCCAGCCTGCCAGCATGCCAGCCTGGCCTGCACACGCACACATGTGCACACCTTCTTGCTAATAAAGCCATAGAGTCACACTGATGCACACACACTGAAACACACCCACAGAGGGCCCCACACAAACAGACCCCTGCACATCCCCACTCATGGCGTGTGGTGTGACCAGAAACTTTGTCATATTCTAACCAGGAAATTCCTAGACACACATCATGAGACAGAGGCACATCCCCGTGTGTGGGATGACGTGGGCCCGTTCCATATCCCTGATGAGCAGCTAGCCCTGTGGGACAGAGGGACAGCACAGGGAGATGCAATGCTTCCCCCAGGGAACCGTTTGGAACGCTCGGGCCATCTGAGCGCCTGGGTGGGTACGTCACACATTCGCCTGATTTCTCCACACCTCCTCAGGTGCCGAGGCCTAGCTAGGCTTCCTGTTGACATGGAGAAGAAGACCTTCCTTTCCTTTCCACGGTGGTGTGGAGAGATGATGGCGGGCCTTGTGGAAGCAGAGTGGTCCAGGACGGGGAACCTGCCCACGGATCACCAGAGGTAAGCTTTTGTTGTGTCAACGTGTACTGATGGCACTCGAAGGTCCTGAGATGGCCTGCGGACCTGCCAGCTGGCTTGTGCTCCTGGCCATGGACGTTGGCTCTCCAAGAAGATTGCCTATGCCTCTTGCTCAGGGGCATAGCTGTGGGTGGTCTCCAGGGTACAGGAGGGTGCTGAGGCCACGGGGAGACCCCATGAGCTGTTCAGCCTGCGTAGTTCAATTTACCAGGAGGCCGAGAAAGTGCTTGGATCGATGATGACTCCCTCAATCTGCATTCCTTGGAAAAGCTGAACAAAATGAGTGAGAACTCCCTGCCGTCGTTCTCATCGCAACTGAGGTCCAGCACCTTGTCTCCCCCAGGGAAGGAAGGAGTGAGGGACAGCTTCACCTTTGTCGTGCCACACGCTTGCTTGCAACCACCACCAACACCACCACGACCACCACCACCAGCATCTCCACCGAAGGGCCTTGGGATCAGAGAGCCTGGCGGAGGGCTGAGGGCCTAGAAAACTTGTGCTCTCCTTGGGTGGGAGTCCTCGACATGGTGGTCCTCCATGACATGGCTGGCTTTCGGGGTGTCTCAGACAGCCAGCAGCCAAGTGGTAGGAGTTGCGTTAGGCGGCTTTGGCAGGGCCTTGAGAGCATCTATGTCGGAGTCCGTCGGCCAGGCCAAAGATTGAGCCAGTACTCCTGGTGGTGTGTGGTGCCCCCCTTTCAGGGTCAGGGGCCGCCGGTGTACAGGTGGACCCCCGACCGGGCAAGGAGCAATCTCTGTCCCAGGCCTCTGTTCCGCGTTCTCAGCTGAGTGCTGAACAGGGTTGCGGGAGGACAGGAAAGACACCAGATGGGTTCGGTGCTTTTGACAGAGCCCTAATTCATCTGAGGCCAGACAAGGACGGAGACACAGTACTCGCACGCACACACGAATACACATAAAACATACAGAAGCACATATACAGTCACACACACGCTCACCACACGTAGTCGCATGCACAGGCATGCAAACACACACACACACACGCACACACACGCGCGCGCGCGCGCGCGCGCGCACATACGCCAGGAACTCCAGCGGAGTTCATGGTGTACGTTCAGGGCAGGAGTGTAGAAGCTTTGCTGGCCACTGGGAAGAATGGGAATGGCAGGGCCAAGGGCGTCTGGAGGACACGTGGGTGCGGGCAGGTCTGCTGGCGGCCTCCCTACACCGGGATGCTGTTAGGAAAGCCAACGGGTCAGAGGTTCGTGGGCTGTTTGCGGCCCCACCACCTTCCCCCGTGGGCCTTGATTTACGGCCTTAAGTGGCCGCCTGGCGATGGTGCCGAGGGCTGTGTCCGACCCGCCCCAGGCCACTACTTCCCCAAAGAAGGGCTCTCCTGGGTGTCTACCCTGTGCCTGTGATAGCCTTGCCGGCCATTGCCACCCTGGTTGTCCCTCCCTTTGCCAGCTGGGCTTGCGGACTCTGGCCATGCAGACCTTGCCTCCTGGGCTGCCGGGCTCCTGCGTAAAGACATCCACCCAGGGCAGCCCTTGATCAGCATCCGGACTGGCTCCTCCCTGCTCTGTGGGCACAAGACTTCTGTGGGCTAGGCTGCAGACCGTGCAGGACAGGCCACAGGCACCGGACAGTAGTCAGGCGCAGCCTCTTGTCAAGGCTGTGGGGCTTGGCCTTGTCCTCCTCGTCATGGGAAGGCACTGTTTCTCCTTTGTGTGTGCCTGTCACCTATAGTAATGTGGCCATGCCCCTGCACCAGAGTCTAAACACCACCTGTGTTTAGCCTGTCTCTGCCAATGGACAGGCCCTACCTTGAGTCCCACAATATAGATGCCTGTGAAGACCATGCCACGTGTTGCTGTTCTTGCTGAGGATCCCGGCCCCCGACGTGGCAGTCCCATTCGAGGGCAGTGGTGACTTTCCGTGCAGTGATGAGGACTCAGGACATGGACCCGGATGTGGCAGCCTGACTCATGGCAGGTGTTCCCAGAGCCGAGCCCGTGAAGCACAATGGTTGTTGCGATGCCGGTTCCCTTGTCAGTAGCGCACCCCCGCTTCAGTCGGCTGTTCTTGGGCTCTCAGTGTAGCATGGGCACCACTTGCCTAGGGCTGTTCTGCCCACACGCCAAGAGCAAATAGTCATGTGTGTGGGACCAGTCGCCTGTCCGACCTTCGTGTGGCCACCTCTTCTCATAGGGCTTCGTGAAGGCCTGAGGCGTGCATCCATTACCTGAGGCCTGCTGCCCTCACAGGGCTCGTTGCCTTTCCCCGGGGTGGCTGAGGTTTCATGCTGCGCCCGGACCCGGCTCAGCTAATGGGGCGACGTAATCCACATCGACATGGCTTCGATGGTCGATAGTGTGTTTTTGGAGGAGAGTCCTTGGGCTGTGCTTTGCCAGAGGGCTTCGGGCACGTGTTGTCTCAGGGCTTTGCGACGTCCCGTGAGGTCAGTCACGTCATGTCACGCTATTACGTGCCAGGGTCTGAGGCCATGGATCCCCGGATTGCCCATGTACTTTGCGCTGATGAACTCTAAACGTTCGCTCCAGAGCCACGGATGGCCAGCCTGCCAGCATGCCAGCCTGGCCTGCACACGCACACATGTGCACACCTTCTTGCTAATAAAGCCATAGAGTCACACTGATGCACACACACTGAAACACACCCACAGAGGGCCCCACACAAACAGACCCCTGCACATCCCCACTCATGGCGTGTGGTGTGACCAGAAACTTTGTCATATTCTAACCAGGAAATTCCTAGACACACATCATGAGACAGAGGCACATCCCCGTGTGTGGGATGACGTGGGCCCGTTCCATATCCCTGATGAGCAGCTAGCCCTGTGGGACAGAGGGACAGCACAGGGAGATGCAATGCTTCCCCCAGGGAACCGTTTGGAACGCTCGGGCCATCTGAGCGCCTGGGTGGGTACGTCACACATTCGCCTGATTTCTCCACACCTCCTCAGGTGCCGAGGCCTAGCTAGGCTTCCTGTTGACATGGAGAAGAAGACCTTCCTTTCCTTTCCACGGTGGTGTGGAGAGATGATGGCGGGCCTTGTGGAAGCAGAGTGGTCCAGGACGGGGAACCTGCCCACGGATCACCAGAGGTAAGCTTTTGTTGTGTCAACGTGTACTGATGGCACTCGAAGGTCCTGAGATGGCCTGCGGACCTGCCAGCTGGCTTGTGCTCCTGGCCATGGACGTTGGCTCTCCAAGAAGATTGCCTATGCCTCTTGCTCAGGGGCATAGCTGTGGGTGGTCTCCAGGGTACAGGAGGGTGCTGAGGCCACGGGGAGACCCCATGAGCTGTTCAGCCTGCGTAGTTCAATTTACCAGGAGGCCGAGAAAGTGCTTGGATCGATGATGACTCCCTCAATCTGCATTCCTTGGAAAAGCTGAACAAAATGAGTGAGAACTCCCTGCCGTCGTTCTCATCGCAACTGAGGTCCAGCACCTTGTCTCCCCCAGGGAAGGAAGGAGTGAGGGACAGCTTCACCTTTGTCGTGCCACACGCTTGCTTGCAACCACCACCAACACCACCACGACCACCACCACCAGCATCTCCACCGAAGGGCCTTGGGATCAGAGAGCCTGGCGGAGGGCTGAGGGCCTAGAAAACTTGTGCTCTCCTTGGGTGGGAGTCCTCGACATGGTGGTCCTCCATGACATGGCTGGCTTTCGGGGTGTCTCAGACAGCCAGCAGCCAAGTGGTAGGAGTTGCGTTAGGCGGCTCTGGCAGGGCCTTGAGAGCATCTATGTCGGAGTCCGTCGGCCAGGCCAAAGATTGAGCCAGTACTCCTGGTGGTGTGTGGTGCCCCCCTTTCAGGGTCAGGGGCCGCCGGTGTACAGGTGGACCCCCGACCGGGCAAGGAGCAATCTCTGTCCCAGGCCTCTGTTCCGCGTTCTCAGCTGAGTGCTGAACAGGGTTGCGGGAGGACAGGAAAGACACCAGATGGGTTCGGTGCTTTTGACAGAGCCCTAATTCATCTGAGGCCAGACAAGGACGGAGACACAGTACTCGCACGCACACACGAATACACATAAAACATACAGAAGCACATATACAGTCACACACACGCTCACCACACGTAGTCGCATGCACAGGCATGCAAACACACACACACACACACACACACACACGCGCGCGCGCGCGCACATACGCCAGGAACTCCAGCGGAGTTCATGGTGTACGTTCAGGGCAGGAGTGTAGAAGCTTTGCTGGCCACTGGGAAGAATGGGAATGGCAGGGCCAAGGGCGTCTGGAGGACACGTGGGTGCGGGCAGGTCTGCTGGCGGCCTCCCTACACCGGGATGCTGTTAGGAAAGCCAACGGGTCAGAGGTTCGTGGGCTGTTTGCGGCCCCACCACCTTCCCCCGTGGGCCTTGATTTACGGCCTTAAGTGGCCGCCTGGCGATGGTGCCGAGGGCTGTGTCCGACCCGCCCCAGGCCACTACTTCCCCAAAGAAGGGCTCTCCTGGGTGTCTACCCTGTGCCTGTGATAGCCTTGCCGGCCATTGCCACCCTGGTTGTCCCTCCCTTTGCCAGCTGGGCTTGCGGACTCTGGCCATGCAGACCTTGCCTCCTGGGCTGCCGGGCTCCTGCGTAAAGACATCCACCCAGGGCAGCCCTTGATCAGCATCCGGACTGGCTCCTCCCTGCTCTGTGGGCACAAGACTTCTGTGGGCTAGGCTGCAGACCGTGCAGGACAGGCCACAGGCACCGGACAGTAGTCAGGCGCAGCCTCTTGTCAAGGCTGTGGGGCTTGGCCTTGTCCTCCTCGTCATGGGAAGGCACTGTTTCTCCTTTGTGTGTGCCTGTCACCTATAGTAATGTGGCCATGCCCCTGCACCAGAGTCTAAACACCACCTGTGTTTAGCCTGTCTCTGCCAATGGACAGGCCCTACCTTGAGTCCCACAATATAGATGCCTGTGAAGACCATGCCACGTGTTGCTGTTCTTGCTGAGGATCCCGGCCCCCGACGTGGCAGTCCCATTCGAGGGCAGTGGTGACTTTCCGTGCAGTGATGAGGACTCAGGACATGGACCCGGATGTGGCAGCCTGACTCATGGCAGGTGTTCCCAGAGCCGAGCCCGTGAAGCACAATGGTTGTTGCGATGCCGGTTCCCTTGTCAGTAGCGCACCCCCGCTTCAGTCGGCTGTTCTTGGGCTCTCAGTGTAGCATGGGCACCACTTGCCTAGGGCTGTTCTGCCCACACGCCAAGAGCAAATAGTCATGTGTGTGGGACCAGTCGCCTGTCCGACCTTCGTGTGGCCACCTCTTCTCATAGGGCTTCGTGAAGGCCTGAGGCGTGCATCCATTACCTGAGGCCTGCTGCCCTCACAGGGCTCGTTGCCTTTCCCCGGGGTGGCTGAGGTTTCATGCTGCGCCCGGACCCGGCTCAGCTAATGGGGCGACGTAATCCACATCGACATGGCTTCGATGGTCGATAGTGTGTTTTTGGAGGAGAGTCCTTGGGCTGTGCTTTGCCAGAGGGCTTCGGGCACGTGTTGCCTCAGGGCTTTGCGACGTCCCGTGAGGTCAGTCACGTCATGTCACGCTATTACGTGCCAGGGTCTGAGGCCATGGATCCCCGGATTGCCCATGTACTTTGCGCTGATGAACTCTAAACGTTCGCTCCAGAGCCACGGATGGCCAGCCTGCCAGCATGCCAGCCTGGCCTGCACACGCACACATGTGCACACCTTCTTGCTAATAAAGCCATAGAGTCACACTGATGCACACACACTGAAACACACCCACAGAGGGCCCCACACAAACAGACCCCTGCACATCCCCACTCATGGCGTGTGGTGTGACCAGAAACTTTGTCATATTCTAACCAGGAAATTCCTAGACACACATCATGAGACAGAGGCACATCCCCGTGTGTGGGATGACGTGGGCCCGTTCCATATCCCTGATGAGCAGCTAGCCCTGTGGGACAGAGGGACAGCACAGGGAGATGCAATGCTTCCCCCAGGGAACCGTTTGGAACGCTCGGGCCATCTGAGCGCCTGGGTGGGTACGTCACACATTCGCCTGATTTCTCCACACCTCCTCAGGTGCCGAGGCCTAGCTAGGCTTCCTGTTGACATGGAGAAGAAGACCTTCCTTTCCTTTCCACGGTGGTGTGGAGAGATGATGGCGGGCCTTGTGGAAGCAGAGTGGTCCAGGACGGGGAACCTGCCCACGGATCACCAGAGGTAAGCTTTTGTTGTGTCAACGTGTACTGATGGCACTCGAAGGTCCTGAGATGGCCTGCGGACCTGCCAGCTGGCTTGTGCTCCTGGCCATGGACGTTGGCTCTCCAAGAAGATTGCCTATGCCTCTTGCTCAGGGGCATAGCTGTGGGTGGTCTCCAGGGTACAGGAGGGTGCTGAGGCCACGGGGAGACCCCATGAGCTGTTCAGCCTGCGTAGTTCAATTTACCAGGAGGCCGAGAAAGTGCTTGGATCGATGATGACTCCCTCAATCTGCATTCCTTGGAAAAGCTGAACAAAATGAGTGAGAACTCCCTGCCGTCGTTCTCATCGCAACTGAGGTCCAGCACCTTGTCTCCCCCAGGGAAGGAAGGAGTGAGGGACAGCTTCACCTTTGTCGTGCCACACGCTTGCTTGCAACCACCACCAACACCACCACGACCACCACCACCAGCATCTCCACCGAAGGGCCTTGGGATCAGAGAGCCTGGCGGAGGGCTGAGGGCCTAGAAAACTTGTGCTCTCCTTGGGTGGGAGTCCTCGACATGGTGGTCCTCCATGACATGGCTGGCTTTCGGGGTGTCTCAGACAGCCAGCAGCCAAGTGGTAGGAGTTGCGTTAGGCGGCTTTGGCAGGGCCTTGAGAGCATCTATGTCGGAGTCCGTCGGCCAGGCCAAAGATTGAGCCAGTACTCCTGGTGGTGTGTGGTGCCCCCCTTTCAGGGTCAGGGGCCGCCGGTGTACAGGTGGACCCCCGACCGGGCAAGGAGCAATCTCTGTCCCAGGCCTCTGTTCCGCGTTCTCAGCTGAGTGCTGAACAGGGTTGCGGGAGGACAGGAAAGACACCAGATGGGTTCGGTGCTTTTGACAGAGCCCTAATTCATCTGAGGCCAGACAAGGACGGAGACACAGTACTCGCACGCACACACGAATACACATAAAACATACAGAAGCACATATACAGTCACACACACGCTCACCACACGTAGTCGCATGCACAGGCATGCAAACACACACACACACACGCACACACACGCGCGCGCGCGCGCGCGCGCACATACGCCAGGAACTCCAGCGGAGTTCATGGTGTACGTTCAGGGCAGGAGTGTAGAAGCTTTGCTGGCCACTGGGAAGAATGGGAATGGCAGGGCCAAGGGCGTCTGGAGGACACGTGGGTGCGGGCAGGTCTGCTGGCGGCCTCCCTACACCGGGATGCTGTTAGGAAAGCCAACGGGTCAGAGGTTCGTGGGCTGTTTGCGGCCCCACCACCTTCCCCCGTGGGCCTTGATTTACGGCCTTAAGTGGCCGCCTGGCGATGGTGCCGAGGGCTGTGTCCGACCCGCCCCAGGCCACTACTTCCCCAAAGAAGGGCTCTCCTGGGTGTCTACCCTGTGCCTGTGATAGCCTTGCCGGCCATTGCCACCCTGGTTGTCCCTCCCTTTGCCAGCTGGGCTTGCGGACTCTGGCCATGCAGACCTTGCCTCCTGGGCTGCCGGGCTCCTGCGTAAAGACATCCACCCAGGGCAGCCCTTGATCAGCATCCGGACTGGCTCCTCCCTGCTCTGTGGGCACAAGACTTCTGTGGGCTAGGCTGCAGACCGTGCAGGACAGGCCACAGGCACCGGACAGTAGTCAGGCGCAGCCTCTTGTCAAGGCTGTGGGGCTTGGCCTTGTCCTCCTCGTCATGGGAAGGCACTGTTTCTCCTTTGTGTGTGCCTGTCACCTATAGTAATGTGGCCATGCCCCTGCACCAGAGTCTAAACACCACCTGTGTTTAGCCTGTCTCTGCCAATGGACAGGCCCTACCTTGAGTCCCACAATATAGATGCCTGTGAAGACCATGCCACGTGTTGCTGTTCTTGCTGAGGATCCCGGCCCCCGACGTGGCAGTCCCATTCGAGGGCAGTGGTGACTTTCCGTGCAGTGATGAGGACTCAGGACATGGACCCGGATGTGGCAGCCTGACTCATGGCAGGTGTTCCCAGAGCCGAGCCCGTGAAGCACAATGGTTGTTGCGATGCCGGTTCCCTTGTCAGTAGCGCACCCCCGCTTCAGTCGGCTGTTCTTGGGCTCTCAGTGTAGCATGGGCACCACTTGCCTAGGGCTGTTCTGCCCACACGCCAAGAGCAAATAGTCATGTGTGTGGGACCAGTCGCCTGTCCGACCTTCGTGTGGCCACCTCTTCTCATAGGGCTTCGTGAAGGCCTGAGGCGTGCATCCATTACCTGAGGCCTGCTGCCCTCACAGGGCTCGTTGCCTTTCCCCGGGGTGGCTGAGGTTTCATGCTGCGCCCGGACCCGGCTCAGCTAATGGGGCGACGTAATCCACATCGACATGGCTTCGATGGTCGATAGTGTGTTTTTGGAGGAGAGTCCTTGGGCTGTGCTTTGCCAGAGGGCTTCGGGCACGTGTTGTCTCAGGGCTTTGCGACGTCCCGTGAGGTCAGTCACGTCATGTCACGCTATTACGTGCCAGGGTCTGAGGCCATGGATCCCCGGATTGCCCATGTACTTTGCGCTGATGAACTCTAAACGTTCGCTCCAGAGCCACGGATGGCCAGCCTGCCAGCATGCCAGCCTGGCCTGCACACGCACACATGTGCACACCTTCTTGCTAATAAAGCCATAGAGTCACACTGATGCACACACACTGAAACACACCCACAGAGGGCCCCACACAAACAGACCCCTGCACATCCCCACTCATGGCGTGTGGTGTGACCAGAAACTTTGTCATATTCTAACCAGGAAATTCCTAGACACACATCATGAGACAGAGGCACATCCCCGTGTGTGGGATGACGTGGGCCCGTTCCATATCCCTGATGAGCAGCTAGCCCTGTGGGACAGAGGGACAGCACAGGGAGATGCAATGCTTCCCCCAGGGAACCGTTTGGAACGCTCGGGCCATCTGAGCGCCTGGGTGGGTACGTCACACATTCGCCTGATTTCTCCACACCTCCTCAGGTGCCGAGGCCTAGCTAGGCTTCCTGTTGACATGGAGAAGAAGACCTTCCTTTCCTTTCCACGGTGGTGTGGAGAGATGATGGCGGGCCTTGTGGAAGCAGAGTGGTCCAGGACGGGGAACCTGCCCACGGATCACCAGAGGTAAGCTTTTGTTGTGTCAACGTGTACTGATGGCACTCGAAGGTCCTGAGATGGCCTGCGGACCTGCCAGCTGGCTTGTGCTCCTGGCCATGGACGTTGGCTCTCCAAGAAGATTGCCTATGCCTCTTGCTCAGGGGCATAGCTGTGGGTGGTCTCCAGGGTACAGGAGGGTGCTGAGGCCACGGGGAGACCCCATGAGCTGTTCAGCCTGCGTAGTTCAATTTACCAGGAGGCCGAGAAAGTGCTTGGATCGATGATGACTCCCTCAATCTGCATTCCTTGGAAAAGCTGAACAAAATGAGTGAGAACTCCCTGCCGTCGTTCTCATCGCAACTGAGGTCCAGCACCTTGTCTCCCCCAGGGAAGGAAGGAGTGAGGGACAGCTTCACCTTTGTCGTGCCACACGCTTGCTTGCAACCACCACCAACACCACCACGACCACCACCACCAGCATCTCCACCGAAGGGCCTTGGGATCAGAGAGCCTGGCGGAGGGCTGAGGGCCTAGAAAACTTGTGCTCTCCTTGGGTGGGAGTCCTCGACATGGTGGTCCTCCATGACATGGCTGGCTTTCGGGGTGTCTCAGACAGCCAGCAGCCAAGTGGTAGGAGTTGCGTTAGGCGGCTCTGGCAGGGCCTTGAGAGCATCTATGTCGGAGTCCGTCGGCCAGGCCAAAGATTGAGCCAGTACTCCTGGTGGTGTGTGGTGCCCCCCTTTCAGGGTCAGGGGCCGCCGGTGTACAGGTGGACCCCCGACCGGGCAAGGAGCAATCTCTGTCCCAGGCCTCTGTTCCGCGTTCTCAGCTGAGTGCTGAACAGGGTTGCGGGAGGACAGGAAAGACACCAGATGGGTTCGGTGCTTTTGACAGAGCCCTAATTCATCTGAGGCCAGACAAGGACGGAGACACAGTACTCGCACGCACACACGAATACACATAAAACATACAGAAGCACATATACAGTCA
Source organism: Vulpes vulpes (assembly GCF_048418805.1). Taxonomy (NCBI): domain Eukaryota; kingdom Metazoa; phylum Chordata; class Mammalia; order Carnivora; family Canidae; genus Vulpes; species Vulpes vulpes. The sequence continues at coordinate 83,827,577 of NC_132793.1, read as the reverse complement.
CACACACGCTCACCACACGTAGTCGCATGCACAGGCATGCAAACACACACACACACACGCACACAAACGCGCGCGCGCGCGCGCACATACGCCAGGAACTCCAGCGGAGTTCATGGTGTACGTTCAGGGCAGGAGTGTAGAAGCTTTGCTGGCCACTGGGAAGAATGGGAATGGCAGGGCCAAGGGCGTCTGGAGGACACGTGGGTGCGGGCAGGTCTGCTGGCGGCCTCCCTACACCGGGATGCTGTTAGGAAAGCCAACGGGTCAGAGGTTCGTGGGCTGTTTGCGGCCCCACCACCTTCCCCCGTGGGCCTTGATTTACGGCCTTAAGTGGCCGCCTGGCGATGGTGCCGAGGGCTGTGTCCGACCCGCCCCAGGCCACTACTTCCCCAAAGAAGGGCTCTCCTGGGTGTCTACCCTGTGCCTGTGATAGCCTTGCCGGCCATTGCCACCCTGGTTGTCCCTCCCTTTGCCAGCTGGGCTTGCGGACTCTGGCCATGCAGACCTTGCCTCCTGGGCTGCCGGGCTCCTGCGTAAAGACATCCACCCAGGGCAGCCCTTGATCAGCATCCGGACTGGCTCCTCCCTGCTCTGTGGGCACAAGACTTCTGTGGGCTAGGCTGCAGACCGTGCAGGACAGGCCACAGGCACCGGACAGTAGTCAGGCGCAGCCTCTTGTCAAGGCTGTGGGGCTTGGCCTTGTCCTCCTCGTCATGGGAAGGCACTGTTTCTCCTTTGTGTGTGCCTGTCACCTATAGTAATGTGGCCATGCCCCTGCACCAGAGTCTAAACACCACCTGTGTTTAGCCTGTCTCTGCCAATGGACAGGCCCTACCTTGAGTCCCACAATATAGATGCCTGTGAAGACCATGCCACGTGTTGCTGTTCTTGCTGAGGATCCCGGCCCCCGACGTGGCAGTCCCATTCGAGGGCAGTGGTGACTTTCCGTGCAGTGATGAGGACTCAGGACATGGACCCGGATGTGGCAGCCTGACTCATGGCAGGTGTTCCCAGAGCCGAGCCCGTGAAGCACAATGGTTGTTGCGATGCCGGTTCCCTTGTCAGTAGCGCACCCCCGCTTCAGTCGGCTGTTCTTGGGCTCTCAGTGTAGCATGGGCACCACTTGCCTAGGGCTGTTCTGCCCACACGCCAAGAGCAAATAGTCATGTGTGTGGGACCAGTCGCCTGTCCGACCTTCGTGTGGCCACCTCTTCTCATAGGGCTTCGTGAAGGCCTGAGGCGTGCATCCATTACCTGAGGCCTGCTGCCCTCACAGGGCTCGTTGCCTTTCCCCGGGGTGGCTGAGGTTTCATGCTGCGCCCGGACCCGGCTCAGCTAATGGGGCGACGTAATCCACATCGACATGGCTTCGATGGTCGATAGTGTGTTTTTGGAGGAGAGTCCTTGGGCTGTGCTTTGCCAGAGGGCTTCGGGCACGTGTTGCCTCAGGGCTTTGCGACGTCCCGTGAGGTCAGTCACGTCATGTCACGCTATTACGTGCCAGGGTCTGAGGCCATGGATCCCCGGATTGCCCATGTACTTTGCGCTGATGAACTCTAAACGTTCGCTCCAGAGCCACGGATGGCCAGCCTGCCAGCATGCCAGCCTGGCCTGCACACGCACACATGTGCACACCTTCTTGCTAATAAAGCCATAGAGTCACACTGATGCACACACACTGAAACACACCCACAGAGGGCCCCACACAAACAGACCCCTGCACATCCCCACTCATGGCGTGTGGTGTGACCAGAAACTTTGTCATATTCTAACCAGGAAATTCCTAGACACACATCATGAGACAGAGGCACATCCCCGTGTGTGGGATGACGTGGGCCCGTTCCATATCCCTGATGAGCAGCTAGCCCTGTGGGACAGAGGGACAGCACAGGGAGATGCAATGCTTCCCCCAGGGAACCGTTTGGAACGCTCGGGCCATCTGAGCGCCTGGGTGGGTACGTCACACATTCGCCTGATTTCTCCACACCTCCTCAGGTGCCGAGGCCTAGCTAGGCTTCCTGTTGACATGGAGAAGAAGACCTTCCTTTCCTTTCCACGGTGGTGTGGAGAGATGATGGCGGGCCTTGTGGAAGCAGAGTGGTCCAGGACGGGGAACCTGCCCACGGATCACCAGAGGTAAGCTTTTGTTGTGTCAACGTGTACTGATGGCACTCGAAGGTCCTGAGATGGCCTGCGGACCTGCCAGCTGGCTTGTGCTCCTGGCCATGGACGTTGGCTCTCCAAGAAGATTGCCTATGCCTCTTGCTCAGGGGCATAGCTGTGGGTGGTCTCCAGGGTACAGGAGGGTGCTGAGGCCACGGGGAGACCCCATGAGCTGTTCAGCCTGCGTAGTTCAATTTACCAGGAGGCCGAGAAAGTGCTTGGATCGATGATGACTCCCTCAATCTGCATTCCTTGGAAAAGCTGAACAAAATGAGTGAGAACTCCCTGCCGTCGTTCTCATCGCAACTGAGGTCCAGCACCTTGTCTCCCCCAGGGAAGGAAGGAGTGAGGGACAGCTTCACCTTTGTCGTGCCACACGCTTGCTTGCAACCACCACCAACACCACCACGACCACCACCACCAGCATCTCCACCGAAGGGCCTTGGGATCAGAGAGCCTGGCGGAGGGCTGAGGGCCTAGAAAACTTGTGCTCTCCTTGGGTGGGAGTCCTCGACATGGTGGTCCTCCATGACATGGCTGGCTTTCGGGGTGTCTCAGACAGCCAGCAGCCAAGTGGTAGGAGTTGCGTTAGGCGGCTTTGGCAGGGCCTTGAGAGCATCTATGTCGGAGTCCGTCGGCCAGGCCAAAGATTGAGCCAGTACTCCTGGTGGTGTGTGGTGCCCCCCTTTCAGGGTCAGGGGCCGCCGGTGTACAGGTGGACCCCCGACCGGGCAAGGAGCAATCTCTGTCCCAGGCCTCTGTTCCGCGTTCTCAGCTGAGTGCTGAACAGGGTTGCGGGAGGACAGGAAAGACACCAGATGGGTTCGGTGCTTTTGACAGAGCCCTAATTCATCTGAGGCCAGACAAGGACGGAGACACAGTACTCGCACGCACACACGAATACACATAAAACATACAGAAGCACATATACAGTCACACACACGCTCACCACACGTAGTCGCATGCACAGGCATGCAAACACACACACACACACGCACACACACGCGCGCGCGCGCGCGCGCGCACATACGCCAGGAACTCCAGCGGAGTTCATGGTGTACGTTCAGGGCAGGAGTGTAGAAGCTTTGCTGGCCACTGGGAAGAATGGGAATGGCAGGGCCAAGGGCGTCTGGAGGACACGTGGGTGCGGGCAGGTCTGCTGGCGGCCTCCCTACACCGGGATGCTGTTAGGAAAGCCAACGGGTCAGAGGTTCGTGGGCTGTTTGCGGCCCCACCACCTTCCCCCGTGGGCCTTGATTTACGGCCTTAAGTGGCCGCCTGGCGATGGTGCCGAGGGCTGTGTCCGACCCGCCCCAGGCCACTACTTCCCCAAAGAAGGGCTCTCCTGGGTGTCTACCCTGTGCCTGTGATAGCCTTGCCGGCCATTGCCACCCTGGTTGTCCCTCCCTTTGCCAGCTGGGCTTGCGGACTCTGGCCATGCAGACCTTGCCTCCTGGGCTGCCGGGCTCCTGCGTAAAGACATCCACCCAGGGCAGCCCTTGATCAGCATCCGGACTGGCTCCTCCCTGCTCTGTGGGCACAAGACTTCTGTGGGCTAGGCTGCAGACCGTGCAGGACAGGCCACAGGCACCGGACAGTAGTCAGGCGCAGCCTCTTGTCAAGGCTGTGGGGCTTGGCCTTGTCCTCCTCGTCATGGGAAGGCACTGTTTCTCCTTTGTGTGTGCCTGTCACCTATAGTAATGTGGCCATGCCCCTGCACCAGAGTCTAAACACCACCTGTGTTTAGCCTGTCTCTGCCAATGGACAGGCCCTACCTTGAGTCCCACAATATAGATGCCTGTGAAGACCATGCCACGTGTTGCTGTTCTTGCTGAGGATCCCGGCCCCCGACGTGGGAGTCCCATTCGAGGGCAGTGGTGACTTTCCGTGCAGTGATGAGGACTCAGGACATGGACCCGGATGTGGCAGCCTGACTCATGGCAGGTGTTCCCAGAGCCGAGCCCGTGAAGCACAATGGTTGTTGCGATGCCGGTTCCCTTGTCAGTAGCGCACCCCCGCTTCAGTCGGCTGTTCTTGGGCTCTCAGTGTAGCATGGGCACCACTTGCCTAGGGCTGTTCTGCCCACACGCCAAGAGCAAATAGTCATGTGTGTGGGACCAGTCGCCTGTCCGACCTTCGTGTGGCCACCTCTTCTCATAGGGCTTCGTGAAGGCCTGAGGCGTGCATCCATTACCTGAGGCCTGCTGCCCTCACAGGGCTCGTTGCCTTTCCCCGGGGTGGCTGAGGTTTCATGCTGCGCCCGGACCCGGCTCAGCTAATGGGGCGACGTAATCCACATCGACATGGCTTCGATGGTCGATAGTGTGTTTTTGGAGGAGAGTCCTTGGGCTGTGCTTTGCCAGAGGGCTTCGGGCACGTGTTGCCTCAGGGCTTTGCGACGTCCCGTGAGGTCAGTCACGTCATGTCACGCTATTACGTGCCAGGGTCTGAGGCCATGGATCCCCGGATTGCCCATGTACTTTGCGCTGATGAACTCTAAACGTTCGCTCCAGAGCCACGGATGGCCAGCCTGCCAGCATGCCAGCCTGGCCTGCACACGCACACATGTGCACACCTTCTTGCTAATAAAGCCATAGAGTCACACTGATGCACACACACTGAAACACACCCACAGAGGGCCCCACACAAACAGACCCCTGCACATCCCCACTCATGGCGTGTGGTGTGACCAGAAACTTTGTCATATTCTAACCAGGAAATTCCTAGACACACATCATGAGACAGAGGCACATCCCCGTGTGTGGGATGACGTGGGCCCGTTCCATATCCCTGATGAGCAGCTAGCCCTGTGGGACAGAGGGACAGCACAGGGAGATGCAATGCTTCCCCCAGGGAACCGTTTGGAACGCTCGGGCCATCTGAGCGCCTGGGTGGGTACGTCACACATTCGCCTGATTTCTCCACACCTCCTCAGGTGCCGAGGCCTAGCTAGGCTTCCTGTTGACATGGAGAAGAAGACCTTCCTTTCCTTTCCACGGTGGTGTGGAGAGATGATGGCGGGCCTTGTGGAAGCAGAGTGGTCCAGGACGGGGAACCTGCCCACGGATCACCAGAGGTAAGCTTTTGTTGTGTCAACGTGTACTGATGGCACTCGAAGGTCCTGAGATGGCCTGCGGACCTGCCAGCTGGCTTGTGCTCCTGGCCATGGACGTTGGCTCTCCAAGAAGATTGCCTATGCCTCTTGCTCAGGGGCATAGCTGTGGGTGGTCTCCAGGGTACAGGAGGGTGCTGAGGCCACGGGGAGACCCCATGAGCTGTTCAGCCTGCGTAGTTCAATTTACCAGGAGGCCGAGAAAGTGCTTGGATCGATGATGACTCCCTCAATCTGCATTCCTTGGAAAAGCTGAACAAAATGAGTGAGAACTCCCTGCCGTCGTTCTCATCGCAACTGAGGTCCAGCACCTTGTCTCCCCCAGGGAAGGAAGGAGTGAGGGACAGCTTCACCTTTGTCGTGCCACACGCTTGCTTGCAACCACCACCAACACCACCACGACCACCACCACCAGCATCTCCACCGAAGGGCCTTGGGATCAGAGAGCCTGGCGGAGGGCTGAGGGCCTAGAAAACTTGTGCTCTCCTTGGGTGGGAGTCCTCGACATGGTGGTCCTCCATGACATGGCTGGCTTTCGGGGTGTCTCAGACAGCCAGCAGCCAAGTGGTAGGAGTTGCGTTAGGCGGCTTTGGCAGGGCCTTGAGAGCATCTATGTCGGAGTCCGTCGGCCAGGCCAAAGATTGAGCCAGTACTCCTGGTGGTGTGTGGTGCCCCCCTTTCAGGGTCAGGGGCCGCCGGTGTACAGGTGGACCCCCGACCGGGCAAGGAGCAATCTCTGTCCCAGGCCTCTGTTCCGCGTTCTCAGCTGAGTGCTGAACAGGGTTGCGGGAGGACAGGAAAGACACCAGATGGGTTCGGTGCTTTTGACAGAGCCCTAATTCATCTGAGGCCAGACAAGGACGGAGACACAGTACTCGCACGCACACACGAATACACATAAAACATACAGAAGCACATATACAGTCACACACACGCTCACCACACGTAGTCGCATGCACAGGCATGCAAACACACACACACACACGCACACACACGCGCGCGCGCGCGCGCGCGCACATACGCCAGGAACTCCAGCGGAGTTCATGGTGTACGTTCAGGGCAGGAGTGTAGAAGCTTTGCTGGCCACTGGGAAGAATGGGAATGGCAGGGCCAAGGGCGTCTGGAGGACACGTGGGTGCGGGCAGGTCTGCTGGCGGCCTCCCTACACCGGGATGCTGTTAGGAAAGCCAACGGGTCAGAGGTTCGTGGGCTGTTTGCGGCCCCACCACCTTCCCCCGTGGGCCTTGATTTACGGCCTTAAGTGGCCGCCTGGCGATGGTGCCGAGGGCTGTGTCCGACCCGCCCCAGGCCACTACTTCCCCAAAGAAGGGCTCTCCTGGGTGTCTACCCTGTGCCTGTGATAGCCTTGCCGGCCATTGCCACCCTGGTTGTCCCTCCCTTTGCCAGCTGGGCTTGCGGACTCTGGCCATGCAGACCTTGCCTCCTGGGCTGCCGGGCTCCTGCGTAAAGACATCCACCCAGGGCAGCCCTTGATCAGCATCCGGACTGGCTCCTCCCTGCTCTGTGGGCACAAGACTTCTGTGGGCTAGGCTGCAGACCGTGCAGGACAGGCCACAGGCACCGGACAGTAGTCAGGCGCAGCCTCTTGTCAAGGCTGTGGGGCTTGGCCTTGTCCTCCTCGTCATGGGAAGGCACTGTTTCTCCTTTGTGTGTGCCTGTCACCTATAGTAATGTGGCCATGCCCCTGCACCAGAGTCTAAACACCACCTGTGTTTAGCCTGTCTCTGCCAATGGACAGGCCCTACCTTGAGTCCCACAATATAGATGCCTGTGAAGACCATGCCACGTGTTGCTGTTCTTGCTGAGGATCCCGGCCCCCGACGTGGCAGTCCCATTCGAGGGCAGTGGTGACTTTCCGTGCAGTGATGAGGACTCAGGACATGGACCCGGATGTGGCAGCCTGACTCATGGCAGGTGTTCCCAGAGCCGAGCCCGTGAAGCACAATGGTTGTTGCGATGCCGGTTCCCTTGTCAGTAGCGCACCCCCGCTTCAGTCGGCTGTTCTTGGGCTCTCAGTGTAGCATGGGCACCACTTGCCTAGGGCTGTTCTGCCCACACGCCAAGAGCAAATAGTCATGTGTGTGGGACCAGTCGCCTGTCCGACCTTCGTGTGGCCACCTCTTCTCATAGGGCTTCGTGAAGGCCTGAGGCGTGCATCCATTACCTGAGGCCTGCTGCCCTCACAGGGCTCGTTGCCTTTCCCCGGGGTGGCTGAGGTTTCATGCTGCGCCCGGACCCGGCTCAGCTAATGGGGCGACGTAATCCACATCGACATGGCTTCGATGGTCGATAGTGTGTTTTTGGAGGAGAGTCCTTGGGCTGTGCTTTGCCAGAGGGCTTCGGGCACGTGTTGCCTCAGGGCTTTGCGACGTCCCGTGAGGTCAGTCACGTCATGTCACGCTATTACGTGCCAGGGTCTGAGGCCATGGATCCCCGGATTGCCCATGTACTTTGCGCTGATGAACTCTAAACGTTCGCTCCAGAGCCACGGATGGCCAGCCTGCCAGCATGCCAGCCTGGCCTGCACACGCACACATGTGCACACCTTCTTGCTAATAAAGCCATAGAGTCACACTGATGCACACACACTGAAACACACCCACAGAGGGCCCCACACAAACAGACCCCTGCACATCCCCACTCATGGCGTGTGGTGTGACCAGAAACTTTGTCATATTCTAACCAGGAAATTCCTAGACACACATCATGAGACAGAGGCACATCCCCGTGTGTGGGATGACGTGGGCCCGTTCCATATCCCTGATGAGCAGCTAGCCCTGTGGGACAGAGGGACAGCACAGGGAGATGCAATGCTTCCCCCAGGGAACCGTTTGGAACGCTCGGGCCATCTGAGCGCCTGGGTGGGTACGTCACACATTCGCCTGATTTCTCCACACCTCCTCAGGTGCCGAGGCCTAGCTAGGCTTCCTGTTGACATGGAGAAGAAGACCTTCCTTTCCTTTCCACGGTGGTGTGGAGAGATGATGGCGGGCCTTGTGGAAGCAGAGTGGTCCAGGACGGGGAACCTGCCCACGGATCACCAGAGGTAAGCTTTTGTTGTGTCAACGTGTACTGATGGCACTCGAAGGTCCTGAGATGGCCTGCGGACCTGCCAGCTGGCTTGTGCTCCTGGCCATGGACGTTGGCTCTCCAAGAAGATTGCCTATGCCTCTTGCTCAGGGGCATAGCTGTGGGTGGTCTCCAGGGTACAGGAGGGTGCTGAGGCCACGGGGAGACCCCATGAGCTGTTCAGCCTGCGTAGTTCAATTTACCAGGAGGCCGAGAAAGTGCTTGGATCGATGATGACTCCCTCAATCTGCATTCCTTGGAAAAGCTGAACAAAATGAGTGAGAACTCCCTGCCGTCGTTCTCATCGCAACTGAGGTCCAGCACCTTGTCTCCCCCAGGGAAGGAAGGAGTGAGGGACAGCTTCACCTTTGTCGTGCCACACGCTTGCTTGCAACCACCACCAACACCACCACGACCACCACCACCAGCATCTCCACCGAAGGGCCTTGGGATCAGAGAGCCTGGCGGAGGGCTGAGGGCCTAGAAAACTTGTGCTCTCCTTGGGTGGGAGTCCTCGACATGGTGGTCCTCCATGACATGGCTGGCTTTCGGGGTGTCTCAGACAGCCAGCAGCCAAGTGGTAGGAGTTGCGTTAGGCGGCTTTGGCAGGGCCTTGAGAGCATCTATGTCGGAGTCCGTCGGCCAGGCCAAAGATTGAGCCAGTACTCCTGGTGGTGTGTGGTGCCCCCCTTTCAGGGTCAGGGGCCGCCGGTGTACAGGTGGACCCCCGACCGGGCAAGGAGCAATCTCTGTCCCAGGCCTCTGTTCCGCGTTCTCAGCTGAGTGCTGAACAGGGTTGCGGGAGGACAGGAAAGACACCAGATGGGTTCGGTGCTTTTGACAGAGCCCTAATTCATCTGAGGCCAGACAAGGACGGAGACACAGTACTCGCACGCACACACGAATACACATAAAACATACAGAAGCACATATACAGTCACACACACGCTCACCACACGTAGTCGCATGCACAGGCATGCAAACACACACACACACACGCACACAAACGCGCGCGCGCGCGCGCACATACGCCAGGAACTCCAGCGGAGTTCATGGTGTACGTTCAGGGCAGGAGTGTAGAAGCTTTGCTGGCCACTGGGAAGAATGGGAATGGCAGGGCCAAGGGCGTCTGGAGGACACGTGGGTGCGGGCAGGTCTGCTGGCGGCCTCCCTACACCGGGATGCTGTTAGGAAAGCCAACGGGTCAGAGGTTCGTGGGCTGTTTGCGGCCCCACCACCTTCCCCCGTGGGCCTTGATTTACGGCCTTAAGTGGCCGCCTGGCGATGGTGCCGAGGGCTGTGTCCGACCCGCCCCAGGCCACTACTTCCCCAAAGAAGGGCTCTCCTGGGTGTCTACCCTGTGCCTGTGATAGCCTTGCCGGCCATTGCCACCCTGGTTGTCCCTCCCTTTGCCAGCTGGGCTTGCGGACTCTGGCCATGCAGACCTTGCCTCCTGGGCTGCCGGGCTCCTGCGTAAAGACATCCACCCAGGGCAGCCCTTGATCAGCATCCGGACTGGCTCCTCCCTGCTCTGTGGGCACAAGACTTCTGTGGGCTAGGCTGCAGACCGTGCAGGACAGGCCACAGGCACCGGACAGTAGTCAGGCGCAGCCTCTTGTCAAGGCTGTGGGGCTTGGCCTTGTCCTCCTCGTCATGGGAAGGCACTGTTTCTCCTTTGTGTGTGCCTGTCACCTATAGTAATGTGGCCATGCCCCTGCACCAGAGTCTAAACACCACCTGTGTTTAGCCTGTCTCTGCCAATGGACAGGCCCTACCTTGAGTCCCACAATATAGATGCCTGTGAAGACCATGCCACGTGTTGCTGTTCTTGCTGAGGATCCCGGCCCCCGACGTGGCAGTCCCATTCGAGGGCAGTGGTGACTTTGACTTTCCGTGCAGTGATGAGGACTCAGGACATGGACCCGGATGTGGCAGCCTGACTCATGGCAGGTGTTCCCAGAGCCGAGCCCGTGAAGCACAATGGTTGTTGCGATGCCGGTTCCCTTGTCAGTAGCGCACCCCCGCTTCAGTCGGCTGTTCTTGGGCTCTCAGTGTAGCATGGGCACCACTTGCCTAGGGCTGTTCTGCCCACACGCCAAGAGCAAATAGTCATGTGTGTGGGACCAGTCGCCTGTCCGACCTTCGTGTGGCCACCTCTTCTCATAGGGCTTCGTGAAGGCCTGAGGCGTGCATCCATTACCTGAGGCCTGCTGCCCTCACAGGGCTCGTTGCCTTTCCCCGGGGTGGCTGAGGTTTCATGCTGCGCCCGGACCCGGCTCAGCTAATGGGGCGACGTAATCCACATCGACATGGCTTCGATGGTCGATAGTGTGTTTTTGGAGGAGAGTCCTTGTGCTGTGCTTTGCCAGAGGGCTTCGGGCACGTGTTGTCTCAGGGCTTTGCGACGTCCCGTGAGGTCAGTCACGTCATGTCACGCTATTACGTGCCAGGGTCTGAGGCCATGGATCCCCGGATTGCCCATGTACTTTGCGCTGATGAACTCTAAACGTTCGCTCCAGAGCCACGGATGGCCAGCCTGCCAGCATGCCAGCCTGGCCTGCACACGCACACATGTGCACACCTTCTTGCTAATAAAGCCATAGAGTCACACTGATGCACACACACTGAAACACACCCACAGAGGGCCCCACACAAACAGACCCCTGCACATCCCCACTCATGGCGTGTGGTGTGACTAGAAACTTTGTCATATTCTAACCAGGAAATTCCTAGACACACATCATGAGACAGAGGCACATCCCCTTGTGTGGGATGACGTGGGCCCGTTCCATATCCCTGATGAGCAGCTAGCCCTGTGGGACAGAGGGACAGCACAGGGAGATGCAATGCTTCCCCCAGGGAACCGTTTGGAACGCTCGGGCCATCTGAGCGCCTGGGTGGGTACGTCACACATTCGCCTGATTTCTCCACACCTCCTCAGGTGCCGAGGCCTAGCTAGGCTTCCTGTTGACATGGAGAAGAAGACCTTCCTTTCCTTTCCACGGTGGTGTGGAGAGATGATGGCGGGCCTTGTGGAAGCAGAGTGGTCCAGGACGGGGAACCTGCCCACGGATCACCAGAGGTAAGCTTTTGTTGTGTCAACGTGTACTGATGGCACTCGAAGGTCCTGAGATGGCCTGCGGACCTGCCAGCTGGCTTGTGCTCCTGGCCATGGACGTTGGCTCTCCAAGAAGATTGCCTATGCCTCTTGCTCAGGGGCATAGCTGTGGGTGGTCTCCAGGGTACAGGAGGGTGCTGAGGCCACGGGGAGACCCCATGAGCTGTTCAGCCTGCGTAGTTCAATTTACCAGGAGGCCGAGAAAGTGCTTGGATCGATGATGACTCCCTCAATCTGCATTCCTTGGAAAAGCTGAACAAAATGAGTGAGAACTCCCTGCCGTCGTTCTCATCGCAACTGAGGTCCAGCACCTTGTCTCCCCCAGGGAAGGAAGGAGTGAGGGACAGCTTCACCTTTGTCGTGCCACACGCTTGCTTGCAACCACCACCAACACCACCACGACCACCACCACCAGCATCTCCACCGAAGGGCCTTGGGATCAGAGAGCCTGGCGGAGGGCTGAGGGCCTAGAAAACTTGTGCTCTCCTTGGGTGGGAGTCCTCGACATGGTGGTCCTCCATGACATGGCTGGCTTTCGGGGTGTCTCAGACAGCCAGCAGCCAAGTGGTAGGAGTTGCGTTAGGCGGCTCTGGCAGGGCCTTGAGAGCATCTATGTCGGAGTCCGTCGGCCAGGCCAAAGATTGAGCCAGTACTCCTGGTGGTGTGTGGTGCCCCCCTTTCAGGGTCAGGGGCCGCCGGTGTACAGGTGGACCCCCGACCGGGCAAGGAGCAATCTGTCCCAGGCCTCTGTTCCGCGTTCTCAGCTGAGTGCTGAACAGGGTTGCGGGAGGACAGGAAAGACACCAGATGGGTTCGGTGCTTTTGACAGAGCCCTAATTCATCTGAGGCCAGACAAGGACGGAGACACAGTACTCGCACGCACACACGAATACACATAAAACATACAGAAGCACATATACAGTCACACACACGCTCACCACACGTAGTCGCATGCACAGGCATGCAAACACACACACACACACGCACACACACGCGCGCGCGCGCTCGCGCGCGCACATACGCCAGGAACTCCAGCGGAGTTCATGGTGTACGTTCAGGGCAGGAGTGTAGAAGCTTTGCTGGCCACTGGGAAGAATGGGAATGGCAGGGCCAAGGGCGTCTGGAGGACACGTGGGTGCGGGCAGGTCTGCTGGCGGCCTCCCTACACCGGGATGCTGTTAGGAAAGCCAACGGGTCAGAGGTTCGTGGGCTGTTTGCGGCCCCACCACCTTCCCCCGTGGGCCTTGATTTACGGCCTTAAGTGGCCGCCTGGCGATGGTGCCGAGGGCTGTGTCCGACCCGCCCCAGGCCACTACTTCCCCAAAGAAGGGCTCTCCTGGGTGTCTACCCTGTGCCTGTGATAGCCTTGCCGGCCATTGCCACCCTGGTTGTCCCTCCCTTTGCCAGCTGGGCTTGCGGACTCTGGCCATGCAGACCTTGCCTCCTGGGCTGCCGGGCTCCTGCGTAAAGACATCCACCCAGGGCAGCCCTTGATCAGCATCCGGACTGGCTCCTCCCTGCTCTGTGGGCACAAGACTTCTGTGGGCTAGGCTGCAGACCGTGCAGGACAGGCCACAGGCACCGGACAGTAGTCAGGCGCAGCCTCTTGTCAAGGCTGTGGGGCTTGGCCTTGTCCTCCTCGTCATGGGAAGGCACTGTTTCTCCTTTGTGTGTGCCTGTCACCTATAGTAATGTGGCCATGCCCCTGCACCAGAGTCTAAACACCACCTGTGTTTAGCCTGTCTCTGCCAATGGACAGGCCCTACCTTGAGTCCCACAATATAGATGCCTGTGAAGACCATGCCACGTGTTGCTGTTCTTGCTGAGGATCCCGGCCCCCGACGTGGCAGTCCCATTCGAGGGCAGTGGTGACTTTGACTTTCCGTGCAGTGATGAGGACTCAGGACATGGACCCGGATGTGGCAGCCTGACTCATGGCAGGTGTTCCCAGAGCCGAGCCCGTGAAGCACAATGGTTGTTGCGATGCCGGTTCCCTTGTCAGTAGCGCACCCCCGCTTCAGTCGGCTGTTCTTGGGCTCTCAGTGTAGCATGGGCACCACTTGCCTAGGGCTGTTCTGCCCACACGCCAAGAGCAAATAGTCATGTGTGTGGGACCAGTCGCCTGTCCGACCTTCGTGTGGCCACCTCTTCTCATAGGGCTTCGTGAAGGCCTGAGGCGTGCATCCATTACCTGAGGCCTGCTGCCCTCACAGGGCTCGTTGCCTTTCCCCGGGGTGGCTGAGGTTTCATGCTGCGCCCGGACCCGGCTCAGCTAATGGGGCGACGTAATCCACATCGACATGGCTTCGATGGTCGATAGTGTGTTTTTGGAGGAGAGTCCTTGGGCTGTGCTTTGCCAGAGGGCTTCGGGCACGTGTTGTCTCAGGGCTTTGCGACGTCCCGTGAGGTCAGTCACGTCATGTCACGCTATTACGTGCCAGGGTCTGAGGCCATGGATCCCCGGATTGCCCATGTACTTTGCGCTGATGAACTCTAAACGTTCGCTCCAGAGCCACGGATGGCCAGCCTGCCAGCATGCCAGCCTGGCCTGCACACGCACACATGTGCACACCTTCTTGCTAATAAAGCCATAGAGTCACACTGATGCACACACACTGAAACACACCCACAGAGGGCCCCACACAAACAGACCCCTGCACATCCCCACTCATGGCGTGTGGTGTGACCAGAAACTTTGTCATATTCTAACCAGGAAATTCCTAGACACACATCATGAGACAGAGGCACATCCCCGTGTGTGGGATGACGTGGGCCCGTTCCATATCCCTGATGAGCAGCTAGCCCTGTGGGACAGAGGGACAGCACAGGGAGATGCAATGCTTCCCCCAGGGAACCGTTTGGAACGCTCGGGCCATCTGAGCGCCTGGGTGGGTACGTCACACATTCGCCTGATTTCTCCACACCTCCTCAGGTGCCGAGGCCTAGCTAGGCTTCCTGTTGACATGGAGAAGAAGACCTTCCTTTCCTTTCCACGGTGGTGTGGAGAGATGATGGCGGGCCTTGTGGAAGCAGAGTGGTCCAGGACGGGGAACCTGCCCACGGATCACCAGAGGTAAGCTTTTGTTGTGTCAACGTGTACTGATGGCACTCGAAGGTCCTGAGATGGCCTGCGGACCTGCCAGCTGGCTTGTGCTCCTGGCCATGGACGTTGGCTCTCCAAGAAGATTGCCTATGCCTCTTGCTCAGGGGCATAGCTGTGGGTGGTCTCCAGGGTACAGGAGGGTGCTGAGGCCACGGGGAGACCCCATGAGCTGTTCAGCCTGCGTAGTTCAATTTACCAGGAGGCCGAGAAAGTGCTTGGATCGATGATGACTCCCTCAATCTGCATTCCTTGGAAAAGCTGAACAAAATGAGTGAGAACTCCCTGCCGTCGTTCTCATCGCAACTGAGGTCCAGCACCTTGTCTCCCCCAGGGAAGGAAGGAGTGAGGGACAGCTTCACCTTTGTCGTGCCACACGCTTGCTTGCAACCACCACCAACACCACCACGACCACCACCACCAGCATCTCCACCGAAGGGCCTTGGGATCAGAGAGCCTGGCGGAGGGCTGAGGGCCTAGAAAACTTGTGCTCTCCTTGGGTGGGAGTCCTCGACATGGTGGTCCTCCATGACATGGCTGGCTTTCGGGGTGTCTCAGACAGCCAGCAGCCAAGTGGTAGGAGTTGCGTTAGGCGGCTTTGGCAGGGCCTTGAGAGCATCTATGTCGGAGTCCGTCGGCCAGGCCAAAGATTGAGCCAGTACTCCTGGTGGTGTGTGGTGCCCCCCTTTCAGGGTCAGGGGCCGCCGGTGTACAGGTGGACCCCCGACCGGGCAAGGAGCAATCTCTGTCCCAGGCCTCTGTTCCGCGTTCTCAGCTGAGTGCTGAACAGGGTTGCGGGAGGACAGGAAAGACACCAGATGGGTTCGGTGCTTTTGACAGAGCCCTAATTCATCTGAGGCCAGACAAGGACGGAGACACAGTACTCGCACGCACACACGAATACACATAAAACATACAGAAGCACATATACAGTCACACACACGCTCACCACACGTAGTCGCATGCACAGGCATGCAAACACACACACACACACGCACACACACGCGCGCGCGCGCGCGCGCGCGCACATACGCCAGGAACTCCAGCGGAGTTCATGGTGTACGTTCAGGGCAGGAGTGTAGAAGCTTTGCTGGCCACTGGGAAGAATGGGAATGGCAGGGCCAAGGGCGTCTGGAGGACACGTGGGTGCGGGCAGGTCTGCTGGCGGCCTCCCTACACCGGGATGCTGTTAGGAAAGCCAACGGGTCAGAGGTTCGTGGGCTGTTTGCGGCCCCACCACCTTCCCCCGTGGGCCTTGATTTACGGCCTTAAGTGGCCGCCTGGCGATGGTGCCGAGGGCTGTGTCCGACCCGCCCCAGGCCACTACTTCCCCAAAGAAGGGCTCTCCTGGGTGTCTACCCTGTGCCTGTGATAGCCTTGCCGGCCATTGCCACCCTGGTTGTCCCTCCCTTTGCCAGCTGGGCTTGCGGACTCTGGCCATGCAGACCTTGCCTCCTGGGCTGCCGGGCTCCTGCGTAAAGACATCCACCCAGGGCAGCCCTTGATCAGCATCCGGACTGGCTCCTCCCTGCTCTGTGGGCACAAGACTTCTGTGGGCTAGGCTGCAGACCGTGCAGGACAGGCCACAGGCACCGGACAGTAGTCAGGCGCAGCCTCTTGTCAAGGCTGTGGGGCTTGGCCTTGTCCTCCTCGTCATGGGAAGGCACTGTTTCTCCTTTGTGTGTGCCTGTCACCTATAGTAATGTGGCCATGCCCCTGCACCAGAGTCTAAACACCACCTGTGTTTAGCCTGTCTCTGCCAATGGACAGGCCCTACCTTGAGTCCCACAATATAGATGCCTGTGAAGACCATGCCACGTGTTGCTGTTCTTGCTGAGGATCCCGGCCCCCGACGTGGCAGTCCCATTCGAGGGCAGTGGTGACTTTGACTTTCCGTGCAGTGATGAGGACTCAGGACATGGACCCGGATGTGGCAGCCTGACTCATGGCAGGTGTTCCCAGAGCCGAGCCCGTGAAGCACAATGGTTGTTGCGATGCCGGTTCCCTTGTCAGTAGCGCACCCCCGCTTCAGTCGGCTGTTCTTGGGCTCTCAGTGTAGCATGGGCACCACTTGCCTAGGGCTGTTCTGCCCACACGCCAAGAGCAAATAGTCATGTGTGTGGGACCAGTCGCCTGTCCGACCTTCGTGTGGCCACCTCTTCTCATAGGGCTTCGTGAAGGCCTGAGGCGTGCATCCATTACCTGAGGCCTGCTGCCCTCACAGGGCTCGTTGCCTTTCCCCGGGGTGGCTGAGGTTTCATGCTGCGCCCGGACCCGGCTCAGCTAATGGGGCGACGTAATCCACATCGACATGGCTTCGATGGTCGATAGTGTGTTTTTGGAGGAGAGTCCTTGGGCTGTGCTTTGCCAGAGGGCTTCGGGCACGTGTTGTCTCAGGGCTTTGCGACGTCCCGTGAGGTCAGTCACGTCATGTCACGCTATTACGTGCCAGGGTCTGAGGCCATGGATCCCCGGATTGCCCATGTACTTTGCGCTGATGAACTCTAAACGTTCGCTCCAGAGCCACGGATGGCCAGCCTGCCAGCATGCCAGCCTGGCCTGCACACGCACACATGTGCACACCTTCTTGCTAATAAAGCCATAGAGTCACACTGATGCACACACACTGAAACACACCCACAGAGGGCCCCACACAAACAGACCCCTGCACATCCCCACTCATGGCGTGTGGTGTGACCAGAAACTTTGTCATATTCTAACCAGGAAATTCCTAGACACACATCATGAGACAGAGGCACATCCCCGTGTGTGGGATGACGTGGGCCCGTTCCATATCCCTGATGAGCAGCTAGCCCTGTGGGACAGAGGGACAGCACAGGGAGATGCAATGCTTCCCCCAGGGAACCGTTTGGAACGCTCGGGCCATCTGAGCGCCTGGGTGGGTACGTCACACATTCGCCTGATTTCTCCACACCTCCTCAGGTGCCGAGGCCTAGCTAGGCTTCCTGTTGACATGGAGAAGAAGACCTTCCTTTCCTTTCCACGGTGGTGTGGAGAGATGATGGCGGGCCTTGTGGAAGCAGAGTGGTCCAGGACGGGGAACCTGCCCACGGATCACCAGAGGTAAGCTTTTGTTGTGTCAACGTGTACTGATGGCACTCGAAGGTCCTGAGATGGCCTGCGGACCTGCCAGCTGGCTTGTGCTCCTGGCCATGGACGTTGGCTCTCCAAGAAGATTGCCTATGCCTCTTGCTCAGGGGCATAGCTGTGGGTGGTCTCCAGGGTACAGGAGGGTGCTGAGGCCACGGGGAGACCCCATGAGCTGTTCAGCCTGCGTAGTTCAATTTACCAGGAGGCCGAGAAAGTGCTTGGATCGATGATGACTCCCTCAATCTGCATTCCTTGGAAAAGCTGAACAAAATGAGTGAGAACTCCCTGCCGTCGTTCTCATCGCAACTGAGGTCCAGCACCTTGTCTCCCCCAGGGAAGGAAGGAGTGAGGGACAGCTTCACCTTTGTCGTGCCACACGCTTGCTTGCAACCACCACCAACACCACCACGACCACCACCACCAGCATCTCCACCGAAGGGCCTTGGGATCAGAGAGCCTGGCGGAGGGCTGAGGGCCTAGAAAACTTGTGCTCTCCTTGGGTGGGAGTCCTCGACATGGTGGTCCTCCATGACATGGCTGGCTTTCGGGGTGTCTCAGACAGCCAGCAGCCAAGTGGTAGGAGTTGCGTTAGGCGGCTTTGGCAGGGCCTTGAGAGCATCTATGTCGGAGTCCGTCGGCCAGGCCAAAGATTGAGCCAGTACTCCTGGTGGTGTGTGGTGCCCCCCTTTCAGGGTCAGGGGCCGCCGGTGTACAGGTGGACCCCCGACCGGGCAAGGAGCAATCTCTGTCCCAGGCCTCTGTTCCGCGTTCTCAGCTGAGTGCTGAACAGGGTTGCGGGAGGACAGGAAAGACACCAGATGGGTTCGGTGCTTTTGACAGAGCCCTAATTCATCTGAGGCCAGACAAGGACGGAGACACAGTACTCGCACGCACACACGAATACACATAAAACATACAGAAGCACATATACAGTCACACACACGCTCACCACACGTAGTCGCATGCACAGGCATGCAAACACACACACACACACGCACACAAACGCGCGCACGCGCACATACGCCAGGAACTCCAGCGGAGTTCATGGTGTACGTTCAGGGCAGGAGTGTAGAAGCTTTGCTGGCCACTGGGAAGAATGGGAATGGCAGGGCCAAGGGCGTCTGGAGGACACGTGGGTGCGGGCAGGTCTGCTGGCGGCCTCCCTACACCGGGATGCTGTTAGGAAAGCCAACGGGTCAGAGGTTCGTGGGCTGTTTGCGGCCCCACCACCTTCCCCCGTGGGCCTTGATTTACGGCCTTAAGTGGCCGCCTGGCGATGGTGCCGAGGGCTGTGTCCGACCCGCCCCAGGCCACTACTTCCCCAAAGAAGGGCTCTCCTGGGTGTCTACCCTGTGCCTGTGATAGCCTTGCCGGCCATTGCCACCCTGGTTGTCCCTCCCTTTGCCAGCTGGGCTTGCGGACTCTGGCCATGCAGACCTTGCCTCCTGGGCTGCCGGGCTCCTGCGTAAAGACATCCACCCAGGGCAGCCCTTGATCAGCATCCGGACTGGCTCCTCCCTGCTCTGTGGGCACAAGACTTCTGTGGGCTAGGCTGCAGACCGTGCAGGACAGGCCACAGGCACCGGACAGTAGTCAGGCGCAGCCTCTTGTCAAGGCTGTGGGGCTTGGCCTTGTCCTCCTCGTCATGGGAAGGCACTGTTTCTCCTTTGTGTGTGCCTGTCACCTATAGTAATGTGGCCATGCCCCTGCACCAGAGTCTAAACACCACCTGTGTTTAGCCTGTCTCTGCCAATGGACAGGCCCTACCTTGAGTCCCACAATATAGATGCCTGTGAAGACCATGCCACGTGTTGCTGTTCTTGCTGAGGATCCCGGCCCCCGACGTGGCAGTCCCATTCGAGGGCAGTGGTGACTTTGACTTTCCGTGCAGTGATGAGGACTCAGGACATGGACCCGGATGTGGCAGCCTGACTCATGGCAGGTGTTCCCAGAGCCGAGCCCGTGAAGCACAATGGTTGTTGCGATGCCGGTTCCCTTGTCAGTAGCGCACCCCCGCTTCAGTCGGCTGTTCTTGGGCTCTCAGTGTAGCATGGGCACCACTTGCCTAGGGCTGTTCTGCCCACACGCCAAGAGCAAATAGTCATGTGTGTGGGACCAGTCGCCTGTCCGACCTTCGTGTGGCCACCTCTTCTCATAGGGCTTCGTGAAGGCCTGAGGCGTGCATCCATTACCTGAGGCCTGCTGCCCTCACAGGGCTCGTTGCCTTTCCCCGGGGTGGCTGAGGTTTCATGCTGCGCCCGGACCCGGCTCAGCTAATGGGGCGACGTAATCCACATCGACATGGCTTCGATGGTCGATAGTGTGTTTTTGGAGGAGAGTCCTTGGGCTGTGCTTTGCCAGAGGGCTTCGGGCACGTGTTGTCTCAGGGCTTTGCGACGTCCCGTGAGGTCAGTCACGTCATGTCACGCTATTACGTGCCAGGGTCTGAGGCCATGGATCCCCGGATTGCCCATGTACTTTGCGCTGATGAACTCTAAACGTTCGCTCCAGAGCCACGGATGGCCAGCCTGCCAGCATGCCAGCCTGGCCTGCACACGCACACATGTGCACACCTTCTTGCTAATAAAGCCATAGAGTCACACTGATGCACACACACTGAAACACACCCACAGAGGGCCCCACACAAACAGACCCCTGCACATCCCCACTCATGGCGTGTGGTGTGACCAGAAACTTTGTCATATTCTAACCAGGAAATTCCTAGACACACATCATGAGACAGAGGCACATCCCCGTGTGTGGGATGACGTGGGCCCGTTCCATATCCCTGATGAGCAGCTAGCCCTGTGGGACAGAGGGACAGCACAGGGAGATGCAATGCTTCCCCCAGGGAACCGTTTGGAACGCTCGGGCCATCTGAGCGCCTGGGTGGGTACGTCACACATTCGCCTGATTTCTCCACACCTCCTCAGGTGCCGAGGCCTAGCTAGGCTTCCTGTTGACATGGAGAAGAAGACCTTCCTTTCCTTTCCACGGTGGTGTGGAGAGATGATGGCGGGCCTTGTGGAAGCAGAGTGGTCCAGGACGGGGAACCTGCCCACGGATCACCAGAGGTAAGCTTTTGTTGTGTCAACGTGTACTGATGGCACTCGAAGGTCCTGAGATGGCCTGCGGACCTGCCAGCTGGCTTGTGCTCCTGGCCATGGACGTTGGCTCTCCAAGAAGATTGCCTATGCCTCTTGCTCAGGGGCATAGCTGTGGGTGGTCTCCAGGGTACAGGAGGGTGCTGAGGCCACGGGGAGACCCCATGAGCTGTTCAGCCTGCGTAGTTCAATTTACCAGGAGGCCGAGAAAGTGCTTGGATCGATGATGACTCCCTCAATCTGCATTCCTTGGAAAAGCTGAACAAAATGAGTGAGAACTCCCTGCCGTCGTTCTCATCGCAACTGAGGTCCAGCACCTTGTCTCCCCCAGGGAAGGAAGGAGTGAGGGACAGCTTCACCTTTGTCGTGCCACACGCTTGCTTGCAACCACCACCAACACCACCACGACCACCACCACCAGCATCTCCACCGAAGGGCCTTGGGATCAGAGAGCCTGGCGGAGGGCTGAGGGCCTAGAAAACTTGTGCTCTCCTTGGGTGGGAGTCCTCGACATGGTGGTCCTCCATGACATGGCTGGCTTTCGGGGTGTCTCAGACAGCCAGCAGCCAAGTGGTAGGAGTTGCGTTAGGCGGCTTTGGCAGGGCCTTGAGAGCATCTATGTCGGAGTCCGTCGGCCAGGCCAAAGATTGAGCCAGTACTCCTGGTGGTGTGTGGTGCCCCCCTTTCAGGGTCAGGGGCCGCCGGTGTACAGGTGGACCCCCGACCGGGCAAGGGGCAATCTCTGTCCCAGGCCTCTGTTCCGCGTTCTCAGCTGAGTGCTGAACAGGGTTGCGGGAGGACAGGAAAGACACCAGATGGGTTCGGTGCTTTTGACAGAGCCCTAATTCATCTGAGGCCAGACAAGGACGGAGACACAGTACTCGCACGCACACACGAATACACATAAAACATACAGAAGCACATATACAGTCACACACACGCTCACCACACGTAGTCGCATGCACAGGCATGCAAACACACACACACACACACACACACACGCGCGCGCGCGCGCGCACATACGCCAGGAACTCCAGCGGAGTTCATGGTGTACGTTCAGGGCAGGAGTGTAGAAGCTTTGCTGGCCACTGGGAAGAATGGGAATGGCAGGGCCAAGGGCGTCTGGAGGACACGTGGGTGCGGGCAGGTCTGCTGGCGGCCTCCCTACACCGGGATGCTGTTAGGAAAGCCAACGGGTCAGAGGTTCGTGGGCTGTTTGCGGCCCCACCACCTTCCCCCGTGGGCCTTGATTTACGGCCTTAAGTGGCCGCCTGGCGATGGTGCCGAGGGCTGTGTCCGACCCGCCCCAGGCCACTACTTCCCCAAAGAAGGGCTCTCCTGGGTGTCTACCCTGTGCCTGTGATAGCCTTGCCGGCCATTGCCACCCTGGTTGTCCCTCCCTTTGCCAGCTGGGCTTGCGGACTCTGGCCATGCAGACCTTGCCTCCTGGGCTGCCGGGCTCCTGCGTAAAGACATCCACCCAGGGCAGCCCTTGATCAGCATCCGGACTGGCTCCTCCCTGCTCTGTGGGCACAAGACTTCTGTGGGCTAGGCTGCAGACCGTGCAGGACAGGCCACAGGCACCGGACAGTAGTCAGGCGCAGCCTCTTGTCAAGGCTGTGGGGCTTGGCCTTGTCCTCCTCGTCATGGGAAGGCACTGTTTCTCCTTTGTGTGTGCCTGTCACCTATAGTAATGTGGCCATGCCCCTGCACCAGAGTCTAAACACCACCTGTGTTTAGCCTGTCTCTGCCAATGGACAGGCCCTACCTTGAGTCCCACAATATAGATGCCTGTGAAGACCATGCCACGTGTTGCTGTTCTTGCTGAGGATCCCGGCCCCCGACGTGGCAGTCCCATTCGAGGGCAGTGGTGACTTTCCGTGCAGTGATGAGGACTCAGGACATGGACCCGGATGTGGCAGCCTGACTCATGGCAGGTGTTCCCAGAGCCGAGCCCGTGAAGCACAATGGTTGTTGCGATGCCGGTTCCCTTGTCAGTAGCGCACCCCCGCTTCAGTCGGCTGTTCTTGGGCTCTCAGTGTAGCATGGGCACCACTTGCCTAGGGCTGTTCTGCCCACACGCCAAGAGCAAATAGTCATGTGTGTGGGACCAGTCGCCTGTCCGACCTTCGTGTGGCCACCTCTTCTCATAGGGCTTCGTGAAGGCCTGAGGCGTGCATCCATTACCTGAGGCCTGCTGCCCTCACAGGGCTCGTTGCCTTTCCCCGGGGTGGCTGAGGTTTCATGCTGCGCCCGGACCCGGCTCAGCTAATGGGGCGACGTAATCCACATCGACATGGCTTCGATGGTCGATAGTGTGTTTTTGGAGGAGAGTCCTTGGGCTGTGCTTTGCCAGAGGGCTTCGGGCACGTGTTGTCTCAGGGCTTTGCGACGTCCCGTGAGGTCAGTCACGTCATGTCACGCTATTACGTGCCAGGGTCTGAGGCCATGGATCCCCGGATTGCCCATGTACTTTGCGCTGATGAACTCTAAACGTTCGCTCCAGAGCCACGGATGGCCAGCCTGCCAGCATGCCAGCCTGGCCTGCACACGCACACATGTGCACACCTTCTTGCTAATAAAGCCATAGAGTCACACTGATGCACACACACTGAAACACACCCACAGAGGGCCCCACACAAACAGACCCCTGCACATCCCCACTCATGGCGTGTGGTGTGACCAGAAACTTTGTCATATTCTAACCAGGAAATTCCTAGACACACATCATGAGACAGAGGCACATCCCCGTGTGTGGGATGACGTGGGCCCGTTCCATATCCCTGATGAGCAGCTAGCCCTGTGGGACAGAGGGACAGCACAGGGAGATGCAATGCTTCCCCCAGGGAACCGTTTGGAACGCTCGGGCCATCTGAGCGCCTGGGTGGGTACGTCACACATTCGCCTGATTTCTCCACACCTCCTCAGGTGCCGAGGCCTAGCTAGGCTTCCTGTTGACATGGAGAAGAAGACCTTCCTTTCCTTTCCACGGTGGTGTGGAGAGATGATGGCGGGCCTTGTGGAAGCAGAGTGGTCCAGGACGGGGAACCTGCCCACGGATCACCAGAGGTAAGCTTTTGTTGTGTCAACGTGTACTGATGGCACTCGAAGGTCCTGAGATGGCCTGCGGACCTGCCAGCTGGCTTGTGCTCCTGGCCATGGACGTTGGCTCTCCAAGAAGATTGCCTATGCCTCTTGCTCAGGGGCATAGCTGTGGGTGGTCTCCAGGGTACAGGAGGGTGCTGAGGCCACGGGGAGACCCCATGAGCTGTTCAGCCTGCGTAGTTCAATTTACCAGGAGGCCGAGAAAGTGCTTGGATCGATGATGACTCCCTCAATCTGCATTCCTTGGAAAAGCTGAACAAAATGAGTGAGAACTCCCTGCCGTCGTTCTCATCGCAACTGAGGTCCAGCACCTTGTCTCCCCCAGGGAAGGAAGGAGTGAGGGACAGCTTCACCTTTGTCGTGCCACACGCTTGCAACCACCACCACCACGACCACCACCACCACCACCACCACCACCACCATCACCACCACCATCTCCACCGAAGGGCCTTGGGATCAGAGAGCCTGGCGGAGGGCTGAGGGCCTAGAAAACGTGTGCTCTCCTTGGGTGGGAGTCCTCGACATGGTGGTCCTCCATGACATGGCTGGGCTTTGGGGGTGTCTCAAACAGCCTGCAGCCAAGTGGTAGGAGTTGCGTTAGGCGGCTTCGGCAGGGCCTTGAGAGCATCTATTTCAGAGTCCGTCGGCTAGGACAAAGATTGAGCCAGTAGTTCTGGTGGTGTGTGTTGCCCCCCTTTCAGGGCCAGGGGCCGCCGGTGTACATGTGTACTCCCGACCGGGCAAGGAGCAATCTCTGTCCGAGGCCTCTGTCCTGTGTTCTCAGCTGAGAGCTGATCAGTGTTGCGGGAAGACAGGAAAGACACCAGATGGTTTCGGTGCATTGTTCAGTGTCTACCCTGTGCCTGTGATAGCCTTGCCAGCTATTTTCACCCTTGTTGTCCCTCCCTTCGCCAGCTGGCCTTTCAGACTCTGTCTGTGCAGACCTTGCCTCCGGGTCTGCGGGGCCCCTGCATAAAGGCATACACCCAGGGCAGTCATTGATCAGTGTCCCTTGTGGCTCCTTCCTGCCCTGTGTGCACAAGACTTTTCTCGGCTTGCCTTTATCCCATGTTGGACATGTCACAGGGACTCCTTAGTATTCAGGTGTAGCCCCTTCTCAAGTCTGGGGAGCTTTTTGACGGTCTCCTCTTCATGGGAAGGCACTGTTCCTGCTTTCTGTGTGCCTCGGTTGTGGTATTTTGGCCATGCACCTGCACTAGAGCCACTGTGTTGAGACTGTTTCTGTCAATGGACAGGCCCTGCCTTGAGTCTCACAATGTAAATGCCTGTGAAGAGCATGCTGTATATTGCCGTTCTCACTGAGGATCCCAGACCCCAATGCTGGAGCGTTGTTCAACAGCACTGGTGACTCTTCCTGCCGAGATGAGGACACAGGACTTGGACCTGATGAGGCAGCCCGACTGATGGCACGTGTTCCTGGGGTCCATGCCTATGAAGTACAATGGATGTGGACATGCCACTTCCCTTGATTTTAGCACACCCCTGGTTTAGTTGGCTGTTCTTTGGCTCTCAGTATCACATGGACACCACTTGCCTAGAGCTGTTCTGCCTTCACACCAAGAGCCAAATCATGATGTGCATGTCACGGGTTGCCTGTCCGAATTCTGCGTGGCTACCTCACCTTACTAGGGCTTTATGAGGCCTGAAGTGTGCAGCCAGTACCCAAGGCCTGCCGGTCTTTCGGGGGCTCATTGCCTTGCCCTGTGGTCACTGAGGTTTCGTGCTGCTCCCTAGACCCGACTCAGCTAACAGGTGACTTAGTCCACATCGACGTCGCCTCAATGGTGGAGAGTGGATTTTTGGAGGAGAGTCATTGTGCTGTGCCTTCCCGAGAGGGCTGTGGACACGTGGTGTCTCAGGCCTTTGCATCCTCCCCTGAGGTGAATCCTGTCTTCTCATGCCAATGCATGCCACAGTCTGAGGCCATGAATCCCCAGATTGCCCATGTGCTTTGCAGTGATCAACTCCAAACATGAACACCTGAGCCATGTCTGGCCAGCCTTCCCTGCACACTCACTCATCTGCACACCTGCTAATAAACCCATAGAGTCACACTGATGCACACACACTCAAACACACCCACAGAGGGCCCCACACAGACATACCCACAGCCCTAACATGGCTCGTGGCTTTACCAGACACATTGTCATACACTCACAAGGAAATTCCTAGACTCACGTGAAACAGAGGCACATCGACATGTGTGGGATGACATGGGCCTGCGTTATCTTACTGAGGATCAGGTAGCCCTGTGGGACAGAGGGACAGCACAGGCAGATGCACCGCTTCCCCATGGAACTGTTCCGATTGCTCAGGCCATCTGAGTTCCTGGGTGCGTTTGTCATGCATTCACCTGATTTCGCCACACTTCTCAGGTGCCAAGGCCTAGCTAGGCTTCCTGTTGACATGGAGAAGAAGACCTTCCTTTCTGTGGAGATATGGAGAGATGATGACAGGCCCTCTGGAAGAAGAGTTGCCCAGGACGGGTACCTGCACAGGGATCACGATGAAGTAAGCCTTTTGTTGTCTCAAAGTGTACTGATGCGACTAGAAGGTCCTGGGCCGGCCAGCGGACCTGCCAGTTGGGTTGTGCTCATGGCGAGGGGAGATGGCTCCCCAAGGGATTAGCTCAGGGGCATAGCTGTGGATGGTCTCTAGGGTGCTGGAGGGTGTTGAGGCCATGGGGAGACCCCATGAGCTGTTCAGCCTGCGTAGTTCAATTTACCAGGAGGCCGAGAAAGTGCTTGGATCGATGATGACTCCCTCCATCTGCATTCCTTGGAAAAGCTGAACAAAATGAGTGAGAACTCCCTGCCGTCGTTCTCATCGAAACTGAGGTCCAGCACGTTGTCTTTCCCCGGGACGGTAGAAGTGAGGGACACCTTCACCTTGGTCAGGCCACACGCTCGCAACCACCACCACCACCACCATCTCCACCCAAGGGTCTTGGGATCTTAGAGCTTGATGGAGGACTGAGAGTCCAGAAATCTTATGCCCTCTTTGGTTGGGATTCCCGGGCTTTGTGGTCCTCTGTGGCATGGTTGGGATTGGTGGCATCTCAGGTGGCCAGCAGCCAAACAGTAAGAGTTGCATTAGGTGGTGTTGGCAGGGCCTCAAAAGCTTCTCTGCTGGAGCAAGTAGGCCAGGCTGATGATTGAGCCAGAGATCCTGGCAGTGTGTGCCGTACACCCCTTTCAGGGCCAGGTGTTATGGTTTTACAGGTGGACTTCCATCCGGGCAAGCAGCAATCAATGCCCGACGCCTCTGTCCCAAGTTCTCAATGAGAGCTGAACAGGGTTGGTGGAGGACAGGAGAGGCACCAGGAGGGGCCAATGCATTTGACAGTGCCTGAATTCATCTGAGCCCAGACCAGGACAGACACAGTGACTCCCACGCACACATGAACACACACACACACACACACACACACACACACACACACGCATACACAAACACATACACCCACACAAACACAGATGCACACAGCAAACATGCAAGGAGGTCCAGCAGCTCTCATGGTGT
This sequence comes from Vulpes vulpes, assembly GCF_048418805.1. NCBI lineage: Eukaryota > Metazoa > Chordata > Mammalia > Carnivora > Canidae > Vulpes > Vulpes vulpes. Next base: position 83,800,131 of record NC_132793.1, on the reverse strand, counting down.
ACATTTAGGGCAGGCGTGTTGACGCTATGCTGGCCCCTGGAATGGATGGGAATGGCAGGGCCCAGGCTGTCCGCCGGATGGCTTGGTGAAGACTGCCAGTGGCCTCCCTAAACTCAGATGGCGTTGCGAAAACCAACGGGTCAGTGCTTGGTGGGCTGTGTGCGGCCCCACTGCCTTCCCCTATGGGCTATGCTTACAGCCTTCAGGGGCCCTCGGGCGATGGTGCTGAGGTGTCTGTACAATGCTCCCTAGCCACTACTTTCCTAAAGAAGGGCTCTCCTGGGCGTCTAACCCGTGCCTGTGAGAAGTATGCCAGTAGTTGCTACCCTGGCCAGCCCTTGCTTCGTCGGCTGGCCTTGCAGACCCTGGCCATGTGGACCTTGCCTCCTGGGCTGCAGGGCTTCTGTGTAAAGGTGTCCACCCATGGGGGCCCTTGATTCAGCGTCCGGGGTGGCTCCTTCCTGCTCTGTGGCTACAAGACTTCTCTGGGCTAGCCTGCAGACCATGAAGGACAGGCTACAGGGACCCTAATAGCAGTCAGGCGCAGCCTCATATTGTGGCCCTGGAACTTGGCCCATGTCCTCTTCTTGGTGGAGAGGGCACCGGTCCGCATTTGTGTGTGCTTCTCACCAGCAGTACTGTGGCCATAGTCCTGCATCAGAGTCATTCTGTTGAGCCTGTGTCTGCTGACAAATGGGTCCTGCCTTGAGTCCTACAATGTGGATGCCTGTGAAGAGCATGCTGTGTTTTGCTGTTCTCGCTGAAGATCTCAGCCCCCAATGCTGGAGTCCCATTTGAGGGCAGTGGTGACTTTTCCTGCAGTGATGAGGACTCCAGGATATGAACCTGGACGCAGCAGCCCGTCTGATGGCACGTGTTCCTGGAAGCCATGCCCATGAAGCACAATGGCTACGGAAATGCCTCTTCCCTTGGTAGTAGCACGCCCCCTGGTGCCATCAGCTGTTGCAGGGCTTTTAGTGTATCATGGGCACCGCTTGCCTAGGGCTGTTCTGCCCACACAGCAGCAACCAAATTGTCGTATGTGCAGGACCGGTTAACTTCACGTGGCCACCTCACCTCAGTAGGGCTTTGTTGAGGCCTGAGGCATGCAACCAGTACCCGAGGCCTGCTGGCCTGCACAAGGGCTCGTTGCCTTGCCCCATCGTCACTGGCATTCTGGGTTGTACCCCAGACCTGGATCAGCTAATAGGGTGACCTAATTCACATTGACGTCGCTTCAACAGTCAAATGTGGGTTTCTGGAGGACAGTCCTTGTGCTGTGCGTTTCCAGACAGCTTTGGACACGTGGTGTCTCAGGGCTTTGCAGGCTCCCCTGAGATCAATCGCATCATCTGGTGCCATGCGTGCCAGGGTCTGAGTCCATGGATCCCCAGATGGGCCATGTGCTTTGTGGTGATGAACTCCAAACATGAGCACCTGAGCCACGACTGGCCAGCCTGCCAGCCTGCCTGCACACACACACACGTCCAAACCTGCTAATAAACCCATAGAGTCACATTGATGTACACACACTCAAACACACCCACAGAGGGCCCCACACAGACGCATGCACATCCCCACTCATGGCACGTGGCCTTACCAGACACATTGTCATACACTCAGAAGGAAATTCCTAGGCACATATGAGACAAAGGCACATCACCACGTGTGGGATGGTGTGGGCCCATGCCATCTCATCGACAAGCAGCTAGTCCTGTGTGACAGAGGGAACAGCACAGGCAGATGCACAGCTTCCCCAAGGAACCATTCAGAATGCTCAGGCCACCTGAGCATCTGGATGCGTTTGTCACACATTCGCCGGATTTCTCCACACTTCCTCAGGTTCTGAGACCTAGCCAGGCTTGCTGTTGACATGGAGAAGAAGACCATCCTTTCTGTGGAGGTGTGGTAGATGATAGCTGGACCTGTGGAAGAAGAATGGTCCAGGACGGGGAACCTGCACGGATCACAAGGAGGTAAGCCTTTCGTTATCTCAAAGTGAGCCATTGGGACTAGAAGGTCCTGGGCCAGTGAGTGGACCTGCCAGTTTGCTTGTGCTCATGGAAAGAGGTGATGGCTCCCCAAGAGGATTGGCCATGCCTCTTGCTCAGGGGCATAGCTGTGGATGGTCTCCAGGGTACTGGAGGGTGCTGAGGCCACAGGGAGACCCTGTGAGCTGTTCAGCCTGCATAGTAAAATTTACCAGGAGGCCGAGAAAGTGCTTGGATCGATGATGATTCCCTCAATCTGCATTCCTTGGAAAAGCTGAACAAAATGAGTGAGAACTCCCTACCGTCGTTCTCATCGAAACTGAGGTCCAGCACGTTGTCTCCCCCAGGGAAGGTAGGAGTAAGGGACGGCTTCTCCTTGTTCCTGCCACATGCTCAAAAGCACCAACACCAACACCTCCATCTCCACCCAAGGGCCTTGGCATCAGAGAGCCTGGGGGAGGGCTGAGGGCTCAGAAAACATATGTTCTCCTTGGTGGGAGTCATCGGCTTCATGGTTCTCTGTGGCATGGCTGGGCTTTGGCAGCATCTCAGATAGCCAGCTGCCAAGCAGTAGGAGTTGCATTAGATGGCATTGGCAGGGCCCCAAAAGCATCTGTGCCAGAGCACATAAGCCAGTCTGATGATTGAGCCAGAGATTCTGGCGTTGTGTGCAGTTCCCCCCTTTCAGGGCCATGCGTCATGGGGTTACAGATTGACTATCATCCAGGCAAGCAGGTATCTTTGCCTGAGGCCTCTGTCCCGAGTTTTCAATGAGAGCTGAATATGGTTGGGGGGAGACAGGAGAGGCACCAAGAGGGACCGATGCGTTTGACTGCGCCTCAACTCATCTGAGCCCAGACCAGGACAGACACACACAGTTTCGCACGCACACAGGAACACCCACATACACACGCATACACAAACACAGACACGTGTACACACAGACGCACCCACCACACATGCAAGGAGATGCAGCAGAGCTCGTGGTGTATGTTCAAGGCAGGAGTGTCGACACTCTGCTGTCCACTGGAATCAATGGGAATTGTAGGGCCCAGGCTGTCCACTGGACAAGTTGGTGCAGGCAGCTAGTGGCCTCTCTAAATTTGGATGGTGTTGCAAAAACCAACAGGTCAGTGCTTTGTAGGCTGTGTGCAGCCCCACCACCTTCCCCCATAGGCTGAGACTTAATGGCCTTAATGTGCTTCCTGGCAATCGTGCAGAGAGCTCTATGTGACCCACCCCTGACTACTACTTTTCTGAAGAAGCGCTCTCCTGGGTGTCCACCCTTTTCCTGTGAGAGGTATGCCAGCCATTGTGACCCTGGTCAGACCTCACTTCGCCACTTAGCCTTGCAGACCCTGGCTGTGCAGAGCTTGCCTTCTGGGCTGCGGGGCTCCTGTGTAAATGCGTCCACCCAGGGAGGCCCTTGATTCAGCATCCGCGGTGACTCCTTGCTCTGAGGGCACAAGTCTTCTCTGGGGTAGCCTGCACACCATGCAGGATAGGCCACAGGGACCCTGAGAGCAGTCAGGCCCAGCCCCGTGTTTTTGCCTTGGAGATTGGCCTACGTCTTCCTCTTCATAGGAAGGGCACTGATCGTCCTTTATTTGTGCCTCTCACCTGCAGTACTGTGGCCATGTTCCCCAGCCGCCCAGCCAGCCTGCCTGCCCTGCAAATGCACGCACACACACACACACACACTCCTGCTAATAAACCCATAGAGTTATACTGACGCACACACAATGCAACTCCCACACAGGGGGACCCTCATACACAGACACGCATGCCACCACTCATGGCATGTACCCTTGCCAGACACACTGTCATGCACCCATAAGGAAATTCCTAGACACACACAGACAGAGGCATATGCCCCTGTGTGGACTGACATGGGCCCATGGCATCTCACCAATGTGCAATAACCCTGTCGGTCAGAGAGACAGCACAGATAGATATAAAGGTTTCCCACGTAACTGTTTGGACCACTCTCACCAGTTGAGCACCTGGGTGCATTTGTGACATAATTGTGTGATTTCTCCTCCATTCCTCAGGTGAGGAGTACAAGCCATGCTCGCTGTTGACTAAAAAAACAGACCTTCCTTTCTTTGGAGTTGCGGAAGAATGATGGCGCACCTTTGGAAGAAGAGTGGCCAGGGTGGGGAGCCTGCGCATGGATCGGTATGGGGGTAAGCCTTTCACTGTCTCAAAGTGAGTGAATTGGACTAGAAGATTCTGGGTTGGCCACCGTCCTGCCAGTGGGCTTGTGCCTCATGGCAAGGGGCAGTGGTTCTCTGAGAGGATTGCCTGGGCCTCTTGCTCAGGGGCGAATTTTGGAGGGTTTCCAGGGTGCTAGAGGGTGCTGAGGCCACGGGGAGTCCCCTATGAGCCATCCAGTCTGCTTGGTTCGGTTTGCCAGTCGGCCCAGGAAGTGCTCCAATGGATCAGGACTCCCTCAATCTGCTTTCTTTCGAAAATTGAACAAAATGAGTGAGAACTCCCTGCCATTGTGCTCATCGAAACTGAGGTCCAGCACGTTGTTTTCCCCAGGGAAGGTAGGAGTGAGGGAAAGCTAGCTTTGCCTTGGTCATGCCACATTCTTGCAACCTCCACCACCATCTCCACCCAAGGGCCTTGGGATCAGAGAGCCTCATGGAAGGCTGAGGGCCCAAAAGGCATGTGCCCTCCTTGGATGGAAGTCCTCAGCTTAGTAGTCCCCCGAGGCATTATCCAGGCTTTGAAGGCATCTCAGACAACCGGGAGCCAAGCAGTAGGAGTCGCATTGGGCGATGTTGGTGCAGCCGCAAGAGGCTCTGTGTTGCAGCAAATCAGCCAGACTGATGATTGATCCAGAGTTCCTGGCAGTGTGAGCTGTGCAACTCCTTCAGGGCCAGGCACCATGGGTTTGGAGGAGGACTCTCATACGGGCAAGTGGGAATCTTTGCCCTAGGCCTCTGTTCCAGGTCATCAGGTAAAAGCTGCACAGGGTTGAGGGAATACAGGAAAGACACCAGGTAGGGCCAATGCACTTGACAGTGCCTGAATGTGTCTCAGGCCAGAGAAGCACACATACCCACACACACAGTCTCCCACACACATGAACACACACACGCATACACAAATACACGCACAGACACACATAAAGATGCAGACACAGGCATGTGCGCGTGCACGCGCGCGCACACACACACACACACACACACACACACATGCACACACCACACATGCAAGTAGGACCTGCAGAGCTCGTGGTGTTTGCTCAGGGCAAAGTGTAGATGCTCTGCTGTCCACTGGAATGGATGGGAATGGCAGGGCCTCTGGAGTCTGCAGGATGGGTGTGTGCATGTAGCTGGCAGGCTCCCTACACTCGGTGGTGTTGCAACACCAACGGGTCAGTGCTTTGTGGGCTGTGGGAGGTCTCACCACCTTCCCACATGAGCTTCTACTTATTACCCTATGGGGCCTACTTTGGATGTAGCCCAGGACTCTGCCCGACATGCCCCTGGCCACTACCTTCCCAAAGAAGGGCTCTCCTGGGCAATTTCCATGTGCCTGTGAGAGGTATGCTGGCCATTGCCATCCTGGCCAACCCTTGCTTTGCTGGGTGAACTTGCAGTCCTTGGCTATGCAGACATTTCCTTCTGGGGTTCTGGGTTTCTATGTGAAGGCATCCATACATGGCAGCCCTTGATTCAGCATCTGGGGTGGCTTCTTCCTGTTCTGTGGCCACAAGACTTCTCTGGGCTTGATTCTCAACCATGCTGGACAGGCCCTGGGGATGCTGATAGCAGTCAGGCACAGCCCGACATCGTGGCCATGGAGCTTGGCCCATGTCTTCCTCTTCGTGGGAAGGGCACCAGTCCTCCTTTCTGTGTGCCTATCACCTGCAGTACTTCAGCCATGCCCTTGCTCCAGAACCACTATGTTGTGCCTATCTCTTCCAATGAATGGGCCCTGGCTTGACTCCCAAAATGTGGCTTCCTGTGAAGAGCACACTGCATGTTGCTGTCCTCACTGAGGATTCCAGCCCCCGACACGGGAGTCCCGTTCCAGGGCAGTGGTAAGAGACTTCCCCTGCAGCGATGAGGACTCAAGGACATGGACGTGGACATGGCAGCACGAGTGATGGCACGTGTTCCTGGAGCCATGCTCATGAAGCACAACTGCCTTAGGCATGCCAATGTCCTTGGCTGTAGCACACCGCGGTTTCTGTCAGCTGTTGCTACTTGCTTTTGTTGGGGCATGAGCACTGCTTGCCTAAGGCTGTTCTGCCCATATACGAAGAGTCATATTGTCGAGTCGTATTGTCAAGTGAGTGGGACGAGTCACCTGTCCAACCTTTGTATTGCTCCCTTGGCTCACCAGGGCTTCTGGAGGCCTGAGGCGTGCAGCCATCCCCCTGGGCTCCCAGCCTGCATCAGGACTCATTGCCTTGATCCGTTTTCACTGAGATTTCATGCTGGGCTCCGACACCAAGACAGCTAACGAGGTGACGTAGTCCACAACAATGTCACTTTGACAGTTGGAAGTGGGCTTTTTTGAGGAGAGTCATTGTGCTCTGTGTTGCCAGAGCATTGGACATGTAGTGTCTGACCACTGCATTCTCCCGTCGGGTATATCACATCAATTCATGCTGTGGTGTGGCAGGGTCTGAGGCAACATATCCATGGATGGCCCATGTGGTTTGGGGAGATGAACACCACACGTGAGCACCTCTGCCATGGCTGCTCAGCCTGCCAGCCTGTCCTGCACATGCACACACGTGCACACCTGCTAATAAACTCATAGAGTCACACTGATGCACAATGAAACAGCACAGAGGGCCTCTCATACACAGATGCACATCTGTCCCAACTCATGACACATGGCCTTGCCAGACACATTGTCATGCATTCACAAGAAAATTCTTAGACACACATGAAACAGAGGCACATCCCCATGTGTGGGCTGACGCGGGCCCGTGACATCTCACCGATGAGAAGCTAGCCCTGTGGGACAGAGGGATAGCACAGGCAGATGCAAAGCTTCCCCATGCAACCATTTGGACCACTCTGGCCAGCTGAGCACCTGAGTGCATTTGTGATGCATTCTTATGTTTTCTCCACCATTCCTCAGGTGAGGAGGGCAAGCCAGGCGCTCCATTGACTCAGAGAAGAAGACCTTCCTTTCCTTGGAGGTGTGGAGGGATGATGTGGGATTTCTGGAAGAAGAGTGGCCCGGGGCGGAGGACCCTGTGCACAGATCGCTATGCGGGTAAGCCTTTGGCATCTCAAAGTGAGATGATGGGACTAGAAGGTCCTAGATATGCCTGTGGCCTGCCAGTTGGCTTGTGCCTCATGGAGAGGGGTGATAGCTCCTCGAGTGGAATGCCCATGCCTCTTGCTCAGGGCCATAGTTCTGAATGGTCTCCAGCTTGCTGGAGGGTGCTGAGGCCTCGGGTACTACCCTATGACCTGTCCAGCCTGCGTGGTTCAATTTGCCAGGCAGCCCAGCAAGTGCTCAGATTGATGATGACTCCCTCAATCTGCATTCCTTGGAAAAGCTGAACAAAATGAGTGAGAACTCCCTACTGTCATTCTCATCAAAACTGAGGGACAGCTAGCTTGTCCTTGGTCATGCCACATGCTCGCAAATACCACCACCACCACCACCACCACCACCACCATCTCCACCCAAGGGCCTTGGAATCGGAGAGCCTCATGGAGGGCTGAGGGCCCAGAAGGCTCTCCTTGGATGGGAGTCCTCAGCTTGGTAGTCTTCTGAGGCATGTCCTGGCTTTGAAGGCGTCTCAGACAACTGGCAGCCAAGCAGTAGGAGTCGCGTTGGGCAATGTTGGCATGGCCTGGAGAGGTTCCATGCTGGAGCAAGTCGGCCAGACTGAAAATTGAGCCAGAGCTCCTGGCAGTGTGTGCGGTACCTCCCTTTCAGGGCCAGGCACCGTGGGTTTCCAGGTGGACTCCCCTTGGGGCAAGTGGCAATCTTTGCCCGAAGCCTCTATCTCAGGTTGTAGCTGAGAGCTTAGCAGGCCTGGGGGAAGACAGGAGAGGCACCAAGTAGGGCTAATGCACTTGACAGTGCCTGAATATGTTTCAGGGCAGAGAAGCACACACACGCACACCTATGCACAGACTTGCACACACATGGAGACACACACAAACGCATATGCAGTCACATACACCCACACACACACACAGTCACAAATGCAGACACAGGCATGCACACACACACACAAACACACCACACGTACAAGGAGTTCCGGCAGAGCTCATGGTATACACTCACAGCAGGAGTATAGACGCTCTGCTGGCCCCTGGGATGGATGGGAATGGTAAGGCCTGGGGAGTCCACAGTACGGGTCGATAGAACAGCCAGTAGTCTCCCTATACTTGGGTGGTGTTCCAACACCAACCAGTCAGTGCTTGGTGAGCTGTGTGTGGCCCCACCGCCTGCCCACATGGACTATGACTTATGGCCCTTAGGGGCTGCCTTCAATCTGCCGAGGGCTCTCTCCAATGTGCCCCTGTCTACTACTCTCCCAAAGAAGTACTCTCCTGGGCATCTACCCTGTGTCTTTTAGAGGTGTGCCCACCATCACCACCCTGGTTGCCCCTAGCATTGCCCGCTGGCCTCGTGGAACCTGGCTGTTCGACCTTGCCTCCTAGGGCATGGGGCTCCTGTGTGAAGGGATATACCCAGGACAGCCCTTGATTCAGTGTCTGGGGTGGCTCCTTCCTGTTTTGTGGGCAAAAGTCTTCTCTGCGCTAGCCTGCAGACCATGCAGGACAGGCCACAGGGACCCTGATAGCAGTCAGGTGCAGCCCCATGTCGTGTCCATGGAGTTTGGCCCATGTCCCCCTCTCCTGTGGAAGGGCACTGGTCCTCCTTTGTGTGTGCCTCTCTCCTTCATGACTGAGGCCATGCTCCTGTGCCAGGGCCACTATGTTGTGCCTGTGTCTGCCAATGGACGAGCCCTGCCTTGACCCCACAATGTGGACGCCTGTGAAGAACATGCTGCATGTTGCTGTCCTCACTGAGGATCCCTGTCCCTGATGCAGGAGTCCCTTTTGAGGGCAGTGGTGAGATATTTTCCCTGCAGTGATGAGGACTCAACAAGGTGGACATGTAGAGGGTGTCTGATTGATGGCACCTGTTCCTGGAGGCCATGTCCACTAAGCACAATAGCCAGGGACATTCCAGGTCCTTTGGCAGTAGTGCACCCTGAATTCCGTCGACTGTTGCACTGGCTCTAGGTGGGGCATGGGAACCACTTGCCTAGGTCTGTTTTGCTTGCACCAAGAGCCATGTTGTTGAGTGAGTGGGATGGGTCACCTGGCCGACCTTTGCATAGCTACCTCATATCAGTAGACTTTGTGGAGGCCTGAGGCATGCAGCCAGCCCTGGAGGCCTAATAGCCTGCACCATGGTCATTGGTTTGCCCCATGATTACTGAGATTTCATGCTGCATCTGACCCCAACGGATTGACCTAGTCCACAACATCGCTTCGACAGTCGAAAGTGGATTTTTGGAGGAGAGTTGTTTTCCTGTGCGTTGCCAGAGGGCTTTGGACACGTGGTGTCTCAGGCCATTGTAACCTCCCCCCAGGGTCAATTGTGTCATTTCGTGCCATTGCATGGCAGGGTCTGAGGCCATGGATCCCTGTATGGGCCATGTGCTTTGTGGAGGTGAACTCCATACGTGAGCACCTGTGCCACGGCCACCCAGCCTGCCAGCCTACCCTGCACACGCACACACGCTCACACCTGCTAATAAACCCAAGAATCACACTGAAGCACACACACTCTAACCCAACCACAGAGGGTCCCTCATACACAGGCACACACACACCCCACTCATGGAACATGGCCTTACCAGACACATTGCCATGCACTCACACAGAAATTCATAGACACACATGAGACAGAGGCATATCCCCATGCATGGACTTACCATGGACAATGGCATCTCACCCATGTGCAGACAGCCCTTTGGGATAGAGGGACAGCACAGGCAGATGCAAGGCATCCCCATGGAACTATTTGGAACGCTCTAGCCAGCTGAACACCTGGGTGCGTTTGTGATACCTTCGTGTGTTTTCTCCACCCTTCCACAGGTGCGGAGGCCAAGCCAGGCTCACCGCCCCCCCAGAGAAGAAATCCTTCCTTTCCTTGCAGGTGCAATGGGTTATGGCAGGACCTATGGAAGATGATTGGTCTAGGGTGGGGAGCCTATGCATGGATGGCTATGCAGGTAAGCCTTTCGTTGTCTCAAATTGAGCAAAAGGGCCTAGAAGGTCCTGGGCCATTCTGCAGGCCTGCCACTTAGATTGTGCCTCGTAGTGAGGGGCAATGGCTCCCTAAGATGATTGCCTGTGACTCTTGCTCAGGGGCATAGCTCTGGATGGTCTCCAGGGTACTGGGGGTTGCTGAGGCCACGGGGAGTCTCCATGAGCCATCCAGCCTGCATGTTCCATTTGCCAGGCATTCCAGAAAGTGCTCAGATCGATGATGACTCCCTCAATCTGCATTTCTTGGAAAAGCTGAACAAAATGAGTGAGAACTCCCTACTATCATTCTCATCAAATCTGAAGTCCAGTACATTGTCTTCCCCAGGGAAGGTAGGAGTGGGGGACAGCTTCACCTTGGCCGTGCCTCTCACTCAACCACCACCAGCACCAGCACCACCACTTAAGGGCCTTGGGATCGGAGAGTCTTGGGGAATCCTGAGGGCCCAGGAGGTGTGTGCCCTCCTTGGGTGGGAGTCTACAGCATGGAGTCCATGGCATTGCTGGGCTTTGGCGGTGTGTTGGACAGCCAGTAGCAAAGAGGTAGGAGTCACATTGAGAATTGTTGGCACAGCCTTGAGAGCATCTGTCCAGAGGAAGTCGGCGAGGCCAATGATTGAGGTAGATCTCCTGGTGGTATATGTGGAGCCACACTTTCAGGGCTGGGCTCTGTGTATTTGGAGATGGGCCTCCGATGGGCAAGCAGTGATATTTGCCTGCGTCCTCTGTCCCAGGTTTGACAACTGAGCACTGCATAGGGATGCAGGAAGATGCCAAAAGCACCAGAAAGGACCACTGCCCTTGACAGCACCTGAATGTCTCTTAGGCCAGAGAGGCACACATACATACACACACAGACACGCACACACCACACATGCATGGTGATCTGGCAGAGCTTGTACTACATGCTCAGGCCAGGAGTGTCGATGCTCTGCTGGCCAATGGCCTGCATAGGAATGGCAGGGCCTGGGGAGGACTTCAGGACCGGTGGGTGAAGGCAGCCGGCAGCCTCCATATACTTGGGTGGTGTTGCGACACTAACAGGTCAGTGCTTGGTGAGTGTTGTGAGGCCCTACTACCTACCCACCAGGGTGCGACTTATCGGCCCTAAGGGGACACCTGGAGATGGTGCCAAGGGCTCTGTCTGATGTGCCCCTAGCCACTACTTTCCCGAGGAAGGGCTCTCCCAGGTTTCTCCCCTGAATCTGTGAGATGTATGCTGGCCATCCACCCTGGCCAGCTCTCACTTTGTCAGGTAGCCTTGTGGACCCTGGCTGTGGGGATCTTGACTCCTGGAGCACAGGGCTCCTGTGTGAAGGCTTCCAGCATGGGCGACCCTTGATTCAATGCCTGCGGTGGCACCTTCCTGTTTTGTGGGCACAAGACTTCTCTGGGCTAGCCTGCAGGCTGTGTGGGTAAGGCTCTGGGCCCCAATAGCAGTCAGGCACAGCCCTGTGTCGTGGCCATGGAGCTTGGCTCATGTCTTGCTCTCCTTGGGAAGGGCACTGGTCCTCCTTTGTGTGTGCCACTCTCCTATGGGACTGTGGCCATTCCCCTATGTCAGAGCCACTGTGTTGTGCCTGTAACTCTGACAACAGGCCCTGTCTTGGGTCCCACAATGTGGATGCCTGTGACGAGCACACCACGTGTGGCTGTCCTCCCTGAGGATCCCAGCCCCCGATGTGGGAGTCCCTTTAGAGGGCAGCAGTGCGAGACTTTCCCTACAGTGATGAGGATTCAAGGACATGGACATGGGCGAGGTAGCCCAAGTGATGGCATGTGTCCTGGAGGCTATGCCCATGAAGCACGCTGGCCATGGACACACCAGTTTCCTTGGCAGTAGCATGTCCTGCATTCCATCGGCTGTTTTACTGGCTCTCGGCAGGGCATGGGCACCGCTTGTTTAGGGCTGTTCTACCCACAGTCCAAGGGCCGTATGGTAGAGTGGGCACGACAGGTTGCCTGTCCTCATGGCGTCACCTCAGGCCTGTCTTCATGTGGTCGCCTTGCCTCAATAGGGCTTTGTGGAGGCCTGGGGCCTCCAGCCAGTGCCCAAGAGCTGCCGGGCCTGCATGGGGACTCCTTGCCTTGCCCTGTGGTCGCTGAGGTTTTGGGAAGCTCTCCGGCCCCTGGTCATCTAGCAAGACACCTAGTCCACATTGACGTTACTTCAGTGGTCCTAAGTGGGTTTGTAGAAAAGAGTCCGTGCACTGTGCATTGCCAGAGGGCTTTGGATATGTGGTGTCTCAGGCCTTTGCAGCCTCCCTCAGGGTCAAACGCATCATCTCATGCCTTTGCACGGCAGGGCGTGAGGCCAGGGTTCCACATATGGGCCATGTGCTTTTAAGTGATGACTTCCACATGTGAGCACCTCTGCTTCGGCCAGCTAGTCTGCCAGCCTGTCCTGCACACGCCCGCATGCACACACCTGCTAGTAAACACATAGATAACACTCACACACACACACCCAAACACACCCATAGAGGGCCCCTCACTCACAGACTCATGCACACCCCCACTCACAGCACGTGGCACTTACCAGGCACATTGCTCATGGAAATTCCTCGACACACATGAAACAGGCACATCCCTGCGTGTGGGCTGACCTGGGCCTGTGGCATTTCACCCATGTGCAGCCAGTCCTGTGGGACAGAGGAACAGCACAGGCAGGTGCTAGGCTTCCACATGGATCTGTTCTTTCTGATCTCACCACCTGATCCTCTGGGTATGTTTATCATTTGTGAGTGCAATTTTCCCAAATTTTCAGGTGTTGTGTCATTGCCAGCCTCACTTCGGCTCATAATAGAAAGCCTTCTTCTCCTTGGAGGAGTGGAGTGAGGTTGGCCTCACCAGGTTAGCTGCCCTGGTTGGGCAGATTCCACATGGATCGGTAAGAAGGTAAACTTCTTTTGTCTTAGAGTGAGCCTTTGGGCAAGGAAATCTTGTGCTTGCCTGAGGGCCTTCTGACTGGTGTGTTATCCTGACATGTAGGGTTGAGCTCCCCAAGATGATATCCTGTTCCTCTTGCTCATAGTCATGTCCTTGGATTGTCTCCCAAGTCTGGAGGTCCCTGTGGTCATGCGTCCTTCCCAGGTTCTCCTTGATGTGGCAGGACAATAGGTCCTCCCAAGGGTGAGCATGTTTGCACTAATGGGCTGTCCCAGCCAGACCCCACAGGTGCTCATATCCATGATGACTCCACATGTGCATTCCTTGGAAAGCTGAACATAGTGAATGAGGAATCCTTTACTATTGTCCTCATGGAAGCTGAGGTCTAGCTCGAGATCCCAGCCAGGGAGATACAGTGAGGGACAGGTGCCGAGGTCAGGGTCACCCACAGCCTAGAGGAGGATGCACAGGGCTGGAAATTGGTCCTGAAGCAGAGCTGTGATTCAGGCACAGGGATACCCTGTCCCTGCCCCCAGGGGATGCCCTGTGTGGGGTAGCATGGGTGGTGCAGGGGCTCCAGCACACCCTGTAGCCTGTGGTGAGTGGGACATCCAGGGTGAGTGGGACACAGGTCACCTGACTGTCTTCCACCGTTCTTGCTGCCTGTCAGCCTTTGAAGTCTTCCTCCCAAGGTTTCTTTCCTTTTCTGCTGTAGGGTATCAAGTGGGGTATGGCTTAGGGAACTGGTCTTTGCAGAGGACATACATTGTTTCCTCCATATCTTGTCAGCGGTTTGGCTCCGTATTTTGTGTTTTTTTGCTATATTCTGTGGTCTTCAGGTTTCTGGTATTTTCCTGAGCCTGTTAGCCTTCCTGAGAGCCTTTAGTCATAGGTCCTTTCCTTTCCTCTTATTTTTTCACCCCCCCAAAAAATTTCATCTTTTCACTCTATTTTCTTCTATACCCTCTTTGTTAGAAGTATATGATAAAGGATGCTTTATTTTTGTTTTTTATGCTACTTATGTTATAATATTTGCTATTTTCCTTCCCCTTCTTTTTCTGTGTATCCTCTATATTACTTGTGATGTATGTTTCTTTTTTTCATGACTCAGACCTGATATTGTCTATTAGAAATAGTGCACATTTCAGTGTTTCAGACTTTTTTTTTGCATTTTCATTTTGTATTTCTGCTTCATATAATATTTTTATATGAGTGCGTTTCAATTTCATTTTATCTTATCATTGATCTACCCCAATTATGTATTGTGAATGATTCAATGGAATTATATTTTTTTATAGATTGGTTTTCATCAATCTCTTGGCATTAGAATTTTCCAGTACTTTTCTATATTTCTTTTTTGGAAAGGAAGATATTGTGCCCTGCTTGTCATATTAATTGTGCTTTCAAATGGCTCTTGCCCTGTTACGATGAGCATCCTCTTTCACTTGCTAATGCCCTTGTGCTACCATTTTTGGTCATTGCAATCTCATGGGTTTGTGGCCATATTCTTTTTTCAAGCAAAATTCTTTTGAAACATACCTGAGATTGTCTGTCTAAAACATCAAATTTGTAGTTGGAACAATATATACATTATGGGCTTTTTTGTTTGTTTCCATAGAAGGTAGAGGATTTTATTGAAGGTGTATCTCTTATATTTAACTCATACAATGTTTCACAATTCATTCCCTGCACTATTAGTCACTAATCTTCAGATATATGATCAACATCATGTGGATCAGTGCCTCCTATGGTAACAGAATCCTGAATGCTCACTGCCTTCCAGGTATCACATTCTGATGGTCCATTTTATAATTGTTGTGGGATAAACGATGATTCCACAAAGAGATCTTGTTGGAACATGGACAGAGTGAATAATGAAAATCACTTCTGTGAGCTGAGATCCAGCCCATAGATCATACTAAGCAAAACTATGGAGGGGAATTCAGCATGGTCAGCAAATGCTCCCAAAAAAGTACTATGGTAGTGGAAAAATAACATGCTGGCATATGCTAGAGGAAACAAATTGTAGAAAGGTCTATATAACCAATTATGGGATGATATTACAATTCTTGGCTGCCAATATGTACATATATGTCATAAATAGACCTTGGGAAACCACTCCTTAAGTAATGAGTCCTATGCGAAATGTCTGTGACTACACTTGAGCTATTTACGTATTTGAGCTACTAGAATTTTCTGAGTGATGATCAATGTCTTTAGTGTGATTAGATTGTCAAAATACAAAGATATGGAATTTTACTTATCATTTTCTATTACGTGGAACAATTGTATAGAAATTGAAAAGTAATAGGTGGAAAAATTAGAGAGGGTGACAAAACATGAGAGACTCCTAACTCTGGGAAATGAACAAAAGGTGGTGGAGGAGAAGGTAGGTGGAAGCGTGGGGTGATTGTGTCACGTGGGCTGAGGTGGGCCCTTGATGGGATGAGCACTGGATGTTATGCTATATATTAGCAAATTGAACTTAATTTTTAAAAATTGAAAAGTAGATGCTCTATGTGAAATCTTCACAGTCAATTTGCTCTCCAATGCAGTTACTATGATTAGAACAGTTGTTTACACATTGTTTTGTTTTTTATCCATAATATGAGCAAGAAATTTCATATACTCTTCAACAATGACTTCTATTACATGTTAAATATTTTTAGATGTGAGATGATTGTATTTAAAATTCTTTGATTCTTATTGTAGTAAGAGATGAAGAGGGACACTATATCATACTTAAAGGATCTATCAAAGAAGAGGACTTAACAATTATCAATATATATACCCCGAATGCTGCCAAATATATCAATAAATTAATAACCAAAGTTAAGACATACTTAGATAATAATACACTTATACTTGGTGACTTCACTTGATAGGTCTTCTAAGCACAACATCTCCAAAGAAACAAGAGGTTTAAATTATACACTTGACCAGATGTATTTCACAGATATTTAGAGAACTTTATATCCAAACGCAACTGAATACACATTCTTCTCAAGTGCACATGGAACTTTCTCCAGAATAGACCACATATTGGGTCACAAATCGAGTCTGAAGTGAACCAAAAGATTGGGATCGTCCCCTGCATATTCTCAGACCATAATGCCTTGAAATTAGAACTAAATCACAAGAAGAAGTTTGGAAGGATTTCAAACAGGGGGAGGTTAAGGACCATCCTGCTAAAAGATGAAAGGGTCAACCAGAAAATTAAGGAAGAATTAAAAAGACTCATGGAAACTAATGAGAACGGAGATACAACCATCCAAAATCTTTGGGATAGAGCAAAAGCAGTCCTGAGGGGCAAATACATCACAATACAAGCATCCCTCCAAAAACTGGAAAGAACTCAAATACAAAAGCTAACCTTACACCTAAAGGAGAAAAAACAGCAAATAGATCCTGCACCCAGCAGAAGAAGAGAGTTAATTAAGATTTGAGCAGAACTCAACGAAATCGAGACCAGAAGAACTGTGGAATAGATCAACAAAACCAGGAGTTGGTTCTTTGAATAATAAGATACATAAACCATTAGCCAGCCTTATTAAAAAGAAGAGAGAGAGAAGACTCAATAAAATCATGAATGAGAAAGGAGAGATCACTACCAACACCAAGAAAATGCAAACGTTTTTAAAAACACATTATGAACAGCTATACGTCAATAAATAAGGCAATCTAGAAGAAATGGACACATTTCTGGAAAGCCACAAACTACCAAAACTGGAACTGGAAGAAATAGAAAACCTGAACAGGCCAATAACCAGGGAGGAAATTGAAGCAGTCATCAAAAACCTCCCAAGACACAAAAGTCCAGGGCCAGATGGCTTCCCAGGGGATTCTATCAAACGTTTAAAGAAGAAACCATACCTATTCGACTAAAGCTGTTGGGAAAGATACATAGAGATGGAGTACTTCCAAACTCATTCTATGAGGCCAGCATCACCTTAATTCCAAAACCAAAGACCCCACCAAAAAGGAGAATTATAGACCAATATCCCTGATGAACATGGATGCAAAAATTCTCAAGAAGATATTAGCCAATAGGATACAACAGTGCATTAAGAAGATTATTCACCATGGCCAAGTAGGATTTATCCCCAGGATGCAAGGCTGGTTCAACACTCGTAAAACAATCAGTGTGATTCATCATATCAGCAAGAGAAAAACCAAGAACCATATGATCCTCTCAAGAGATGGAGAGAAAGCATTTGACAAAATACAGCATCCATTTCTGATCAAAACTCTTCAGAGTGTAGGGATAGAGGGAACATTCCTCCACATCTTAAAAGCCATCTACGAAAATCCCACAGCAAATATCATTCTCAATGGGGAAGCACTGGGAGCCTTTCCCCTAAGATCAGGAACAAGACAGGGATGTCCATTCTCACCACTGCTATTCAACATAGTACTAGAAGTCCTATCCTCAGCAATCAGACAACAAAAAGAAATAAAAGGCATTCAAATTGGCAAAGAAGAAGTCAAACTCTCCCTTTGGCTGATGACATGATACTCTACATAGAAAACCCAAAAGCCTCCACCCCAAGATTGCTAGAACTCATACAGCAATTTGGCAGTGTGGCAGGATACAAAAGCAATGCCCAGAAATCAGTGGCATTTCTCTACACTAGCAATGAGACTGAAGAAAGAGAAATTAAGGAGTCAATCTCATTTACAATTGCACTGAAAAGCATGATATCTAGGAATATACCTAACCAAAGGGGTAAAGGATCTATACCCTAAAAACTGCGGAACACTTCTGAAAGAAATTGAGGAAGACACAAAGAGATGGAAAAATACTCCATGCTCATGGGTCGGAAGAATTAATATAGTGAAAATGTCAATGTTACCCAGGGCAATTTACACGTTTAATGTAATCCCTATCAAAATACCATGGACTTTCTTCAGAGTTAGAACAAATTATTTTAAGATTTGTGTGGAATCAGAAAAGACCCCGAATAGCCAGGGGAATTTTACAAAAGAAAACCATATCTGGGGGCATCACAATGCTAGATTTCAGGTTGTACTACAAAGCTGTGGTCATCAAGACAGTGTGGTACTGGCACAAAAACAGACACATAGATCAATGGAACAGAATAGAGAACCCAGAAGTGGACCCTGAACTTTATGGTCAACTAATATTCGATAAAAGAGGAAAGACTATCCACTGGAAAAAAAATAGTGAAAGGGAATAAAGGAGAAAGGAGAAAAAATGAGTTGGAAATATCAGAAAGGGAGACAGAACATGAAAGACTCCTAACTCTGGGAAACAAATTAGGGATGGTGGAAGGGGAGGTGGGCGGGCGGTGGGGGTGACTGGGTGGCGGGCACTGAGGTGGGCACTTGATGGGATGAGCACTGGGTGTTATTCTATATGTTTGCAAATTGAACACCAATAAAAATTAATTTATTAAAAATAAATAAAAACAAATGCAGAAAAAAATAAATAATATTATTCTTCGATTCTTACATGAATTTCATTGACCACTTTCATGTATCATCAGTGAATTTCTAATGTGTTTAGAGAGACACCCTTGATATAATACATGATTTTACAGTGAGTGTGCTGGAGAAATTTTGACACAAATATCAGGAACAATCATTTCTGTACTACTTCATCAAAATTTTGAGCTTAATCATTCTTTTCATCACATGGTCGAATGAATATCCATTATGAATTCTTATAAGTCTTTATAACTAAATATTCCACTAGGAAAATTTTGTTTCACAACTTCTCTAATTTTCTATATACTTTGTAGACTAGTTGTAGAATTAGAATTCCATGGATTATCATCACCAATTAAGTGCTCCCTTATTTGGAATGAAACAAAACTCCTGATAAAACACACATTTTATAGCAAATTTGGTTTCTCTTATGTCTTTGAGTAAAAAAACAAATGGTAATTTTAGAGTTTTCATTCCTGTGAATGTTTTAGGGTGTATTTTAATTAGATTGATGACACAGTCACGGGAAGTAGAATAACTCTTTTTTTTTTCTTACTGGGGACAATGTTCTAGACATAGAGTAATGGATTTAGGTAGATGGTACATGAAACAGTTTTTATTTTTTTAAATTTTTATTTATTTATGATAGTCACACAGAGCGAGAGAGAGAGAGGCAGAGACACAGGCAGAGGGAGAAGCAGGCTCCATGCCCCGGGAGCCCGATGTGGGACTCGATCCCGGGTCTCCAGGATCGCGCCCTGGGCCAAAGGCAGGCACCAAACCGCTGTGCCACCCAGGGATCCCCCATGAAACACTTTTTAAATAAAAAAATAAATATCCCATTCTTGGTATTCAAAATAGATTTCACTAGCCAATATATATTCAGCCAATTTTATATGTATTTAAAGGTGGATTACATAGTCATAATGAGTGGCACTGAGGGAAATATTTGGGGAAACTTTGACACCAGTGTCTTCTACATAAAAAATGACTTCATATGCTTCTCTACTTTAAGGAGTAATTATAATTTTCTTTTCATGTAGGTTATCATCTGCATATCTATAGTTAATTCCTTGTAGCCTGTTAATTGTAAATATTTGATCAAGAAGTTTTTTCTTTTTTAACTTCCCTAACTTCCCCCTTGGAATTGCTTGAAATTGTTCCTGCCACTTCATGGGAATTTCTAATGTTACTTATTAGTACAAATTTCCTTATCTGGAAATGATCAGAACACTGATTTCCAAAGGTAACATTACAGTTTTAATAAATTTATTTTTCATGGACCACTCTTATTTATTTTTTTAAGTTTTTATTTAAATTCCAGTTAGTTAACATGTAGTATAATATGAGTTTCAGGTGTACAATATAGTAATTCACCAGTTCCATACAATACCCATTGCTCACCACAGCAAGTGCACTCTTTTTTTTTTAAACTAGTTAATAATACAACTAGTTGTACAAAAGTCTGTGAAACCAACCAGTGTGAGGTTTAATGTGGAGTCGGGAGGCCCGGGTGGCTCAGTGGTTAATTGCCTGCCTTTGGCCCACGGAGTGATCCTGGAGTCTCAGGATTGAGTCCTACATCGGGCTTCCTGCATGGAGCCTGCTTCTCCCTCTACCTATGACTCTGCCTCTCTCTGTGTGTTTCTCATGAAAAAATAAATAAAATCTTTAAAAAATAATAATTTTTGGAATCACATCTTAGGCTTCTGTCTCATTTATTTCCAGGAATAATATCAGAAAAAAAACCCTAGTAGAGTTAGTATATTTTATGTGCAGGTACATGATGAACCATCCAGTCTTTTCCATGATTGACAAATGGACATATATACATCTCATATGTCCCTACTTTTACTTTATTTTCAGAGGTCAATATGAACTAAAACCTTGATTTCATATGAATAAAAAAATTATCCCTTTTTCTTGAGGTGATAAGGAAGAAAGTATTGCAAATAATTGTATCATCTAATCCTCAAGAGCCAGTAGGAATTCTACCATCTGTAAGCCTTTTGTCTTGAAGATACTGACATTTCTCTTAACATGCTATAGCAGTCCAATTACAATAAGACTCTGGCTGGGCTAGTCAGCCATGAGGCCAGATCATTATCTATGATGACTGGTTTCCATGAGTAAATACTATGAGTTAGTGTGTCCCAGGGCGAAATAATCTGAAGTACTCAGTGCTGCCACATCTGTCAGGATCAATATTTTTTAAAACATTTTATTTATTTATTTATTTATTTATTTATTTATTTATTTATTTATGACAGAGCGAAAGAGAGAGAGAGAGAGAGAGAGAGAGAGAGGCAGAGACACAGGCAGAGGGAGAAGCAGGCTCCATGCAGGGAGCCTGACATATGAGACCCAATCCTAGGTCTCCAGGATCACGCCCTGGGCTGAAGGTGGTGTTACTGCTGAGCCACCCAGGCTGCCCAGGATCAATATTTTTTTTTAAGAAATGTGCCTGGATCAATGATTCTCATTGTAATCTGAGCAAAATGAGTGACAAAGTGACTTCTGTGAACTGAGGTCCAGCAAAGAGATCATGCTAGGCAAAAATGTGGAGGAGGGTTTAGTTTGGTCAGCTGATATGACTAATAGGGGATACAGTAATTGAATATTATCTTGATTGCATATATTAAGGTAATGAATCCTACAAAATACCAATTTCTGATTTAGGGATGACATGGCAAATCTTTGAGTGCTTGGCTGGCAGGATGCATACATTCATAGTAACCACACCCTGGAGAACCAGAACATAAGGAGAGAGACCAATGGTAAATGGTTATGCCTACCTTTAAGGCATTCATACAGTTTTCTTACATGCAAAAATCTTTAGAGTAAGAAACAGTTGATTGAGACCAACTAGGTAATTAATGTAAAGGATATGAATCTTTACTTATTTATCTCTTAAGTAAAAGAAACATAGAAATTAAAGAGTAGTTTCTAATCAAAATGTCTTAAAGTATATTTTAATTTCCTTGCTGGTGAACTCATAAGATTTAGAACACTATTTTTCCCCTGTCACCTAAACAGAAATGCTCTAGGCATTTGAGCTATGGACCCAAGTGGATGCTGAACTAAACATTTTCAATTGTAATATTATTATATTTCCAATTCTTGGTGTTTTAGGTAGATTTGATAGACTAATATTCATATTTTGTTAGTGGGGTTCATAGTTAGTGTTGAAGGGGAGATCCTAGTTCAACATCCAATGCTGATGGAGGCCGTTTGAGGAATCTTTGAGACCAAGATCTTGTTTCAAGTAGTGAACATAATTTTTCTTGTTATTTAGAGAGTCAAATGAATACCTTTGGTTTATTTCTTATAGCTTTTTATTAGTAAACTTTCCATTATAGTGGTTTGGTTTGTCAAGTTTCCTAATTTCTTGGTATATTTTGTAGATTAGAAGTGATATTGGAATTGGTTGGAATTTCTACCACTGCTCCAATGAACTACTGATTTTGTCATTGTTATCAGTTCTTTTCTATGGGAATAATCAACAGTGCACTCCAGAGTTAACATTGCAACTTTAAAAAATTATTATTTAGATTATTTCTATTATATATCTTTGGCAAACAAGATTACACATTATTTTGAATAGTCTCTTAATCCAAACAATGTGAGGTCTTTATATTCTAGGTCATCTGAGGTTTCTATGTACTTTTCCCACAGAATTTGTATGCTTCCTCTTTTAAATAACATCAGAAGAGCCTACTTGAAAATATGATTACGATATATTTATACATAATCAATATCTTGTATTGTGCATGGTACAGATGGACATGTATAATTCTCATCTTTCCACAATTTTATTCTATGCTAACATCAACATGGACTAAGATCTTGGTTTCATATAAAAGCTTTAATTTCTTCCCTTTAAGACATAAAATGATGGAGAGTTTTGGGAAGAATTCTGTATCCCCTCCTCATGGGCCAGTGGGAAATTTTACACTGGTAAGCATTTTTTCCTGAAGATTGTAACATTCCTCTCAAGGAATTATAACACTCTAATGACAAGATTTTGGCTAAGCTAGTCAGCCATAGGCTGAGTTCTTGACTGTAGTGACTAGTCTCCATAATTGAATAGTATGGTTCAGTGTATCCTAGTGAGACAGAATCCTGAGTGCTCAATGTCTGCCATATATTCAGGATTAAAACTCCTTTTGCAAATGTAGTTCGATCAATGTGGTTTCAAAAATGGGTCTTATCAAAATCTGAACAAAATGAATGACAAAGTCATTTCTGTAAGCTAAGGTCCAGCACAAGGATGTGAATGCTAGGCAAAAAAATGTGAATGAGAATTCAATTTGGTCAGCAAGTGGTACCAAACAAAAAGGACTGTGGCATTGGAAAACTAGCATGTTGGCAAATACTAGAAGTGTATTATACTGAGGCTATAAATAACCATTGTGGAATGACATGGCAACTTGACTGGTGGCCTTCATTTTTTTTTTAATAGGAAGTTCTTTATTGTAGGAAGTCTGGGTGCCTTTTTTTTTTATTATTGGAGTTCAATTTGCCAACATACAGAATATCATCCAGTGCTCATCCTATCAAGTGCCCCCCTCAGTGCCCATCACCCAGTCACCCCAACCCCCTGCCCACCTCCCTTTCCATCACCCCTTGTTCGTTTCCCAGAGTTAGGAGACTTCTCATGTTCTGTCTCCCTCTCTGATATTTCCAACTCATTTTCTCTCCTTTCCCCTTTATTCCCTTTCATTATTTTTTATATTCCCCAAATTAATGAGACCATATAATGTTTGTCCTTCTCTGATTGACTTATTTCACTCAGCATAATACCCTCCAGTTCCATCCACGTCAAAGCAAATGGTGGGTATTTGTCATTTCTAATGGCTGAGGAATATTCCATTGTATACATAGACCACATCTTCTTCATCCATTCATCTTTCGATGGACACCGAGGCTCCTTCCACAGTTTGGCTATTGTGGACATTGCTGCTAGAACCATCGGTGTGCAGGTGTCCCGGCGTTTCACTGTATCTGTATTTTTGGGGTAAATCCCCAGCAGTGCAATTGCTGGGTCGTAGGGCAGATCTATTTTTAACTCTTTGAGAACCTCCACACAGTTTTCCAGAGTGGCCGCACCATTTCACATACCCACCAACAGTGCAAGAGGGTTCCCCTTACTCCACATCCTCTCCTACATTTGTTGCATCCTGCCTTGTTAATTTTCCCCATTCTCACCAGTGGGAAGTGGTATATCATTGTGGTTAAAAGCCATCTATGAAAAGCCCACAGCAAATATCATTCTTAATGGGGAAGCACTGGGAGCCTTTCCCCTAAGATCAGGAACCAGACAGGGATGTCCACTCTCACCACTGCTATTCAACATAGTATTAGAAGTCCTAGCCTCAGCAATCAGGAAACAAAAAGAAATAAAAGGCATTCACATTGGCAAAGAAGAAGTCAAACTCTTCCTCTTCGCAGAGGGAAGAGGGCCTTCATACCCCCACAGCAAACAGACTAGAGAACTGGCACATGAGTGGTGAACACTGTGGGAAATGGTTGTGCTTATTCTTGAGCCATTCACATCATTTCCTTAATCACAGAAATTTGTGAGATCCTACTCGAAAATAGTATTATTATATACTTATGGTATTCAACAGTCAGAAATAAATCAGTTTTTGCTTGTCATTTATCTCTTACATATAAGAAGTGTGGGGAAATTGAAGAGTAAGTAGATCATATTTATTGGGTGATCTTATGTGTTTTAATTTGTTTGCTAGCTCCGTTTCAAGATTAGAACTTTTTCTTTCTTGTCACTTAGGGAGAAATTTTCTAGATATTTGATGTTGATTTAAATTAGATATTTAATTAAACATTTTAACATAAAATGATCAAAGTTCCAATTCTTGGAATTTTATGAGGATGTGATTGTTTAACACTCATATTCCATCAATGGGTTTATGTATATACACCTAAGTTACAATTTTAGCGAGTAATGCTGGGGGGAGGTGGGCTTTGCATCAACTTTGAGACCAAGGTCATAGAAAATTTGATTTTTATACTACTTTTTTTTCTGAGGATAAAGCATAATTTTTAAAAATTAGATACATAGTCACGGGAGTATCTATGGTTAATTCTTTAAATATCTATTATTAGTAAGCACTCAACTGGAAAGGTTTTGTTTCACAACTTTTAAATTTTCCTCTATGTTTTTGTGGGATGGAAGTGATTTTTTGAATTGTGTGGAATATTCATCACCATAGCAAAGAAGTGCTGATTTTGTTGGATTTTTTTTCTGTTCCTTTTCTCTGGAATGGAACAAAATAATGCACTCCAAGTTTAATAACCAATTTTAAATAAATATACTTTTATGGCTTACTTTTTTATATTTTTCTGTAGTCAAGTAGATAATTGGTTTGGTGAAATATCTGTTAATCCAAACAGTGTGAGCTATTAATTATCTAGTGAGCTATCCAATATTTTGTCTTTTTTATTTCCAGGATTTTTATGGCTTCTGTCTTGGAATAACAACAGAAACATCCTAATAAAGTAATATGAATTCATTTGATGTAAAGTTATATCATAATCCCTTCTGTGTTGTGCATGTTTGTCAAATAGACATATATACATCACATTTTCCATATTTTACTCTATTTCCATAGGTTAATATGAACCACTAGTTGGGCCTCATGTGAATTTATTCCTTTTTCTTGAAGGAATTCCAGTAGGAATTGCAACATCAATAAGCATTTTGTCCTGAAAATACTAGAATTCCTGTTAGGACATTCTAAGATTCATACGACAGTGAAACTGTACTAATCAATTGTGGAGCTGAGTCATTGACTGATGACTCCATGTCACCATGTCTCCATGATTAAATAGTATGGATCAGTGTGTCCCAGGGACACAGAACCTGGAATGCTTACTTAGTGTCTGCCATATATCTTAGGATCTATATCCCTTTTATAAATGTGACTGAATCAATGATTAACTTATTGCAAGATACATCCATGAAGGCAAGAGAAACAAAAGCAAAAATGAACTATTGGGACTTCATCAAGATAAGAAGCTTTTGCACAGTAAAATAAACAGTTGACAAAACTAAAAGACAACCTACAGAATGGGAGAAGATATTTGCAAATGACATATCAGATAAAGGACTAGTATCCAAGATCTATAAAGAACTTATTAAACTCAACAGCAGAGAAACAAACAATCCAAACAGGAAATGGGCAAAAGACATGAACAGAAATCTCACATAGGAAGACATAGACATGACCAACAAGCACATGAGGAAATGCTCCGCATCACTTGCCATCAGGGAAATACAAATCAAAACCACAATGAGATACCACCTCACACCAGTGAGAATGGGGAAAATTAACAAGGCAGAAAACAACAAATGTTGGAGGGTACTTGGAGAAAGGGGAACCCTCTTGTACTGTTGGTGGGAATGTGAATTGGTACAGCCACTCTGGAAAATTGTGTGGAGGTTCCTCAAAGTTAAAAATAGATGTGCCCTACGACCCATCAATTGCACTGCTGGGGATTTACCTCAAAGATACAGATGCAATGAACTGCCGGGACACCTGCATCCCGATGTTTCTAGCAGCAATGTCCACAATAGCCAAACTGTGGAAGGAGCCTCGGTGTCCATAGAAAGATGAATGGATAAAGAAGAGGTGATATATATATATATATATATATATATATATATATATACACACAAACACACAATGGAATATTATTCAGCCATTAGAAATGACAAATACCCACTATTTGCTTCGATGTGGATGGAACTGGAGGGTATTATGCTGAGTGAAATAAGTCAATTGGTGAAAGACAAACATTATAGGGTCTCATTCATTTGGGGAATATAAAAAATAGTGAAAGGGAGTAAAGGGGAAAGGAGAAAAAATGAGTTGGAAATATCAGATAGGGAGACAGAACATGAGAGACTCCTAACTCTGGGAAATGAACTAGGGGTGGTAGAAATGAGGTGAGGGGGGGGGGGGGTTGGGGTGACTGGGTGACGGGAACTGAGGGGGCTACTTGATGGGATGAGCACTGAGTTTATTCTATATGTTGGCAAATTGAACACCAATAAAAAATAAATTTATAAAAAGAATAAAAAATAAAAATGATTATCACTGGAATCTGAAAAAAGTGACAGAATCAGTTCTGTGAGCTAAAATCTGCCAAAAGACCTTATGAGGCAAAAAATATGGGTAAAGTTCAGTTATTCAGGTAGTCGTACCAACCAGATATGTGGTATTTGAAACCTTAACTTAATTATGTACATTAAGAGAAATGAATTGTAGACATATATAAATATCTGAATTAGGAATGATGTGGTAATTCTTTGAGTGCTTGGCTGGCAGCATGCATACACTTAATCAAACACTGGGGAAACAGCACATGGGTATTTGAGACAGATAAGTTATATGTTTGTCTACCCTTAGGTTGTTAATGGGATTTCCTTAGATGCTGCAATCTTGTGAGTTAGGCTTAGTCCAATGAGGTTGATTAGAGAATTCAAAACATATTAAAAGTCATCAGATACTAATTAGCTTTTGGATAAAGGAAATATAGTGGAAACTGAATAATGGTTTATATTTATGGACTATCTCAGAGAGTGTTTTAATTCACTTGTTAATCCAGTCACAGTAATTCATACCGTGTTTTTTCTTGTCACCCAAGAGAAATTTTCTAGGCATTTGTGCAATGGATTCAAATATATACTGCATTAAATATTTTTAACTGTGAAATTATTACATTTCTAAATCTTGAAATTGTATTGGTTAATATTCATATTCCTTCAGTCTATTTCATTTCTGCTTAAAGGAAGATCCTAATTTTAATGAATGTTGCTAAGTATTCTTTGGAGAAATTTTGACTAAGTCTTAAAACAAATGATTTTCCATACCATTAATGATATTTCATGAAAAAAGTATATTTTTTTCTTGTCATATAGGTGGTCATAATTGCTTTATAACCCCTTACAGTAAACATTGAATTAGAAAGTTTTTCTTCCTTAGCTCCTCTGACTGTCCCTGTGGTTTATAGGTTGGAAGTAAGATTGCAGTTGCATGGAATTCTTGCCACATCCCAAGAATAGCTGATTTTGTCACATTTACCAGCTTCCTTATCTGTGAAGAAACAATGATGTACTCACAAGGTAATACCTATTTTTTATAAACTTTTTCCTGGGTTATGTTTATTATTTATTTAGGTAATCAGGAATTAATTAGTGTTATATGGAGTCTGTCAATTTAAACAGTGTGAAGCTTTAATAATCTAGTGATTTTTTTCCAGAATCTTTGTACTTTCTCAGTTGATGCCTCATACAAATATTAGGCACAGTAACGATGGCAAGGTCATTTCTCATGAGTGTGGCAGAGAAAAGTTTGTTCATACTAAGAAGTATGCTTACCCAAATGACACTAGTACTTAGCGATGTATCCTTGTGAACACCACCCTAAAAATAGAATGAGAAGTATTTTATGTAAGAGGGCTCAGTGTCTGACATTTAGGTACACTCTAAACCCCTCTAATCATGTCATACTTGTGCTTATGTGAGTCTTGCATGCATTATTGTGGCCACACTATGGAACTGGATGTAGCATAACCTTAAGTGTCTGCAAATTGCCCTGTGCCTGAGCTCAAGCAGATTAAGTGCTGCAAGTGACTTTTAGACAACCATTTTTTTTTTTTTTATTCCCCATAATGGTTTTTTGTGATTTTCTCTCCAAATCACTGGATCATCTTTGAGGATAAAGTATTTCTGAGGTTGAATTATCAGAAATATATGTACATTGTTGTGATTGAATTTTTCACCAGACCAACATTTTCCTGGAACTTTAAGCATACTCAGATACTCTGATTGCTTGTTTAATTTGTCTGGCGGAAAATGTTGGACAAAATTTACTCTGATGGAGACTAGAAATTAACACAATATTGTTGGGAGAACATTGGAAACATTCTAGGAGATCAATATGTTGGCTTATTTAATAAGAGATATGTATTGAATCCTCCCATCTTGTGCCTCTGGCAGGCAAATGAACATTTTTATTTCTCATCTTTCACATTTTTACCTATTTACACAGGTCAAGGATAAGACACAAGAAAATGTGTATTCCTTACTCTTGAGATATGACATGAAGGAAAGGCCCATTCTCAAGAGCCAGTAGAAATTCTCTTATAATTCTCAGTAAGCATTTGTCCTTAAAATATTGATATTTCTTCTAGGGATTATATAATATTCCAGTTACCATAAGGCACTCTATGATAATCAGCTAGGAAATCTGAATCATTTATGTAGGGGCTGATCTCCATGACTGAATAGGGTGAATAACTATGTCCCAGAGTGATGAATTCCAGAGTGTTTAGCTTCTCTCATTTCCTCAGGTACACAGTATCCTATTTTAGTGACTCATGTATATTGAGGATGATTGTAATTGACCTCATTGAAAAATCTGAACAAAATAAGTTACACAATCACTTCTGTGCAACTGAGGCCCAGCAAAGATATCCATCATAAACAAAATATGTACAAGGAGGAGATCCATGTTTTCATTTGTCCAGTACCAGCAAGAACTGCAGTATTAGAAAACTAAGCTGATGAATTCTTAAGATGGTAGAGAAGTAGGGGGATTCTGTGCTTGCCTCGTCCTTCAAGCACAGATAGATATCAGATAATTCTGAACACCCAATAAGTCCATCTGAGGACTGAGACAACACACTGCAAATCTAGAGAGAAAAATAGCCACACTATGGAAGGTTGGAGCTATGGAGAGTTGACTTGGGGGAGAAAAGAATTGCAGGTGCTACAGAGAGGAAGGAGCCCTGAACACATAAAGAGGGGAGAGAGGAAGAGAGAGAGAGAGAGAGAGAGAGAGAGAGGAAGAGAGAGAAAACGCAGCATGTGGGGAACTGCACAAGAAAAACTTTTCCCCAAAACCAGACTGGGAAAAGAAGAGGGGCTTATTATTAGAAGATTTTGCAAGCAACCTAGCTGAAAGTCTGAAGTTTTAAAAGTCCATGCCATCACCAGGATCATGCTTGGCAGGCTAGCAGTGCTCCTGTGGTAAGCAGGGTTAGAGGCCCTAGAGCAGATAGCATCTAAAGATCTCTGTCACACTAGGAGAGGCAGTTCCCCTTCTTGGAGTGCATTTGGGAAACATAGCACTGCCTCTCAGGACAAAAAAGATGGTGAGCACTATTTATTAAGCAGCCCTGTTACTTAGCATAGCAGAAGAGGCATCAGTTGAAGGAAACTAACCTGGAAGCCAGCTTATGTCTGTGCTTTACCATAAACTCAGCCCCTGTGTAGTCATGCAACTACTTTTCTGGAACAAATGGCACTAGCCACAGCGCAGCAAGACCCTAACCCAGAGGATCAGTGTGAGTTTTAGCCATGCTAAGTCCCTACAATTTGGAGTTTTGAAACCCATGCCTGAGATAAAACACAGGAGCACTGTGCTGCCAGGCAGACAGATGGCTCAGACACAGACACTTTCTGATGGAAGCCAGGGACACAAGAGGGGGAAATTTTTCTTCTCTGAGTGCTTTCTGAACAGCTGAAAGTGCAAACTCCCCTCACTGGGGACAAGAGAGTAGGGTGACAACATTTTCCCCAAAACCCATCATCACACACAGAGTACAATGAGCAGCATAGCACCAGTGGAATTTGGAGTTACTTACACCAATGTCCAGGCTACTGTGCCCTGTAGGTTCATCTTTTTTTTAAAGGTTCAATGGGAAGAGGGAGAGAATCTTAAGCAGACTCCACATCCAGCACAGAACCCAATGCAGAGCTTGATCTCATGATACTGAGATCATGACCTGAGCCAAAATTAACAGTCAGTTGCTTGACCAACTGAGCTACCAAGGTGTTCCTGCAGTTTAATCTTTACTAGGGCAAGTCTGCCTGGAAATGAGCACTGGGTATTATATATAAGTGATGAATCACTGGATTCTACTCCTGAAACTACTATATTATATGTTAACTGTCTTGAATTTAAATACAAACTTGCAGGGAGAAAAAAGAATATAAAGGAAAAAGGAGAGGTAAAGAGTTTCCCAGACAAACAAAAACTAAAGGAGTTTGAGACCACTAAACCAGCCCTGCAAGAAATATTAAAGGGGACCCTTTGAGTGGGAAAGAAAGACTAAAAGCAAGAAAGAGGGCAGCGCAGGTGGCTCAGCGGTTTAGCGACGCTTTCAGTCCCTGCATGGAGCCTGCTTCTCCCTCTGTCTGTGTCTCTGCCTCTCTCTTTCTGTGTCTCTCATGAATAAATAAATAAATAAAATCTTTTAAAAAATGAAAGCAACAAAGACTATAAAGGAACACAGAAAATCTCCAGAAACATGAACTTCATAGTTAATACAATGGTACTAAATCTATATATCAAAAATCACCTTGAATCTAAATGGACTAAAGACTCCAATCAAAAGACATAGAGTACCTGAATGGATAAAAAGATAAGATTTATCTATATGCTCCTTACAAGAGACTCACTTTAGACCTAATGAAAGGGTTAACCAGGAAATTAAAGAAGTAATAAAAAAATACATGGAAGCAAATGTAAATGAAAACATGACAGTCTAAAACCTTTGGAAAGCAGCAAAGGCATTTATAAGAGGGAAGAATATGGCAATACAGGCCCACCTCAAGAAGCAAGAAAAGTCTCAAATACACAACCCAAACTTACCACTAAGGGAATTAGGAAAAGAAGAGCAAATAAAGCCTAAAAGCAGCAGAAGAAGGGAAATAATAAAGATTAGAGTAGAAATAAATGACATAGAAACAACAACCAAAAATCAGTAAATAGATTTTTTAAACTCATTATTTGAAAGAATTAATAAAATTAATAAACCCCTTGCCAGATTTATCAAAAAGAAAAGAGAAAGGACTCAAATAAAACTATGAGTGAAAGAGCAGAGATCATAACTAACCATAGATATATAGATGACCATAAGAGGAATATTATTAAAGATTATATGCCAATTAACTGGGAAACCTGGAAGAAATGAATACATTGCTAGAAATATACAAACTACCAAAACTGAAACAGGAAGAAGCACAATTTGAACAGAACCATAACCAGCAAAAAAATGGATCAATAATCAAAATCTCCCAACAAACAAAGACCTAGGAGCAGATGGATTGCCAGAGAAATCCTACCAGACATTTAAAGATGAGTTAATACCTTTTCTTCTCAAACTGTGCCAAAAAAATTGAAATGGAAGGAAAACGTCTAAACTCATTGTATGGAGCCAGCATTACCTTGATTCCAAAACCTTACAAAGACCCCACTAAAAGGGAGAATTACAGGCCAATATCCTTGATCAATATGGATGCAAAACTTCTCATTAATATATGAGCAAATTGAGTCTAACTGTACTTAAAGAATTATTCACCATGATCAAGTGATATTTACCTCCTGTGTTGCAGAGGTGGCTCTATATCTGTAAATCAATCAACATTATACCACATTAATAAAATAAAAACAAAAACTTATGATTGTTTAATAGATGCAGGAAAAAGCATTTGACAAAATACAGTATGCATTCTTGATAAAAAAAACATCAAAAAGAAAGGATATATGTATACAATGGAATATTACTCAGCCATTAGAAATGATAAATACCCACCATTTGCTTCAATGTGGATGGAACTGGAGGGTATTATGCTGAGTGAAGTAAGTCAATCAGAGAAGGACAAACATTGTATGTTCTCATTCATTTGGGGAATATAAATAATAGTGAAAGGGAATAAAAGGGAAGGGAGAAGTAATGTGTGGGAAATATCAGAAAGGGAGACAAAAAATAAAGACTCCTAACTCTGGGAAACAAACTAGGAATGGTGGAAGGGGAGGAAGGCGGGAGGTGGGGGTGAATGGGTGACAGGCACTGAGGGGGGCACTTGACGGGATGAGCACTGGGTGTTATTCTGTATATTGGTAAATTGAACACCAATAAAAAATAAATTTATTATAAAAAAAGAAGGGATAAAGGTAACATACCTCAACACCATAAAGGCCATATATGAAAGAACCACAGCTAATATCCCAAATGGGAGACTGAGATCTTTTCCTCTAAGGTCAGGTACAAGAGAGAGATGTCCTGTCTATTTTATAGTACTGGAAATCCTAGCCTCAGCAAAAAGACAACAAAAAGAAATAAAAGGCATCCAAATCAGTAAAGAAGAAATGAAACTTACACTATTTGTAGATGCCATGATACTCTATGTAGAAAAACTGAAAGACCCCAGAAATAAATTGGGAGAACTGATACATGAATTTGTATCACAAGATATAAAATCAAGGCATAGAAATCTGTTGCATGGGAGGACTGGGTGGGTCAGTCACTTGGGCATCTGCCTTTGGTCAGAATATGATCCCAGGGTCCCTTGGGCTTCCTCTCAGTGGAGAGCCTACTTCTCCCTCAACCTCTTCCCCTCCCCACCCACTCATGGTCAATGACTTTCACACTCATGTCCTCTTATAAATTAAATCAATCAATCTTTAAAAAAAGATATCTATTGAATTTCTATATGCCAATAATGAAGCAGCAGAAAGAAAACTCAAGGAATCCATCTCATTTATAATTACACCAAAACCCATAATATCTGTAGGAGTAAACCTAACCAAAGAGATAAGGGATCTAGACTCTCAAAATTACAGAACATTTATGAAAGAAACTGAAGAAAATAGGGGCACCTGAGTGGCTCAGTAGTTGATCACCTGCCTTTGGCTCAGGTCATGATCCTGTGGTCCTGGGACTGAGTCCTGCATTGTGCTCTACCCACGGAGCCTTCTCTCTCTGCCTGTGTGTCTAATTCTGTGGGTTTCTCATGAATAAATAAATAAAATCTTTTAAAAAAGAAATTGAAGATATACAAGACATGGAAAAATATTCAATGCTCATGGATTGAAAGAAAAATATTGTGAAAATGTCTATAATACCCAGAGCAATCTACACATTCAATGCAATTCCTATCAAAATACCATCAACATTTTCCACTGAGCTGGAACAAAAATTCCTACAATTTGTATGGAACCATAGAAAGGCTTGAATAGTAAAGCAATCTTGAAAAAGAAAACCAAAGCGGGAGTTATCACAATTCCAGACTTAAGCTGTATTACAAAACTGTAATCATCAAGACAGCATGGTACTGGCACAATCCAGACACATGGCTCAATGTAACTGAATGGAAAACCAAGAAATGGACTCTCAACTCTATGGTCAACTAATCATTGACAAAGCAGAAAAGAATAATCCATTGGTAAAAAAGTCTCTTCAACAATGGCGTTGGGAAAACTGGACAGCCACATGCAGAAGATTGAAACTGGACTACTTTCTTACACCATACTCAAAAATATTCAAAATGGATGAAAGACCTAAATGTGAGACAGGAAACCATAATAATCCTTGATAAGAACACAGGCAGCAAGATCTTTGACTTCATCTGTACCACCTTTTTAGTAGATAGTAGATAGTCTTGGGAGGCAAGGAAAACAAAAGTAAAAATGAACTTTTGGGACTAAATCAAGACAAAAAAGTTTTGCACAGTGAAGGAAATAACCAAGAAATGTAAAAGGCAGCCTATGGATTGGGGGAATATATTTGCAAATGACATATAAAATAAAGGGCAATTATCTGAGATCTATAAAGAACTTATCAAACTCAACAAACAAATAACAAATAATACAGTCAAGAAATGTGAAGAAGACATGGATAGACATTTCTCCAAAGAGGACATACACATGACCAAAGACACATGAAAAAATGCTCAATATCACTCATCATCATCAGGGAAATAAAATCAAAGCCAACAATGAGATACCACCTCACACCAGTCAGAATAGCTAAAATTAACAAGACAGGATATAAGAAATGTTGGTGAGGGTACAGAGGAAGGGGAATCCTCTTACTGTTGGTGGGAATTCAAGCTGGTATGGCTTCTCTGGAAAATTTTGGAGGTTCTTCAAGAAGTTAAAAATAGAGCTACCATGACCCAGCAATTGCACTACTCGGTATTTACTCAAAGGATAAAATAAATACCAATTTGAAGGGACAAAGTTTATAGCAGCATAAAAAAGCAATAGCCAAACATAAAAAGAGCCCAGATGTCCATCAACTGATGAATGCATAAAGAAGTACATATATATACATATATATACATACATATATATACATATATACACACAATGGAATATTACTTAGCCATCAAAAACAATGAAATCTTGCCATTTGCTACAAATGAATAAATGAATGAAGCTAGTGTGCATAATGCTAAGCAAAATAAATCAGTCACAGAATGGCAAATACCATGTGACTTCACTCATATATGGAATTTAAGGAACAAAACAAATGAACATAGAGGAATGGAAAAAAAGTGGGAAGCCAACCATGAAATAATTTTTTAAATTATAATTCATCTAGCCAACATACAGAACACCATTAGTTTCAGAGGTAGGAATCAGTAATTCATTAGTTGCATATACCACCCAGTACTCATCATATCACATGCCCATAGTTAAGAATCTCTCATGGTTTGAGTCTCTCTCTTATTTCTTCCCATTACATTTTTCCCTCCCTTTCCCTATGATCCTCTGTGCTTTTCCTTATGTTCCTTATAAGAGTGAAACCATATAATAATCGTCTTTCTCTGATTAACTCCTTTCACTCAACATAATAACTTCCAGTTCCATCCATGTCAATGAAAACAGTAAGTATTCATCCTTTCTGATAGCTGAGTAAATCATGTCAGTGGGCATCTTGGCTCTTTCCACAGTTTGACTATTATGGACATTGATGCTATAAACATTGAGGTGCAGTTGTCCCTTCTGATCACTACATTTGATTCTTTGGCATCTTCCATCCATTTTAACTGATTTTTCAATATGGTGTAAGAAAGTAGTCTATTTTCATTCTTCTGCAACTGGCTGTCCAGTTTAGTTGACCAAAGAGGTCAGGGTCCATTTCTGGGGTTTCCATTCTGTACCATTGATCTATGCAGCTGTACCATACTATCTTTTTTTGTATAATTTTTTATTGGAGTTCAATTTGCCAACATATAGTATAACATGCAGTGCTCATCCTGTCAGGTACCCCCCTCAGTGCCCATCACCCAATCACCCCATCCCCCTGCCCACCTCCCCTTTTACTACCACTTGTTCGTTTCCCAGAGTTAGGAAACCCCCATGATCTGTAACCCTCTCTAACTTTTCCCCACTCATTTTCTCTCTTTTCCTCTTTAATCCCTTACACTATGTTTTATATTACCCGTATGAACGAAACCATATAATGTGGGTCCACCGATTGGCTATTGTGGACAATGCTGCCATAAACATTGGGGTGCAGGTGTCTCAGACTTTCATTGCATCTGAAACTTTAAGGTAAATCCCCATCAGTGCAACAGCTGGGTCATAGGGTACCTCTATTTTTAACTCTTTGAGGAACCTCCACATAACTTTCCAGAGTGACTGTACCAGTTCACATTCCCACCAACAGTA
Organism: Vulpes vulpes; assembly: GCF_048418805.1. Classification (NCBI taxonomy): domain Eukaryota; kingdom Metazoa; phylum Chordata; class Mammalia; order Carnivora; family Canidae; genus Vulpes; species Vulpes vulpes. The sequence continues at coordinate 83,764,032 of NC_132793.1, read as the reverse complement.
CAAGAGGGTTCCCTTTTCTCCACATCCTCTCCAAAATGTGTTGTTTCCTGCCTTGTTAATTTTCACCATTCTCACTGGTGTGAGGTGGTATCTCATTGTGGTTTTGATTTTTACTTCCCTGATGGCAAGTGATTCAGAGTATTTTTTCATTTGCTTGTTGCCCATGTGTATGTCTTCCTCTGTGAGATTTCTCTTCATGTCTTTTGCCCATTTCATGATTGGATTATTTGTTTCTTTGCTGTTGAGTTTAATAAGTTCTTTATAGATTTGGATACTAGCCCTTTATCTGATATGTCATTTGTAAATATCTTCTCTCATTCTGTAGGTTCTCCTTAGTTTTGTAGATTGTTTCTTTTGCTGCGCAGAGCTTTTTATCTTAAGTCCCAATAGTTCATTATTGCTATAGTTTCCCTTGCCTTCGTAGATGTATCTTACAAGAAGTTGCTATGGCCCAGTTCAAAAAGGATATTGCTTGTCCTCTCCTCTAGGATTTTTATGGGATCTTCTCTCACATTTAGATCTTCCGTCCATTTTGAGTTTATATTTGTGTATGGTATAAGAGAATGGCCTACTTTCATTCTGCAAGTGGCTGACCAATTTTCCCAGCACCATTTATTGAACAGACCGTCCTTTTCCAATGAATAGACTTTCCTGCTTTATCGAGTATTAGTTGACCATAGAGTTGAGGGCTCATTTCTGGATTTTCTATTCTGTTCCATTGATTTATGTGTCTGTGTTTGTGCCAGTACCACACTGTCTTGATGATCACAGCTCTGTATTATAGCTTAAAATATAGCATTGGGACATTCCCGACATTGGTTTTCCTTTTCAGTATTCCTCTGGTTATGTGGGTCTTTTCTGATTCCATACAAATCTTAAGATTATTTGTTCCAACTCTCTGAAGGAAGTCCACGGTATTTGATATGGATTGCATTAAATTTGTAAGTTACACCTGGTAGCATAGAGATTTTCACAATAGTAATTTTTCCAATCCATGAGCATGGAATATTTTTCCATCTCTTTGTGTCTTCTTCAATTTGTTTCAGAAGTGTTCTGTAGTTTGTAGGGTATAGATTCTTTACCTCTTTGGTTAGGTTTGTTCCTAGGTATCCTATGCTTTTGAGTGCAATTGTAAATGGGATTGACTCCTAATTTCTCTCTCTTCAGTCTCATTATTACTGTATAGAAATGCCACTGCTTTCTGGGCATTGCTTTTCTATCCTGCCACATGGCCAAATTGCTGTATGAGTTCTAGCAATCGTGGGGTGGAGGCTTTTGGGTTTTCTATGTAGATTATCATGTCATCGGCGAAGAGGGAGAGTTTGACTTCTTCTTTGCCAATTTGAATGCCTTTAATGTCTTTTTTTTTTTGTCTGATTGCTGAGGCTAGGACTTCCAGTACTATGTTGAATACCAGTGGTGAGAGTGGACATCCCTGTCTTGTTCCTGATCTTAGGGGAAAGGCTCCCAGTGCTTCCCCATTGAGAATGATATTTGCTGTGGGCTTTTCGTAGATGGCTTTTAAGATGTTGAGGAATGTTCCCTCTATCCCTACACTCTGAAGAGTTTGATCAGGAATGGATGCTGTATTTTGTCAAAGGCTTTCTCTGCATCTAATGAAAGGATCATATGGTTCTTGGTTTTTCTCTTGTTGATGTGATCTATCACACTGATTGCATTATGATTGTTGAACCAGCCTTGCATCCCGGGGAAAAATCCCATTTGGTCATGGTGAATAATCTTCTTAATGTACTGTTGGATCCTACTGGCCAGTATCTTGTTGAGAATTTTTGCATCCATGTTCATCAGGGATGTTGGTCTATAATTCTCCCTTTCGGTGGGTGTCTTAAGATGTCTGGTTTTGGAATTAAGGTGATGATGGACTTATAAAAGTAGTTTTGAAGTATTCTGTCCCTTGCTATCTTTTGGAACAGCTTTAGTAGAATAGGTATTGTTTCTTCTTTAAACATTTGATTGAATTCCCCTGGGAAGCCATCTGGCCCTGGACTGTTGTGTCTTGGGAGGTTTTTGATGACTGCTTCAAATTCCTCCCTGGTTATTGGCCTGTTCAGGTTTTCTATTTCTTCCTGTTCCAGTTTTGGTACTTTGTGGTTTTCCAGAAATGCGTCCATTTCTTCTAGATTGCCTAATTTATTGGCGTATAGCTGTTCATAATATGTTTTTAAAATCGTTTGTATTTCCTTGGTGTTGGTAGTGATCTCTCCTTTCTCATTCATGATTTTATTAATTTGAGTCTTCTCTCTCTTCCTTTTAATAAGGCTGCCTAATGGTTTTTGTATCTTATTAATTCTTTCAAAGAACCAACTCCCGGTTTTGTTGATCTGTTCCACAGTTCTTCTGCTCTTGATTTCGTTGAGTTCTGCTCAAATCTTAATTAACTCTCTTCTTCTGCTGAGTGTAGGATATATCTGCTGTTATTTCAGGGTCTATCTGCTGTTTTATCTATAGCTCCTTTATGTGTAAGGTTAGCTTTTGTATTTGAGTTCTTTCCAGTTTTTGAATGGATGCTTGTATTGTGATGTATTTCCACCTTAGGACTGCTTTTGCTGCATCCCTAATATTTTGAACGTTGTATCTTCATTCTCATTAGTTTCCATGAATATTTTTAATTCTTCCTTATTTTTCTGGTTGACCCTTTCATCTTTAAGCAGGATGGTCCTTTACCTCCATGTGTTTGAGGTCCTTCCAAACTTCTTGTTGTGATTTAGTTCTAATTTCAAGGCATCATGGTCTGAGAATATGCAGGGAACGATCCCAATCTTTTGGTATCGGTTCAGACCCGATTTGTGACCCAGTATGTGGTCTATTCTGGAGAAAGTTCCATGTGTACTTGAGAAGAATGTGTATTCAGTTGAATTTGGATGTAAAGTTCTGTAGATATCTGTGAAATCCATCTGGTCCAGTGTATCATTTAAAGCTCTCGTTTCTTTGGAGATGTTGTGCTTAGAAGACTTATCTAGTATAGAAAGAGCTAGATTGAAGTCACCAACTATAAGTGTATTATTATCTAAGTACTTCTTCACTTTGGTTATTAATTGATTTAAATATTTGGCAGCTCCCACATTCGGGGCATATATATTGAGGATTGTTAAGTCCTCTTGTTGGATAGATCCTTTAAGTATGATATAGTGTCCCTCTTCATCTCTCACTACAGTCTTCGGGATAAATTTTAGTTTATCTGCTATAAGGATGGCTACCGCTGCTTTCTTTTGAGGACCATTTGAATGGTAAATAGTTCTCCAACCTTTTATTTTCAGGCTGTAGGTGTCCTTCTGTCTAAAATGAGTCTCTTGTAGACAGCAAATAGATGGGTCGTGCTTTTTTATCCAGTCTGAAATCCTGCGCCTTTTGATGGGGTCATTAAGCCCGTTCATGTTCAGAATTACTATTGAAAGATAGGAGTTTAGTGTCATCATGATATCTATTCAGTCCTTGTTTTTTTGGATTGTTCCACTGAACTTCTTATTAATGGGGAATTTTAAGAGTCCCCCTTAAAATTTCTTGCAGAGCTGGATTGGAGGTCACATAATCTTTCAGTTCCTGCCTGTCTTGGAAGCTCTTTATCTCTCCTTCCATTTTGAATGAGAGCCTTGCTGGATAAAGTATTCTTGGTTGCATGTTCTTCTCATTTAGGACCCTGAATATATCCTGCCAGCCCTTTCTGGCCTGCCAGGTCTCTGTGGAGAAGTCTGCTGTTACCCTAATACTCCTGCCCATAAAGGTCAGGGATTTCTTGTCTCATGCTGCTTTAAGGATCTTCTCTTTATCTTTGGAATTTGCAAGCTTAACTATTAGATGTCGAGGTGTTGAACGGTTTTTATTTTTTTTTATGGGGGATCTCTCTATTTTCTGGATCTGAATGCCTTTTTCTCTTCCCAGATTAGAAAAGTTTTCAGCTAGGATTTGTTCAAATACATATTCTGGACCTCTGTCCCTTTCTGCGCCCTCGGGAACCCCAATTAAACTAGGTTTTTCTTCCTCAGGCTGTCGTTTATTTCCCTTAATCTATCCTCATGGTCTTTTAATTGTTTGTCTCTTTTTTCTTCAGTTTCCCTCTTTGCCATCAACTTGTCTTCTATGTCACTCACTCATTCTTCCACCTCGTTAACACTCGTCGTTAGAATTTCTTGTTTGGATTGCATCTCATTCAATTGATGTTTAATTTCTGCCTGATTGGATCTAAATTCTGCAGTCATGAAGTCTCTTGAGTCCTTTATGCTTTTTTCTAGAGCCACCAGTAGCTGTATAATAGTGCTTCTGAACTGCCTTTCTGACATTGAATTGTAATCCACATTTTGTAACTCTGTGGGAGAGAGGACTGTTTCTGATTCTTTCTTTTGAGGTGAGGTTTTCCTTCTAGTCATTTTGCTCAGTGAAGAGTGGCCAAAAGCAAGGTGTATTGGGAAAAGGAGAAAAAGAGAGGAGAGAAAGAAGGGAAGAGAAGAGAAATAGAAAAAAGGAAGAAAAAAAAAGAGAAAGAAAAAGAAAGAAAGGAAAAAAAGGGTGGGGGAAGCAAACAGAAATCAAAAAGAAAAAAAAAAAAACACGGGGTAGTATCTTTCGTTTCTGTATACTAAAGTCCCTTGACTTCCCCTGGAACTTGTCCGTCTAGTTTGTCTTCTGGGGGAGGGGCCTGTTGTGCTGATTCTCAGGTGTTAGCACTTGGGGGAGCTGCTCTACCCCATGCCTGGTGCAGGGCTCAGTGGGGGTTGTTTACCCTGTGTGGGCCCTGGAGGAACAACCCCAGTGGCAGGGCCAGCTCTGGAGCCCTGGCTTCAGGTTCCTGCAGGAAGTACAGAGTTCTCCGTCTGCAGGGCCTGGATGCTCCCGGGCGGTCCCCTGATCTGCCCAGCTGGGGGCAGGAGCGTCCTTGCTGTCCTGGGGCCTCCCAGCCTCTGCCTGTCCCGTGGGGAAGCCGTCTCCTGTGCTGTGTCCTGGCGCCCCGTGCTCCCGGGCCTGCGCTGTTGGATTCCCACTCCCGCCCCGCAGCCCCCTCCGCAGAGCCACCACCCGAGCCCCTCCGAGCTGCTCCGGTCCCACCCGATCCGGCTGCAGCCCTTTAGGGAGGTTGGCGCACTCTCCTGGGCGAGCAGGTGTCTGTTACTGTCCCCGGGAGCCTGAGGGCATCCCCGCCCTCCTGGGGTCCTGCTCTAACTTTCTGTGAGGCCTTTCCGCCCGGGAATATTGGTGCAGCTCCTGCTTCTCCAGGTCGGGGCTCTCCTGTCCTGGGGGCACTCGCTCCGGCCTTAGCCCGGCTCCTCGCGGGGCCTCTCCCCCTTGGAGGCCTTTTGTTTCTTTATTTCTTTTTCCCATCTTCCTACCTTGATAGAAGCACGAACTCTTCTCACTGTAGCATTCCAGCTGTTCCCTCTTTAAATCTCAGGCCGAATTCGTAGATTTTCAGGATGATATGAAGGTTATCTAGGTAATTTGGTGGGGACAGGTGATTTGGGGACCCTACTCTTCCGCCATCTTGCCCCTCCCCCAGGTTACACTATTAAATGTTGGGGTGTTGAATGGTTTTTATCGATTTGGCGTGGGACGTCTCTATCTCCTGGATCTGAATGCCTATTTCCCTACCCATGTTAGAGATGTTCTCAGCTATGATTTGTTCAAATATGCTTTCTGGCCCTCTGGCCCTGGGCACTCTCTGGGAACCCCAATTATATTGATTTTTTTTATGAAGCTATCATTTATTTCCCTTAACCTTTCATCATGGTCTTTTAATGGTTTTCCTCTTTTCCTCAGCTTCCTTCCTTGCCACCCACTTGTCTTCTATGTCACTCAGTTCTTTTTTCTTCCTCATTAACCCTCGTCATTAGGACTTCCAGTTCAGATTGCATCTCACTTAATTGATTTTTAATTTCAACCTGATAAAATCGAAATTCTGCAGTCATGAAGTCTCTTGATTCTTTTATGCTTTTTTTCCATAGCCACCGGTAGCTTTATAATTGTGCTCCTGAGTTGGCCTTCTGACACTGAATTGTAATGCAAAATCTGTAACTCCTTGGCAGAGCGTACTGTTTCTGATTCTTTATTTTGTCTTGAGTTTTTCTTTCTAGTCATTTTGCTCAGTGCAGAGTGGCTGTACGAGCACCTGAGTCAAGAATATCAACCACGTATATGTATAGAATGGAATACTACTCAGCCATTAGAAATGACAAATACCCACCATTTGCTTCTATGTGGATGGAACTGGAGAGTGTTATGCTGAGTGAAATAAGTCAGAGAAGGACAAACTTTATTTGGTCTCATTCATTTGGGGAATATAAAAAATAGTGAAAGGGAATAAAGGGGAAAGGAATGAAAATGAGTGAAAATATCATTTAGGGTGATAGAACATGAGAGACTCCTAACTCTGGGAAACAAACAAGGGGTAGTGGAAAGGGATGTGGGTGGGGCTTGGGATGACTTGAGATGGGCACTGAGGGGGACACTTGAGGCGATGAGCCCTGGGTGATATGATGTATGTTGGCAAATTGAACTCAAAAAAAAATATTAAATAAGTAAAATAAATTTTTAAAAAGCAATAGCCTTCAAACCAAAAAAAAAAAAAAAAAAAGGATGTTGGGAGACACAAACAAAGCTGTGTTTTGGTTGGAAAAAAAAAAGGAATATCAACCATAAACTAAGTAAATTTCATCCTAGATGATTCTGCCAAGCTCAGAGACCACAAATTGAAAACAACGATCCGAGCAATACAAAACAAAAGGACTGCTAAAGTTAAAAACAAATTTTCAAACAAAGTAGTAAAAAAAAAAAGAAGGCCAAAAATCCCAAAGAAGTTTTTAAAAAAAACGAAAAAAATTTTTAAAAAGGGGGGCGTTGAGAGATGGTGTTGGTGATGAAGTTGTAGTGGAGGGAGAATGTAGTCTTCCTGAGGGGTTCTAGATGGTGATTCTCTTGTTTCTGAGTATATTAAGTTCTGTATGTTAGAAGATGCTCAGTCCCAAAGTTATATAAACCAGAAATACTTGTAGAAGGCCCCAATATTGACCACCAAAATATAAATGAGTTAAAAGAGGGGGGCAGAATGGGAATGACAAATCTTACAGAATGAACCAGCATGGTATTCCACTTGGTTCTGGGTGCATGCTGGTCATGTTTTAGAAGGTATTAACGGGGGGAGGGGCAAGATGGCGGAAGAGTAGGGTCCCCAAATCACCTGTCCCCAACAAATTACCTAGAAAACCATCCAATCATCCTGAAAATCTACGAATTCAGCCTGAGATTTAAAGAGAGACCAGCTGGAATGCTACAGTGTGAAGAGTTCCCGCTTCTATCAAGGTAGGAAGACGGGGAAAAAGAAATAAAGAAACAAAAGGCCTCCAAGGGGGAGGGGCCCCGCGAGAAGCCGGGCTGAGGCCGGGGCGAGTGTCCCCAGGACAGGAGAGCCCCGTCCCGGAGGAGCAGGAGCTGCACCGACCTTCCCGGGGGAAAGGCCTCCCGGGGAATTGGAGCAGGATCCCCAGAAAGGCGGGGATGCCCTCGGGCTCCCTGGAACAGTAACAGAGGAACTGCGCCCCGGAGAGTGCGCCGAGCTCCCTAAGGGCTGCAGCGCTCGGCGGGACCCGGAGCAGCTCGGAGGGGCTCGGGCGGCGGCTCCGCGGAGGGGGCTGCGGGGCTCCGGGAGCAGCTCGGGCGGCGGCTCGGGCGGAGGAAGAAGCTCCGCGGAGGGGGCGGCGCGGCTCCGGGAACAGCTCGGAGGGGCTCGGGCGGCGGCTCCGCGGAGGGGGCTGCGGGGCGGGAGCGCAAATAATCCAACAGCGCAGGCACCGGAGCACAGGGCGCCGGGACACAGCCCAGGATCCGGCCTCCCCCGGGACAGGCAGAGGCCGGGAGGGCCCAGGACAGCGAGGACGCTCCTGCCTGGAACTGAGCAAATCAGCGGCCCCGCCCCGGAGCCCCCAGGCCCTGCAGAGGGAGAGCCCCGGAGCTACTGTGGGAGCTGACTCCAGGGTCCCAGAGCTGCCCCAACGACTGTGACTTCCTCCCGGGGCCTCACGGGGTGAACAACCCCCACTGAGCCCTGCACCAGGCAGGGGCAGAGCAGCTCCCCCAAGTGCTAACACCTGAGAATCAGCACAGCAGGCCCCTCCCCCAGAAGACACGGACCAGTTCCAGGGGAAGTCAAGGGACTTAAAGTATACAGAATCGGCAGATACTCCCCCGTGTTTTTTTGTTTTTTTGTTTTTGTTTTGTTTTTTTGTTGTTTTTGTTTTCTTTTGTGCTTTTTTTTTCTTTCTTTCTTCTTGATTTCTGATTGCTTCCCCCACCCCACCCCTCCTTTTTTTTTTTCTTTTTTCTCCTTTCTTTCTTTTTCTTTCTCTTTTTCTTCTCTTCCCCCCCCCTTTTTTTTCTTCTTTCTCTTTTTTCTTTTTCTCTTTTCTTTCCTTCTCTCTCTTTTTCTCCTTTTCCCAATAGAACTTGTTTTTGGCCACTCTGCACTGAGCGAAATGACTAGAAGGAAAACCTCACCTCAAAAAAAAAAAAGAATCAGAAACAGCCCTCTCTCCCACAGAGTTACAAAATCTGGACTACAATTCAATGTCAGAAAGCCAATTCAGAAGCACTATTATACAGCTACTGGTGGCTCTAGAAAAAACCATAAAGGACTCAAGAGACTTCATGACTGCAGAATTTAGATCCAATCAGGCATAAATTAAAAATCAATTAAATGAGATGCCATCCAAGCTAGAAGTGCTAACGAGAAGGCTTAATGAGGTGGAAGAACGAGTGAGTGACATAGAAGACAAGTTGATGGCAAAGAGGGAAACTGAAGAAAAAAGAGACAAACAATTAAAAGACCATGAGGATAGATTAAGGGAAATAAACGACAGCCTGAGGAAGAAAAACCTACGTTTAATTGGGGTTCCCGAGGGTGCTGAAAGGGACAGAGGGCCAGAATATGTATTTGAACAAATCCTAGCTGAAAACTTTCCTAATCTGGGAACGGAAACAGGCATTCAGATCCAGGAAATAGAGAGAACCCCTCCCCCTAAAATCAACAAAAACCGTTCAACACCTTGACATTTAATAGTGAAGCTTGCAAATTCCAAAGATAAAGAGAAGATCCTTAAAGCAGCAAGAGAAAAAAAGTCCCTGACTTTGATGGGGAGGAATATTAGGGTAACAGCAGACCTCTCCACAGAGACCTGGCAGGCCAGAAAGGGCTGGCAGGATATATTCAGGGTCCTAAATGAGAAGAACATGCAACCAAGAATACTTTATCCAGCAAGACTCTCATTCAAAATGGAAGGAGAGATAAGGAGCTTCCAAGACAGGCAGGAACTGAAAGAATATGTAACCTCCAAACCAGCTCTGCAAGAAATTTTAAGGGGAACTCTTAAAATTCCCCTTTAAGAAGAAGTTCAGTGGAACAATCCACAAAAACAAGGACTGAATAGATATCATGATGACACTAAACTCATATCTTTCAATAGTAACTCTGAACATGAACGGGCTTAATGACCCCATCAAAAGGCGCAGGGTGTCAGACTGGATAAAAAAGCAGGACCCATCTATTTGCTGTCTACAAGAGACTCATTTTAGACAGAAGGACAACCAATAAATGGTTGGAGAACCATTTACCTTCAAATGGTCCTCAAAAGAAAGCAGGGGTAGCCATCCTTATATCAGATAAATTAAAATTTACCCCGAAGACTATAGTGAGATATGAAGAGGGACACTATCTCATACTCAAAGGATCTATCCAACAAGAGGACTTAACAATCCTCAATATATATGCCCCGAATGTGGGAGCTGCCAAATGTTTAAACCAATTAATAACCAAACTGAAGAAATACTTTGATAATAATACACTTATACTTGGTGACTTCAATCTAGCTCTTTCTATACTAGATAGGTCTTCTAAGCACAACATCTCCAAAGAAACGAGAGCTTTAAATGATACACTGGACCAGATGGATTTCACAGATATCTACAGAACTTTACATCCAAACTCAACTGAATACACATTCTTCTCAAGTGCACATGGAACTTTCTCCAGTATAGACCACATACTGGGTCACAAATCGGGTCTGAACTGATACCAAAAGATCGAGATAGTCCCCTGCATATTCTCAGACCATAATGCCTTGAAATTAGAACTTAATCACAACAAGAAGATTGGAAGGACCACAAACACGTGGAGGTTAAGGACCATCCTACTAAAAGATGAAAAGGTCAACCAGGAAATTAGGGAAGAATTAAAAAGCTTCATGGAAACTAATGAGAATGAAGATACAACCGTTCAAAATCTTTGGGATGCAGCAAAAGCAGTCCTGAGGGGGAAATACATCGCAATACAAGCATCCATTCAAAAACTGGAAAGAACTCAAATTCAAAAGCTCACCTTACACATAAAGGAACAGGAGAAAAGCAACAAATGGACCCCACCCCCAGCAGAAGAAGACAGTTAATTAAAATTCGAGCAGAACTAAATGAATTCGAGACCAAAAGATCTGTGGAACAGATCAACAGAACCAGGAGTTGGTTCTTTGAAAGAATTAATAAGATAGATAAACCATTAGCCAGCCTTATTAAAAAGAAGAGAGAGAAGACTCAAATTAATAAAATCATGAATGAGAAAGGAGAGATCACTACCAACACCAAGGAAATACCAACGATTTTAAAAACATACGCCAATATGAACAGCTATACGCCAGTAAATTAGGCAATCTAGAAGAAATGGATGCATTCCTGGAAAGCCACAAACTACCAAAACTGGAGCAGGAAGAAATAGAAAACCTGAACAGGCCAATAACCAGGGAGGAAATTGAAGCAGTCATCAAAAACCTCCCAAGACACAAGAGTCCAGGGCCAAATGGCTTCCCAGGAGAATTCTATCAAACGTTTAAAGAAGAAACCATACCTTTTCTACTAAAGCTGTTTCGAAAGATAGAAAGAGATGGAGTACTTCCAAATTTGTTCTATGAGGCTAGCATCACCTTAATTCCGAAACCAGACAAAGATCCCACCAAAAAGGAGAATTACAGACCAATATCCCTGATGAACTTGGATGCAAAAATTCTCAACAAGATAATAGCCAATAGGATCCAACAGTACATTAAGAAAATTATTCACCATGACCAAGTAAGATTTATCCCCGTGACACAAGGCTGGTTCAACACTCATAAAACCATCAATGTGATTCATCATATCAGCAAGAGAAAAACCAAGAACCATATGATACTCTCATTAGATGCAGAGAAAGCATTTGACAAAATACAGCATCCATTCCTGATCAAAACCCTTCAGAGTGTTGGGATAGAGGGAACTTTCCTTGACATCTTAAAATCCATCTACAAAAAGCCCACAGCAAATATCATTCTCAATGGGGAAGCACTGGGAGCCTTTCCCCTAAGATCAGGAACAAGACAGGGATGTCCACTCTCACCACTGCTGTTCAACATAGTTCTGGAAGTCCTCGCCTCAGCAATCAGACAACAAAAAGACATTAAAGGCATTCAAATTGGCAAAGAAGAAGTCAAACTCTCCCTCTTCGCCGATGACATGATACTCTACATAGAAAACCCAAAAGCCTCCACCCCAAGATTGCTAGAACTCATACAGCAATTTGGTAGCATGGCAGGATACAAAATCAATGCCCAGAAATCAATGGCATTTCTATACACTAACAATGAGACTGAAGAAAGAGAAATTAAGGAGTCAATCCCATTTACAATTGCACCCAAAAGCATAAGTACCTAGGAATAAACCTAACCAAAGAGGTAAAAGATCTATACCCTAAGAACTATAGAACACTTCTGAAAGAAATTGTGGAAGACACAAAGAGATGGAAAAATATTCCATGCTCATGGATTGGCAGAATTAATATTGTGAAAATGTCAATGTTACCCAGGGCAATTTACACGTTTAATGCAATCCCTATCAAAATACCATGGACTTTCTTCAGAGAGTTAGAACAAATTATTTTAAGATTTGTGTGGAATCAGAAAAGACCCTGAATAGCCAGGGGAATTTAAAAAAAGAAAAGAATAGCTGGGGGCATCACAATGCCAGATTTCATGTTGTACTACAAAGCTGTGGTCATCAAGACAGTGTGGTACTGGCACAAAAACAGACACATAGATCAATGGAACAGAATAGAGAACCCAGAAGTGGACCCTGAAATGTATGGTCATCTATTATTCCATAAAGGAGGAAAGACTATCCATTGGAAGAAAGACAGTCTCTTCAATAAATGGTGTTGGGAAAATTGGACATCCACATGCAGAAGAGTGAAACTGGACCACTCTCTTTCACCATACACAAAGATAAACTCAAAATGGATGAGAGATCTAAATGTGAGACAAGAGTCCATCAAAATCATAGAAGAGAACACAGGCAACACCCTTTTTGAACTTGGCCACAGTAACTTCTTGCAAGATACATCCACAAAGGCAAAAGAAACAAAAGCAAAAAATGAACTATTGGGACTTCATCAAGATAAGAAGCTTTTGCACAGCAAAGGATACAGTCAACAAAACCAAAGACAACCTACAGAATGGGAGAAGATATTTGCAAATGACATATCAGATAAAGGGCTAGTTTCCAAAATCTATAAAGAACTTATTAAACTCAACACCAAAGAAACAAACAATCCAATCATGAAATGGGCAAAAGACATGAACAGAAATCTCACAGAGGAAGACATGGACATGGCCAACATGCACATGCGAAAATGCTCTGCATCACTTGCCATCAGGGAAATACAAATCAAAACCACAATGAGATACCACCGCACACCAGTGAGAATGGGGAAAATTAACAAGGCAGGAAACAACAAGTGTTGGAGAGGTTGCGGAGAAAAGGGAACCCTCTTACACTGTTGGTGGGAATGTGAACTGGTGCAGCCACTCTGGAAAACTGTGTGGAGGTTCCTCAAAGAGTTAAAAATAGACCTGCCCTACGACCCAGCAATTGCACTGTTGGGGATTTACCCCAAAGATTCAGATGCAATGAAACGTCGGGACACCTGCACCCTGATGTTTCTAGCAGCAATGGCCACAATAGCCAAACTGTGGAAGGAGCCTCGGTGTCCATCGAAAGATGAATGGATAAAGAAGATGTGGTTTATGTCTACAATGGAATATTACTCAGCAATTAGAAATGACAAATACCCACCATTTGCTTCAACATGGATGGAACTGGAGGGTATTATGCTGAGTGAAGTAAGTCAATCGGAGAAGGACAAACAGTGTATGTTCTCATTCATTTGGGGAATATAAATAACAGTGAAAGGGAATATAAAGGAAGGGAAAAGAAATGTTGGGAAATATCAGGAAGGGAGACAGAACATAAAGACTCCTAAGTCTGGGAAACGAACTAGTGGTGGTGGAAGGGGAGGAGGGCGGGTGTTGGAGGGGAATGGGTGACGGGCACTGAGGGGGACACTTGACGGCATGAGCACTGGGTGTTTTTCTGTATGTTGGTAAATTGAACACCAATAAAAATTAATTTAAAAAAGTAGAAGGTATTAACTTCTTCCATAATAGAACAAAATGAGGCAGACAAAACAAAAAACACAAAACAACAAAACCCGTATCTTGTATATCTCCCAAAATTAAGTTGAATATGTTGAAGGGAATCTAGAATTTGAAAATATATCTAGGACCTCTAATTGTAGAAATAATGAAAGCCAATAAGAAGAATCTTAAAAATAAAAAGGTGGTAAAATATTGTAGTTAAGGTGGGAAAAGAGAATAAAAATGGATATTTGCAGTCTGATATAAAAACAAGTTGTATTGGAAAAAGGAAGAAAAAAATATGAGGGGTACCCTCTGGTTCTACTTACTGTAAATCCCTCAAATTCCCCTGTTGCTTTCCAGTGCTGCTTTTCAAGAACTTACTTTTCCCCTGTCCTTCCAGCTGGTCTTCTGGGGGAGGGGCCTTCTATGCTGATTCTTAGGTGTGGGTACCTGGGGGAGATGCCCCATCCCCTGCCGCATGCCAGGCTCAGTGGGAACTGTTCACCCAGTGAGGCCTCTGTTCCCTGGTGGCCCTGCCCCTCCCAGGCACAGAGTGACAGGAGGAGGAAGATTAGTACTGGCGGTGGCTGGTTCTCCAGCCCTGGAGTCAGCTCCCAGCAGTAACTACCATAGTCTCCCAGTAGCACTGCCTAGATGCTCCCGCGGAGGGGGGTGCTGACCTGCACAGCTTGAGGGCACGTGGCGCCAGGAGATTCCTCACTGTCCTGTGCCCTCCCCTCCTCTGCCTATCCCAGGAGGAGTGTAGGATGCCGGCTGTGTCCACTCACTCCCCTGGGATCTGGGGCCTGTGCTGCTGGAATTGCACTCCTGGGGCATGTGGCTCCCGAAGGCAGCAAGGCACAGCTCCCTCTGCCTGAAGCCCTCACCTGACTGACGGGCTTCTCCGGATGTCCACCGGATGCCCACTCCATCTCTTTACTGAGATCAGCCCACAGTCCATGGTGTGCTTTACCTCGGGGCACACTTCCTCTATTAGTGACTCTGGGAGACTGGAGGCTCCACTGCCCCTCCTGGGATTCTGCTTGATTTACCTGTTAAGTGCCTTTCTGTCCGGGAAGAATCTGGGTCAGATTTTTTAAAATTCTGCTTCTCTGGGTTTGGGCTTTCCTGTCCTGGAGGCTTTCACCTCAAGGCTTGAGCCCAGCTCCTTGCAGGGCTCCTCCCTCACTTGATTTTTAAAAATTCTTTTCCACCTTCTTACCTTGTTAGAAGAAAAGCCCTTCTCTCTAAGGTTACAGCTGTTCTCTTTTTAAATCTCAGGTGGAATTTGTAGGTTTTCAGGATGGTTTGAAAGTAATCTAGGTAAGTTGGTGGGGCCAGGTGAGTTGAGGACCTCTACTCCTCTGCCATCTTCTCTCTCCTGTACCATATATCTGGTGACTACAGCTTTGTAATATAGCTTAAGTCTGGAATTGTGATGCCTCCAGCTTTGATTTTCTTTTTCAAGATTGCTTTTCTATTCAGTCTTTCTGTAGTTCCATATAAATTTTAGGATTTTTTTGTTTCAGCTCAGTGTAAAATGTTGATGGGGATTGCACTGAACGCATAGATTGCTCTGGGTATCATAGACATTTCACAGTATTTGTTCTTTCAATTCATGAGCATAAAATGTCTTTCCATCTCTTTATCTTCCTCAATTTCTTTCATAAGTGTTCTGTAGTTTTTAGAGTACATTTCCTTTACCTCTTTGGTTAGATAGATTCCTAGGTATCTCATGGTTTTTTGTTCTATTTTAAATGGGATTAATTTATTAATTTCTATTTCTTCACTCTCGTATAGAAATGCAACTGAATTCTGCACATTGATTTTATATACATTGTGGTTTGAAAATATGCAGGTTATTATCACAATCTTTTGGTACTGGTTGAGACCTGATTTGTGGCTCAGTATGTTTGGGGCATGTTCCATATGCACTTGAGAAGAATGTGTATTCTGTTGCTTTCGGATGGAATTCTCTGTATATAACTGTGAAATCCATCTGGTCCTTGGGTCCGTTTTTTCCTCATTGATCTTCTGCTTGGATGATCTGTCCATTGCTGTGGGTGTGTTTGTAAAGTCCCCTACTGTTATTGTATTATTTTTGATGTGTTTCTTTAATTTTGTTATTAATCAGTTCATATAATTATCTGCTCCCATTTTAGGAGCATAAATATTCACAATTGTTAGATCTTCTTGTTGGAGAGACCCTTTTAGTATGATATAGTGTCCCTCTTCATCCCTTACTGCAGGATTTAGTTTAAAATCAAATTTGTCTGATACAAGTATTGCTATGCCATCTTTCTTTTGGGGTCTATTAGCATGATAAGTGATTCTCTACTTCCTCATTTTCATTCTGGAGGTGTCTTTGGGTCTAATATGAATCTCTTATAGATAGCATATGGGTGGGGGTCTTGATTTTTTTGACCCAATCTGATGCCCTATGTCTTTTGATTGGAGCATTTAGTCCATTTACATTCAGAGTAATTATTGAAATATATGAATTTAGTGCCACTGTATTATCTGTACCATCATTGTTTCTGTAAATTGTCTCTGTTCCTTTCTGGTCTATGTTACTTTTGTTTTCTCTTCACTTATAGGATCTCCTTTAATATTTCTTGTAGGGCTGGTTTACTAATCACAAATTCTTTTAGTTTCTGTCAGTTCTGGAAGCTCTTTATTTCTCCTTCCATTTTGAATGACAGCCTTTCTACATGTTTTTCTCACTTAGCACCCTGAATGTATCATGCCAGTACTTTCTAGCCTGTCAGGTCCCTGTGGACAGGTCTACTGACAGTGTAATGTTTCGACCCTTGTAGGTTATGTATCTCTTGTCTTGAGCTACTTTCAGGATTTTCTCTTTGTATCTGTAAATTGCAGACTTCGCTATTATATGTCTGGGTATTAATTTATTTGTATTAATTTTTAGGGGCTTCTCTATGCCTCCTAAACTTGAATGCCTATTTCCTTCCCCAGATTAGGGAAGTTCTCTTCTATGATTTGTTCAAATACACCTTCTTTCCCTCTCTTTCCTCTTCCTCCAGGACCCCGATTATTCTAATATTGTTTCACTTTATGGTGTTGCTGAATTCCTAAAGGCTCCCCTCATGGTCAGTAGTTGCTTTTCTCTCTTTTCCTCTACTTCCTTACTTTCCATCATCTTGTCTTCCAAGTCACTGACTCTTTTCTGCCTCATTTCCCTGACTATTTGAGTGTCCATTTTAGACTGCATCTCAGTAATAGCAATTTAATTTTGGCCTGATTAGATTTTAGTTTTTTTATTTCTGCACTTAAGGATTCTCTAATATCTTCTATGCTTTTTTTCAAGCACAGCTATTATCTTTATAATCAGTATTCTGAATTATAGGTCTACATCTTACCTACATTCATATAGATTAAATCTGTGGCAGAGAGTATTACCTCTGGCTCTTTTTGTTGTTGTGAATTTCTCCTTCTAGTCATTTTGTGCAGAGAAGAATAGATGAACAAGAGAACAAAATAAAAAAGATCAACCATGACCCCAGCAAAATACACACTAGACAAATCTGTAGAGATCAGAAACCCCCCCACAAAAAAGAAAAAAAAAGGATAAAGAGAATATAATCTCCTAGGTGGACAAAACAGAGTGATCCTCTTGGTCCTAGGTGTATTTTGGTTTCTGTGTTAGAAGACACTAAATTAAAATATTGTAAAGAAAGAAAAAATATATATACTAAAATAAAATTAAATACACTGAAAGGAAACCAAAACTGAAGTATATATCTATAAAATGTAAATGTAAAAATGAAAATTTTAAAAAGACTTTAAAAAGTGTTGATAAAATAAGAAACTAGTTGAAAAGGAAAAAAATTAAAAGACTAAAGTATCATGAGAAAAAACACTTGAATTCTTTATACTATTTTCCCCTAGTGCTGGAGTTTTTCAGTTACATATGATCTGTAAACTTGGTATTAGCCTGATGTTTCTACTGGTCTTCTAGGGGAAGGGCCTGTTGCACTGATTCTCAGGTGTCTTTGCCTGGGTGGGGTCACACTGCCTCTTGCCAGTGGGCTGGGCTCAGTGTAAGCTGCTTCATGTTGCTCTATGGGGCTTTTGTCCCCTGAAGGTTTCCTGGGCCACTTTAGAGGATGAAGAAAGATATCTCTAAAAATGGCAGTGCCCTGATCTCTAGCCCCACTCTTCAGTGCACCCTCAGGCAAAACAATCAATCACTTTTCTGTGCACCAAACTCTGCAGACTCCTGCAGTTCACAACCACAATGATCCTCCCATGGGAAGGAGTGGGGGTCTCACCCTAGTTCTCTTGCTTGCTGGGTACCTGTTCTGGGATCTTGGAGCCATCACCAGATCATGTGTGCACCTGTGTGGCTCCTTCTGGAGTAATGAGGAGGGTCTTACCAGTGTCCTGCTGCTTGTTGGGCCTCTGCTTACAGAGCAGCCACCCAATCATGCTGTGGTTCACAGTCTGTGGCAACACTGACCTGAGAGCTCACTCCTAGGCTTGCTGCTCATAGCTGGCTTTTTTGCTCCAATGCCTGAGAACTCTGTTGCATTCAGGTACTGCCATTCTTTCTTTGACTCCAGGAATCCTAAGAACGCACTACCCCAGCTAGGATTCTGCTCTACTTCACCACCTGTGCACCTATCAGCAGGGCACCCTTACCAGAGCAGACTTCTAAAAGTTCTGATTTTACACTCTGCTGATATATTACTTTCCAGTGTCTGGCTTGCATAGGTCCCCCCCCCCGCCCCCGTACAGTTTATCTTCTGATATTTCCCCTCAGATTCACTTCTGCACACTTCCTACCTTGCAAAAAGTGGTCACTTTTCTATTTGTAGACTTGCAGTAATTTACTTCTTGGATCTCAGGTTGAATTCACAGGTATTCAGAATGATCTGACAGATATCTATCTGAATTCAAGAGACCAAATGAAACAAGTGTCCTCTACTCCTCTGCCATATTCCCTCTACCTTAAGAGACTCTTTATTTTTACAGAACAAGCTGAGGGTTGATGGAGTGGGATGGGCTAAATGGTTAATTAGTATTAAGGAGGGCATTTGTTGTGTTCCTGAAAATAGTAATAAACTATATGTTAACTAACTAAAATTTAAATATTTGTAAATGAAAAAAAGGAAGAGTAGGTCACTGCATGCATTAGAGGAATTAAATTGTACTGTGGTCTATACATATCTAATTTGGGGGTGAAACTGTATCTATTTGAGTGCTTAACTATATGCACTTGTAGGAAAGCGACCTGGGGAATTAGCACATGAGTACTGAAAATTTGAGAAAAGGTTGTGCCTACACATGAGCCATTTATATGTTTGTCTGAGCTATTGGAATCTTTTCAGTGATGATTGGTCTCTTGAGGGCTATAAGATAGTCAAAATCCAAACAGATTATGGATTTTTACTTTTCTTTTCTCTAATAAGTGAAAACAAATATATGAAAATTAAACAGTAGGTAAACATTTTATCTGAAGAATGTTGATGTTTTAGGGAATTATAATGCTCCAAGTGACAGTGAGAGTCTGCCTATGCTAACCAGCCATTGACTGTGTTTGCTGGTTTCTCTGATTTCAAAATATGATCATAGTGTCCAAGGGTGACAACCTTAGTGTTTAGTATCTATCACCTATCTCAGGCTGTCAGTCACTTATAAGCATGCCTGGGTCGATGATGACATCAATAACTCATCTGTTTGAGAATATGGGAAATATAACTGTCAGAAGCACTTCTTTAAAACTGAGTTGAAGATATAAAGGCTGTTAGTGTTAACCTGAGTTAATGTTAACCTGAAATAAATTATGATCATTTAAGTTCTATTTTGTAAACCATAGGATAAGTAATAAGTAATAACACAAAATTATCAAAAAAGGGCACGTAAGTGGCTCAGTCAGTTAGTCATTGGACTCTTGATTTCAGCTCAGGGTCGTAAGTTCAAGCCACACATTGGGCTTGATGCTGGGCATGGAGTCTATTTAAGTATATATCTATATCTATATCTTAAAATAATCACTAGAGAACTTAAATAATATATATAGTAGCAAAATACGCATTTAATACAAAAGAAAACAGCTAAGAATGAATAGAGGGGCCAAGATCTAGGGGTAAGACATCTAGAAAACAGAAAAACAGACATAAATCCAACCATATGACCATTATATTAATTTTAAAAGACAGAAATTGGGAGATTCCATTAAATATTAAACATCTATAGATTATTTATGAAAGAGACGATTTAGAGCAAAAGATACAAATAGTTTGAAAGAGACAATTTAGAGCAGAATATACAAATATTTTGAAAGTAAAATGGTGGGTAAAGCTATATGATGCTTAGAATACCCAGAAGAGAACTGGACTGACTATTCTGATAGAGAAAGTAAACTATAAGGTAAAATATTATTAGAAATGAAAAAGAATATTATATAATAATAGCTTAATCTGTTATTTATATGATATACATATGTGTATGTATATGTACACATATATATGCACACTATAACATGTGTATTATATTGTGCCTCAAATAATGTAAAGCAAAAACATGCATGGTTAAAAGGATAAGTAGACATTTCACATCTGGAGAATTCTCCAATGTAGATCATGTGCTAAGTCATAAAACTGTTCCCAATGAACTTAAAAAGATTAAAATCATATAGTTTGGTCTATGAGAGTAGGGGAATTATATTAGAGATCAAAACAAAGAAATCTGGGAGATCAAGTATTTGGAAATTAACATACTTAGAAGAACTTGTGGGTCAAAGAAAAATCACAACAGAAATTCATTTAGAGCTGAATGGGATATTTATAAAGATATGCTTAGAGGGATATTTATAGTTTCTTTAAAAAGATTTTTATTTATTTCTTTGAGAGAGGGAGACAGAGAATTGCAAGCAGAGTTTGCATTGAGTGCAGAGCCCAACACAGGGCTTCATCTCATGACCCTAAGATCATAACCTGAACCAGAATGAAGTGCCCAACACTTAACTGTTTGAATCACTCTGCTACACCAAGATTTATAGTTTTAAATGACTATGAGAAAAGAGTAAATATATCAGATAGATAGCCTAAACTTCTACCAAAGAGACAAGAAAAAGACTCAACTCTCAACTATAAAATCAAATGTAAGGGAGTAAATAATAAAGATTTACACAAAAATCAATGAAATAAAAATAAAACCTAAGATAACTATGAAGAAAACCCATGAGACCAAAAGTTAGATGTCTACAAAGATTAATGAAATTGACAAGCCTTTAGTTAGACTGAACAAGAAACAAAGAAGACATAAATCACTAAAGCTAGGAATGATAAATCACTAAAGCTAGGAAGGAAAGAGGGGCAGCACTACTAATTCTGTAGATTCTATCAGAAATATCTGTCTCGTGCTTTCTTGAGAGGAAATGGATATGGAGGAATCCAAGGTTGTAATTGCACTTAAAAGTCAGCAACACGTCACTGATATTTAGATTTCCACTGGCATCAGTGCTTATCTCCATGAAGCTTCCAGGAGGCCCCTTGACATTACAATATCACCCATTCAAACTTATCTATGTTTCTAGACAATGTTTCTTTTAACTAGTCAATAATTTTATCTATTTTAGGGGAACTTTTGTAATCTCAACATCAGACATATATGTTAATATTATGGTGAGTCCTCCCATGTTTTCCATCTTCAGACATGAAGATGATATTGGACCAAAGTAATATATGTGATTGAGAGAATACATCTGAGCTTTCAATGGTCTGTCCTGTTGAATATGAGTATTAGAAGAGAATGGGAAACACATTTCAGGACAAGCTGGAAGACTCTATGTCTTCCCTAACTATTTAGTTATTTTTCTGGGTTATGGTACACCATGATTCTCAACATAGTCGATATCATACTTCTGAGGTAAAACTTAGTTCTTGGGAGCAAAAGAAATCTTAAATATTACAGTGGTTCATGGCCCACTATACATAAGCACATATAGAGAATATCTGTGGTATTAAAAATTGGGGTTGTGAAAAGTAGGGGGAAATGTCTAAAAAAGGATATCCATGCAGGTGATAATAATAATAAAAGGTTGAGAAACACTGTAATTCAAGTCTAAAGAAATCCATCTAGTTCTGCTATTTAGTTGTGTAAAAATCAGGTGTGATGTAAGCCAAAATATTTGCTACAGTTTGTCAGGATTTCCTCAGTAGTAGCAGGTCTTGCAGAGACAGTTATTTTAGAAGATTGTGTTTCTTTTCCCATTTAGACTCATTTAATATCTTTCTCTTCCAGGATACATTATCCTAATCTAGATCTTAAATATTTTCTGAAAAACTATGTCAGTGTTGTTCCTTTGAAGGGAAAGCCTGCTTGTCTTTCATTGGGACTTTCAGAAAACAATGAGGTCCACATCTGTCTATTTGCCAACAGCAATTTTCAGAACCAAATTTACTCTTAAGACCAAAGAGTTATGTATGCACAATGATATACCATTATCCTGGCCCTGAGATTTATAAACTTTTGTTCAGAAGGAGCCAAAGTTCTACTAGAAAAAATTATCTAGAGCTACTAGCATATACTGCCAATGTGTTATGAAATATATAGATCTTATAAAAATAATGTCTTTAAAATATCTATTGTTGAAATCTTAGGTAAGATTATTTGGGGAGAAATATGTTTGAAAATAGAATTATAAGCTAATAAATATTTTTAAATTTGTCAGCAAACAGGAAATGAAATTAAAAAAAGACAATGGTATTGTATCAATATATTTATATTCAGAGGACAATTTCATGTTTTAACAATTATGGGTTTTGCTCGGTTTTTCTTTAATGTAAAGGTTAACATTTTATGCCTTTGCATAAATCCAGTATTATTAAAGATATTTTAAAGGTTGACATGATAAAAAAAGAAAACCTAAACATATTTGATTTATTTATATGATGTTCTTCAGATGACTTCAGAAAGACATTGTTAGGACATTGTTTTAATATACAGTTCTTTATTTTTCACTGAGTAATCAGCTCATTTGAGATCAGTGAATAATGTGTAAGCCATTGTTCTGTACAGTTTTGAGGATACTCTCAATAGAGTAATCAAATGTATTTTTCATTTTATCAGTTCTACACTTTGTTGCTATACTGAAGTTCTATAAAACTGATGATTTACAGTATATGCTTTCTTCAAAATCATAGTT
Organism: Vulpes vulpes; assembly: GCF_048418805.1. Classification (NCBI taxonomy): domain Eukaryota; kingdom Metazoa; phylum Chordata; class Mammalia; order Carnivora; family Canidae; genus Vulpes; species Vulpes vulpes. The sequence continues at coordinate 83,741,370 of NC_132793.1, read as the reverse complement.
AAAAATATTGTATTTATGAATTCTTTTAAATGAAGAATGGTTAGGACTCATGATTATTATACAGGAATGTACCCTTTCACTATATTATTTATTTGGGATAAATATACTGTTGTTATAAAAGAATAATTTAGTTTAGTCCAATATTTCCAAATATTTAGATATTATAAATGAAGATAATCTTATGAAAATTGATAAATATAAGCTAGAAACAATTTTATTTTGCAAGTGGAATTGTTGGGAGCTTCACTTGAACTTCAGCAGATAGTAATAGAGAAACCATGATTTTTTTCTCTTTAAAAAAAAATTTATTGGAGTTCAATTTGCCAACATATAGCATAACACCCAGTGCTCATCCCATCAAGTGCCCCACTCAGTGCCCATCACCCAGTCACCCCAAACCTTTGCCCACATCCCTTTCTACTACCCCTTGTTCATTTCCCAGAGTTAGGTGTCTCTCATGTTTTGTCACCCTCACTGATATTTTCACTCATAGAAACCATGTTTTTGTTGGTCACATATAACAGCAAAAAAATGTTTTATAACATTTATTCTTAATAGAATAAGAATATTTTACCTTTCTTTTTTTAATTTTTATTTTTATTTATGATAGTCACACAGAGAGAGAGAGAGAGGCAGAGACACAGGCAGAGGGAGAAGCAGGCTCCATGTACTGGGAGCCTGATGTGGGATTCGATCCCGGGTCCCCAGGATCGCGCCCTGGGCCAAAGGCAGGCACCAAACTGCTGCGCCACCCAGGGATCCCAATATTTTACCTTTCTAAAATAATTATTAGCCAGCCACTTTTTGAGTCTGTTGGGTCTCAGGAGAAGGGAGAGCAGTGCACATCTGAAAGTTGTTCATGTGACATAACCAGGACTTAACAATATGTACCCTTTCTAATCTGTATTGCATGATACCGACAATTTGTGAATGTTTTATTGTTAAATTCGATTACATGCACATGTAATAGGTACATTTATATTTATATCTGCATATTTTTTTCTCAAAATGTTATTTTTCCTCTTTTTTTTTCCCCTTCCAGCCTTCGAGAAGGGAAGAAAAACTGTCTATGTCTTTGCCTTTCTTGAATGCCATCTCCAGAAAGTGAGATGACCACTTAATTTTGAATCAATGGTTCTCCATTTCTACCTGTAGTCTTTTGGACATCCTTGCAGGTATGACTATATTTTCAGGGGAACTGCATATTTACTGGGGAAAAAGCCCAAGATAGATAGGAGTTGACAGATTTTGCTCTTCTTAAGTTTGGTGACATTTGATTGTAGCTAAATATCACTGAAAACTCATCCAAGATCCAGATAATAGTAGGCACAGTAATTGGGAGTTATATCTGTGGGTCATAACAGGTCTTCCTAAATGGGGGACTTTCTCAACAACCACTCCTAAAACTGTATCAACTTCTATAAGACCACTTACTAAGTTGCTTCTCAGGCCTTTATTTCTCTGTTTGATTAATCAAATGGGCTTCTAGTTTCTTATGGCCTGACATTTTTAGTTTACTCTTGTTGTACAAGTACCTATGGATTGCCAGGAATAGAATAGGTTCTCAATAATTAACTTTCATTGAGAATAGATATATATGTAGATATCTATAAGTATATAGATATTTAAGTGATTTTGTAAATAACCTGGCCAGGTAAAAAATGACAAATGATGGGGAAAGAGACATAATTTTCAGTGGGATTCAGGAAATCCAGTCAGTTTTGGAAATGCACAGGAAAGGAAGGCTCTGATACAATGTGCTAATGTTGAAATGTATAGAGCTAAGGTATAGCTAGCTGTAGTTTCAGAGCTGTGTGAGAGTAAGAAGCAGCATCCAAATGAAATCAGTGTGAAAGAGTACCAAAGAATAACATCCTAGCCTCCAGTCAATTGACCTTTTTCACTCGAAGTGGCATTTATCATTTTTCCCCATCAGAAGATTACTTCTTGGGAACTCCTGGGAGTAAATGATACCAGAAAATATATGAAATAAGACTCTTCAGACAAGGAGACTGGTCCAAGGGCCATGCTCTGACAGTAAGGTTTTGTCAGAATAGTCCTTGCTTTCTAGGAGCAACCATATCTGGGTAGAAAATCAGATGTTAGTTTTCTAAAGATTGGTGACTTTTGGCTACATTCCAATTGACTTCAAGGGCCAGAATGCATCGTGAGATAAGAGATACAGCCTCTCGGGGCACCTGGGTGGTGCAGTCAACTCTTGGTTTTTCGCTCAGGTTGTAATCTCAGGGTTCTGAGACTAAGCCCTGCATCAGGCTCTGCACTCAGTACAGAGTTTGCTTAAAACTCTCTTCCTCTTTCTCTGCCCCTCCACCCATTCTCTCTCTTTCTCTCTCAAATAAATAAATAATTTTTCAAAAAGGAAATAGAGCTTTTCTTATATACTTTCATAGATTTTCTATATTTCAGTGTATTTATGGTGAATATGAAAGAGTTCCTTAACTTTTCTTATCTAATAAACTAGGCTCCTACTTGGCTGGATTGATTGTGTTAATGTTGTATGCATGAGATTCAGTGGTTCTCAATAACTATTAGACTGGAGGGAAGAAAACTAGTTTTGTCTGAAATAATTGATCAAATGAATGAGTGATTTAGAACTTACAGAGCCAATACAGAGGGGAAAGAGATAATAATCTGAAATAGCTGGAGGTGTCTTTTACTTTTTTGGCTTAGCAAAGAAGAGAAAGTAGCATTTATGTTTGATTTAGGAAGATTTAAGGTCATTTTTCTGGCCACAGTGTTAATGCAGCAGCTGAAAACGTGGCTTTCTTTATGTTCTCTGGGTAGATTCGTACACAGCACATGTAGAAATAGAGTAAATAAGAATCTCATAGCCTCCAGTGGACTCCTTAGAAAATGTGTCACTCATCTTTGCCAATTTTACCCTTTGTATAATTACAGGTGATGACCACGAATGTGAGGTGGATTTGTTTCTGAGGGTGCTTACTTCTACCACCAGCTTCACCAAAACAATGATACAGTCTCCTTTATGCTTGGTGACTCCTCTCTTTCCTGTGTTGCAGTGGATACCTCCTGCAGATAAGAAATGCTTAACTGAGAAATGCTCATGTTGGGATATCATCGATGAGACTTTAATTTGGGCATGGTGACTGTTTCCCTTGCTGCCACTTGACTCAATCCCAGGAGCCTCAGTAGAGGAAATATTATTGCACAAGAAAATATTATTGCTCAATATGGTGGAATTACTCAGTGCTCCTATAAATACACATTTATACTTTCTATTTGCCATATGGTAAAAATTTTAAATAGGATATTTTAAAAAGAAACTGAACATTTTTTTTTCAAAAATTCAAAGCATATTTAAATATCTAATATATAAATTAAATGCCCTCCTCTCTCCCAATCTATCCCCGAGTTTTCTTCTCTTAAGAGAGTTGTGTGCATTCTTTAAATGGATAGATGCACACACAGACACATATACACAAAAACTATTTTGGGGTGTTCTGGAAATGGGGCCATATTGTACACATTCTTCAAATTGCCTTTTATTTAACAGTTTTTGATACCCTTTTCTATTTCAGTAATACACATCTGTGTCATTTGTTGAATGACTGCATGACTGTTTTGTAGATGAAATATAGTTAAATGTTATAAGTATTTCTCATCCATAGATATTTGTTAGCACAAAATCTGTGCAATGAATCTCCCTATCAATAATTTTGCATTTGTCTATTATATCATAATAAATTACTTAACAATTGAAATACTGGGATTAAGGATATGCACATTTCAAATTATTACAAGATTTCCTTAAAATGTGGTAATAACTTTATCCTCAAATGGCAATGAATAAGATTGCCAGATTTCCCACGACTTCACTGATAATGGATTTTATAAATATTTAAATTTTTTGCAAATGTGATAGCCCAAACTATTGTCTTAAATTGTATTTTTTTTTTGTTTTTGAGTTTGATCATTTTTTCATATGTTAGCCATCTGTATTCTTTAATTTCCTCTTTATGTCCAATTTTGAGCGTGGGGGTGTAGTCTTCTGATTTTGAAAAGCCCATTTATTATTGGGGAAATAAGCTTTGGATTGTCAAGCTTTACAGATATTTTTATGCACTTTTAAAACTTCATTTTTGTTATAAGAATGTGTATGATTGTTACTTGTCCAAGTATAACCATGTTTGCTTTTCTGGCTTCTGAGTTTCATGTCATTTTGGAAAAAATATTTATACTGATTTCATAAAACCGTTCACCTATGTTAACTTCTTATTCTTTTGTCTTTATTTTATTCAAATTCTTAAATCATGAGAAATTTTTTTGATTTGAAATCTTAAAGTTGCCAAGTTATTTGCCATTACTTGCGATTATTTGCCAATAATTGCCCATTTATCTGTAATACCATCTTGCACATGTGCTGTATTCTCATCTGTGACTGGCACCATTTTTGTTCTGTGGATCTGTGTGTCTCTTCTGCCTCCTGTCTCATGTGTGTTCTCGTTGGAAGAAATTACAGTTTAGACTGCAATTTCACCAACTTTAATAAATTAATTTAGGGGAGAATTTATTTTTAATAATGTAAGTCTTCCTATTCAAGAACAAGGTATGTCTTTCTTTTTATTGAACAATTTTAGTTACTGTTAATATTTTCACTGTGATGGGGAATTTTATTTCAGTTTATTTTCTTACTCGATAATTTTTTCTATATCTGAGTTTTGTTTTAGGAGATATGTGCTCACCTTACTCTTTCTCATGACTTTTCAGATATTGTCAAAGTACATACCAAAACATTTGCAAATACTGATGATTTTGATTCTCTTCTTCCAAATGATCTGGATTTAATTAGGTTGATAAAGTTCACTAACTGGTACTTTTAGAGCACTTAAACATGGAACTATTAACCATCCTTAATTTAATCAGTTTTTGATGGAATGTTTCTTGGGTTTGACCAGTACATTGTTGCTGACCTATTCCCAAAGACTCCAAGAAAAAAACTATAATCAAGAAAGCTAAGTGTGTTAAACTTACCGCAGCAAGGGAAAACACCACTTTGACAATGTTTAGTGTGTTCCAAAAGTAGCCTGGGGTCTGGGCTGATGTGATTTAAGGTGGGATTTTCAAAAAAACATAGAATTGATTAAGAATGGAAAAATTTGTCATGCAATAGTTTAAGGTTGGCAAAAGACTAACATGAAGTCCTTGATATGAGTCTAGAATATCAAATTTTTGTCTGATAAATGAGTTATTTGCCTATATGAGTAAGATGTTTTCAATGATAGAAGAGGTTTTAGCTTAGATGAGAAAACTGAATGTATTTATTTGTTTGCAGTTCTATCTTGTGTTTAGAACTCTACTAGGGGTGGTATCAGGTCCTAGAACCAATAGGTAAGTTATTTTGATTTAGGTCGTGTCAATCATCAATGCAATACGTGAATTTTAAATTTGAGATATTTTTGTGTGTCATGTTAGGTAAGTCTCCCACTTTATATATATTTCTAAGAAATTTTAATCAAATTCAGGTGGTAGATATAATAAATCCTTTTGCATAACCAGTTGTAGTATTCTTCCAATTAAATTTTATTATTGTGAAATAATTATATTACTGAAATTCTATTTATTCTTTGAGTGAACAAACCCTATTTGTTAAAAAAATTCGCTATGAATTTACTACTAAATTATGAGTATCTTGATTTGGATTTTTGGCAAGTATACTATTAAGTGAAGTTGATCTGTAGTTTTCTGTTCTTTGTCATATTTTGATCTCAGGTGCTCTGATTGTGTTAAATTAATTTGGAGGATTTTCCTTTTACTCTATGCTATAGAATGGGTTGAAAAACTTTAGTATTATTATGAATGGTTAAGTGAACACATCAATTAAATCACCTGAACTCTCCTTTGTTTTTGGTTGTTTGGAGTAGAACTGAGGCTACCTAGAAAATGTTCTCACTATTTTCTATGGTGATTCCTTGCTTTTTGTTTTGCATCTTAAATTTAACTTTTCTTCTAGAAAATCACAATCCAGGCAGATTTTTCAACACAGTATCATGAAGTTTTACAGTTCTATTGTTTTCTTATTTCAGTTGATATTCATTTTCATTCTGGTTTTGGTTATTTCTGCTCTGCTTTTTTTTTTTAATGAAGTAAGTCTGATTCATGGATATTTAACATAATTATCTCCTCTTTTTCCTCTCCCTCAATTTGCTTTTTGTTGTAACTTAATAATGTTTTTTATTTTTAATATTCTAATTTATTTATATATTTTTCTGTAGTCCTTGTGTTTTTTAAAATAAATTCTTAAACATGTATAATTCACTTATTTTCATTTGTTTTTGGTAATGAAAGATTCGTTTTGTTGTAAATTTTATAAAACTTCTTATTATGAACACAGTGTAAACATACAGACTATAAAAAGTAAAGAACGGTAAACACAGACACCAGGAGACCAGGTTCCACCATTATCCACAGTTGCAAGATTTACTTAATGTTAATTATAAGATATTTTCAAACACCTTAAAGGAATTACAAAACTTATTTTTCCCTAGAATCATTTTTAAAAATCATAATATGTTACAAAACTCAAAATTTACAAGGGGATATTCAGTGAAAGGTTATTCACCTCAATTGTCTCCTTTAAACTACCTAATTTCCCCTTTCTGGAGAAAACTAGTGTTACAGATTTTTGTTTTTACACACACACACACACACACACACTTTTCTAATATTCTGTGACTTTATTTTCTATATTTGTGTAATGTATTAATATTTTACTATTTCTAACAGATCAATTCATATCAGTATCGAGAAGCTTTTTTAAAATATATACCTACACAGCTAACATTTCCATACTTAAATGCATAGATCTAAACTGTATAATTCAATGAGTTTTCTTAAGTGTATACTCATGTTAACTACTACCTTATTCAGGAAATACAATGTTTTTATTACTGGAGAACCTCCCCTACTGCCTCATTCCAGCCACACCTAATTCTCATAGGAAACAATATTCTGATGTCTATCATAATAGATGAGTTTTGTCTGTTTTTTGAGATTATTGTAAATGGAATTACACAGCAATATACCTATTTCCTTCCACTCATCATAATGATATTGGAATTCACTCATATTATTCTGTATGTTGGTAGATTGTTAAACCTTTTTAAATTATTTTCACACCTTTTCCTTTTAATTGCAGAGTAACAGTCCACTGACTGGGCATATTATAATTCATTTGCCCATTCTCCTATTGATGGACATTTGGGTTCTTCCCGATTTTTAGCTGTTTTGAATATGTTAGCAGATGTCTTATGTAATTACCCAAAAAATGGAATATGCTTGATCATAAGATAGATTTTGCTTAACTTTATAAGAAACTGCCAAAATATACTCTAAATATTAGAAATTATTACACTCTCAGCCTGTGCTGTAAGATATTTTCAGTTACTATCCATCATCACTAACACTGGACATTGTCATTCTTTTAAATTTTATCTATTTCAGTGGTCATAAAGTGGTATCTTATTGTGACTTCAATTTTCAATGTGGTTACTTAGATAAAAAAAATTTTTATGAGATTAGCTGCCAGTTATAAATCTTATGTGGTAAAATTTCTGTTTCTTTTTTCCAAAAAAAAAGTTTTTATTTAAATTACAGTTAGCAATATACAATGAAATATTAGATTCAGGTTAGAATTTAGAGATTCAACACTTACATTCAATACCCAATGTTTATCACAGCAAGTGCATTTCTTAATTCCCCATCATATGTTTAGCCTATTCCCCCACTCACCCCCCTCTGTTAACCTTCAGTTTTTACTCTATAGTTGAGAGAGTTCTACTCTATAATTGAGAGTATAGTTGAGTTTCTTGATTTTCCTCTTTTTTCCCCTCCCTCTATTTGTTTGTTTTGGTTCTTAAATTCCACATATGAGTGAAGTCATATGGTATTTGTCTTTCTCTGACTGACTTGACTTATTTTGCTTAGTATAATACCCTCTAGGTCTATTCATGGGGTTGGAAATGGCAAGATTTCCTTCTTTTTGATGGCTGAGTAATATTCGTGTGTGTGTGTGTGTGTGTGTGTGTGTGTGTACATCTCCTTTACCCATATATCAGTCAATGGACATTTAGGCTCTTTCCATTACTTGGCTATTATTGATAATCCTGCTATAAACATTGGGGTATATGTATCCCCTTAAGTTAGTATTTTTGTATCCTTTGGGTACTTTGCAAATGACATATGTGATAATGAGTTAGTATAGAAAATATGTAACGAGCTTATAAAACTCAAAACCTAAAAACAAATAATCCAGTTACAAAATGAGCAGAAAATATAAATAGACATTTTTCCAGAGAAGACATACAGATGGCCAACAGACACATGAAACGATACTCAACATCACTCATCATCAGGGCAATACAAATCAAAACTACAATGAACTATTACCTCACACCAGTTAGAATAGCTAAAATTGACAAACAGGAAACAAGTATTGTCAAGGATGTGGAGAAAGGGAGACTCTCTTGCACTGTTGGTGGGAATGCAAGCTGGTAGAACCACTCTGAAAAACAGTATGCAAGTTCCTCAAAAAGTTAAAAATAGGGACACCTGGGTGGTTCAATCAGTTAAGCATCAGCCTTTGGCTCAGGTCATGATCTCAAGGTGCTGGAATTGAGCCCCACGTCCTGCTCCCTGCTCAGCAGGGAGTCTGCTTCTCTCTTAAATAAGTAAATACATAAATAATTTTTTAAAAGTTAAGATAGAACTACCCTATGATTGGCAATTGCACTACTAGATATGTAATTTATTATTTTGAAGTAATTTTAGGCTTAAATTTGCAGGAATAGAATAGTGTATATATTATTTATCCAGCTTTCCTAATGTTAACATCTTATGTAACCATTATTGTAACATTAGTACATATAACAATTATTGAAATCTGGAAATTAAAATTTACATAATATTATTAAATAGTCTGGACACCATATTTTAATTTTACTAGTTTCCTACTACTATCAACTTTTTCTAGTCCAGAATCCAAGATCCCACATACATTTATTCATTGCATTTCCTTTTCTTAGTACCTACCCACTGCCCCAATCTGAGAGAGTTCCTCAGTCTTCCTTTGCATTTTATAATCTTGACACATTTGAGGAAGACTAGATTGTAATCTTGTATGATAGTCTTCAATTTGGATTTTTTCATATTTTCTCATGATTAGATTGTGGTTATGCACTTCTGGTAAAAATAACAGTGTCAATATCAGGGTGTGTGTTTTCATATCAGAAGTACATGATGTCATTGTGTTTTATTTCTGCTGATGTTAAATCTAAGCACTTGGTTAAAATGGAATATGATATTTCTCTAGGCAAAGTTGCTGTTTTTCTTTTTGTAATTAATAAGTATGTTGTAAAGAGATGTGCAGATATTTTTTCTTTTTTCATATTAACATTTTTACTGAAGAAATACAGCAATTATTACTCTCTTCCTACATTTTCATTTTATCCCTTGTGGGGTCATTTCTTCATTTTTTTATTTTGAGAGAGAACTCAAAGTTCTCTCTCTTTTTCTTAATGACTCTGACTAAAGGTTTATCATTTGTGTTTATCTTTTCAAAAAAACCAATTCCCGATTTCATTAATCTGTTCTATGGCTGTTTTTAAGTCTCTATTTCATTTATTTCTGCTCTTATTTTTATTATTTCCTTCCTTCTACTGGCTTGGAGTTTTGTTTGTTCTTCTTTCTCTAGTCCTTTAGGTATAAAGTTAGGTTGTTTACTTGAGATTTTACTTGTCTCTTTTTTTTTTAATTTTTATTTATTTATGTATTATAGTCACAGAGAGAGAGAGGCAGAGACACAGGCAGAGGGAGAAGCAGGCTCCATGCACCGGGAGCCCGATGTGGGATTCGATCCCCGGTCTCCAGGATCGCGCCCTGGGCCAAAGGCAGGCGCTAAACCACTGCGCCACCCAGGGATCCCTACTTGTCTCTTTTTAATTTGAATTTAGTTAGTTAACATATAGTGCATATGTGTGTGTGTGTGTGTGTGTGTGTGTGTACGTTTCTTTATGTATTCATTTATTAATGGGCATTTCTGATGCTTCCATATCTTGGCTATTATAAATAATGTTTCAATAAGCACAGGCAAGGAAATCTTGCCATTTGCCACAACATGGATGGAGCTGAGGGTATAATACTAAGTGAAGTAAATCAGAAATAATTTCCTTCATATGGAAAACAAAACAAATGAATTAAAAAATAACAAAAACAGACTTAAATAGAGACAACAAACTGGTGGTTTCCAGAGAGAAGATGGGTGGGGTTATGGGTGAAATAAAGGAGATTAAGAGTATACTTACCTTGAGGAGCACTGCGAAATGCATAGAATTGTTAAATCATTACACTGTACCTCTGAGACTAATATAACAATATATGTTAATTATACATCATTAATGTCCACCATTGGCTATTTTGGACATTGCTTCTGTAAACACTGGGGTGCAGGTGCCCATTCACATCACTATGTTTGTATCCTCTGGCTAAATACCTAGAAATGCAATTGCTGGGTAATAGAGTAGCTCTATGTTTAACTTCTTCAGGAACCACCCTGTTTTCCAGAGTGACTGCACCAGTTGGCACTCCCACCAGCACTGTAAGAGGGGTCCCCTTTCTTTGCATCCTTACCAACATCTGCTGTTTCCTGAGTTGTTAATTTTAGCCAGTATGACTGCTGCGAGGTGGTACCTCATTGTGATTTTTAAAAAGATTTTATTTATTTATTCACGAGAGACACAGAAAGAGAGAGTCTGAGGGAGAAGCAGGCTCCATGCAGGGAGACTGATATGGGACTCAAACCCAGAACCTCAGAATTATGCCCTAGCCAAAGGCAGATGCTCAACCACTGAGCCACCCAGGTCTCCCTCCCACTGTTATTTTTGATCAGTATTTCCCTGATCACAAGTGATGTTGAGCATTTTGAGAAGAATTTTCTGGGACACTTGAAAAACTTTTTCTTCCTTTCTGTTTCCATCTTGTCTTTTCCTTCAGCCTGGAAAGCTTCTTTTAGTATTCTAGCAGTGGGGGGGCGGGGGGTGTATTAACAGCAAATTTTCTCACCTTTCTTTGTTTTGAAAATATATTTACTTTCATTTTTACTGAATATACAGTTATAGGCTGACATTTTCTCTCCTTTTAGCAATTTAAGTATGGAATTTTATTGTTCTCTGGACTCCAGTGTTTTTGAGAATATAACCGTCACTTGAATCCTTATTTATGTTTATTTTATCTATTTTACTCAGTCTACTTTGAAGGTTTTTCTCTATTTTTTATTTAAGTATAGTTTTATTTGTATTTATCCTATTTGGTATTCAAATTTCTTGATGTATAAACTGATTTTCCTCATGAAATTTGAAAAAATTGTGCCTTTCGTTTCTTCCAGCATTTTTCCTCCTTACCACTTCCTTCTTTTCATTATAGACTACAACTATACCTATGTTGGAATACTTTATATTTTTACGTAGATTAGTGATGCTGTGCTCATTTTCTATTCATTTGTTTGTTTATTTAGTTAGTTATTTATTTAGGTGGGGCAGAGAGAGAGAGAATCTTAAGCAGGTTTCACACTCAACACAGAGCCTGATGCAGGGCTTGGTCTCACAACCCTGAGATCATGACTTGAGCCAAAATCAAGAGTTGGAAGCTTAACTAACTGAGCCACCCAACTGCTCCTGTGTTCATTTATTTTTTCTTTTATTTTTCATTTTTTTCTGGTGAGATTTTCCAATTCACTCATTCCTATTGAGCTGGACTCTGGTTCACAGACTATTTCTTCTTTTCCCAATCTTACTTTATATTTTTTTTTACTTTGTATATCTTTTTTAGCTCTAGGATATTCATCTGGTTCACTTTACAATTTCTATTTATCTGCTTATAATCCCATCTATTCCTTTATATGAGCATCTTTTCCTTCAACTATTTTGAACATATTTTAATGAGTTCTTTACATTACTTATCTATCTATCATCTATCTACATATCTATCATCATATATATCATCTATCCATCTGTCTTAAACTCACTTAATTGAGAAAAAACTCCAGTATTTATAGATCAAGAAAGTGATCTGGAATATACTTTGACCTAGCAAAGCAGCTTACCTCCAACATCTGCAAGGAATCCTCTTTAGAATAGAAATACTAACTTACTCCCTCATATACTCCATCTACTTTTCTTTTTAAATTTTTACTTCTGGGCAGGATGTTAGGCACTAAGCGATTATGATCAACTTTCATGTGTAATCTCCAGAAACTGATGACAACCTCCAACATTAAAAAAAAGAAACAAAATGAAAACTGTGAGCACTGGGTGTTGTATGCAGCTGATGAATCACTAAATTCTACCTCTGAAAATAATAATACAGTATATGTGAATTAAATTGAATTTAAGTAAAAAATTTTTTAAAAACTATAGTACAGATTTTGTTTTGTTCCTAAATAACCATGAGCAAACTGAAGAAAGTAAGGGAATATGCCACTTAATCATATAAGAAGAAAAGTGCTGGCGTGAAGATGATATAACAATATTTATCATAATAATCATCATAATAGACACACTTTGTAGAATCAAGTCTACTCTAGCACCTATGGTTGTTGATTTGTATAATTCTATATATAACCTTTAACATGAACCTAAATATTTCCTTCACTACAAATATGAGAAAAACAAGATAATTACTAAATAGCATACATATTAGTCTAATTTTGACTACTGGATTCAAAACCTGTGTTCTCAGCTACCACTAAGTGTACCAACACAGAATATGTCAGGGTAAATCCATTTACCCTAAAAATATTTGTGGAGCATATAGTGTGAGACAGAAAATGTTCTAGGTAGCAGGGAAATAGGTATAAGCAAGAGGGTAAAGCTCTCAGTAATCATGAAAATAGAATATATTAATAGATACAAATGCATACTCATTATGGAAATGGATACTGGAATACACTGCCTGGATTCAAAGTTCCATTTGCCATGTCTTCCCTTTTGTTTCTGTGGTGAGAGATGAGATAGATCAAACATTACCAAAATTAAATGAGATCTCTTGGTGAAAGTTTTATTTTAGCACAGTATCTGTTGCATTATGTGTTCAATAAATAAATATTCCTTGTGACTCTTTAAGGCAGCATACATTTAACAATCATTGATTATGTTATGTATGTCAAATTCTGGCTCCTGAAAAATATCATCAAAACTACCATGCTGTCTTTTGATAGCAAGAGAGAGTCCATCTTAGCAGTGTCTCAAAAGTATATCAAAAAAGGGAAGATATTTTGAAGTTTCACTGAAGGTGGGCCCGACAGTGTGAGAAGCTTGAAGAGAAAAAAGAAAACAATGCACAATTCTTGAGTGGTAGAGCTTTGGATCTAACACCAAGACCTAGTTTTTCTTTTTCTTAAATGAATTATATAAGGATCTCTTCTCTTTAGAAGAGAAATTAATTATCCAAATTAGAATCTGGGTGATGTCAGAGACTAAACTGAAGGAAGACTTTAATTTAAGATAATTGGTTCCCTTCCAGAGTACAGGACACAGCTCAAGAGACTTTTGTTTCACTAGTCCAATAAAAAGTCTTTCAGAGCTACCCAGTGATCTCTTTGAAATCATAATATTCCTGGGGCATCAGAGTTACTCATTCAGTTAAGTGTTTGATTTAATTTTGACTCAGGTCATGATCTCATGGTCATAAGACGGAGCTCCATGTCAAGCTCCATGCTCAGTGTAGAGTCTGCTTGAGATTCTCTCTCCCCCACTCCCCCTTCCCCCGCCCACTCACTCTAAATAAAAAATAAAATCTCTTTTTAAAAATTCCTATAAGATTGTCAAATAAGGCAGTAATGTTTTCACTGTTACTCATCAAAAATAGTTTAGTACCAGACAATAAATTCTGTTATTGATACCATTTATAGATCTAAAACAATAACAAAGCAGTGGATCTTGCTTATAAGATCTGAGAAATTTAGATACCTCTGAATAAATACTATCTGTTCTCAAGTTCTCACTCATGTAAATTCTAGTCCTCAGAAAGTTTAGTTACAAAATTTAGTTACAAAATTTGACTTCCACCAAAAATCCTCCAGTATTGTTTTGGAAGACACAGGAAACTCATTTTCCAGGTATAATAGGATAAGAATTTTTAGATTTCTGGGTGTTGAGCAAGTTGCTGTGTTTGCCTTGCCATATATTAGTTATGCCTCAGTTACTGATTGGAACCAAGAAAAATTGGGTGCTTCACAAAGGAAAATGTGTACAAACCCAACAGCCAATGTGATTGCACTAATCACTTCATACATAAATCCTAACCAAGTACTAGACTTATACTAAAGAGTAACTAAAATGCAAAATAAATAAAACAATACAAATAATAGTTTTATAAGTTACGTAGTTAAATGTAACTTTAAACCAGATAGATAAGAATATGAACAATAAAGGAATGAAGTTAAAACATGACAATTTATAATATTGTTCTGTGGTCCTTGAGTGAAAGCTATCTACATTTTATACACTCACTTATTTGGTTGCAAGGTCTTAGGTAGAAGCTATTTTCTTCCAAAGACCATCTGCTTCTAATGAATTTCTAAGAATTCTCAGCTTAAGGTTTCCAGCAATTAAGATGGTTATTCTTCTTTGAGTGAAAGACATCATTCTAAGTAACAGCCTTATTTGTACACTAATTCAACTGTACCTGGTTGGATCTTCTTGAAGTTGGAAGGCTGTCTTCCTAAGTTTTAGAACAGATCTTTAAAATGTAATGGTTACTTAGGTGGATATTAAAGAAATGTTATTTGTAACTCTTGGTTTTATAAGAAGCCCTAATCTAAAACCAAGCCAGCAATTTTCATTAATTTAGCTACTGTGACTATTTCCCCTGGGTCAAGACAGATATTTTAGTAAGCTGGTCTCTGAGGATTCTGATGAAGTTGTCATAACACCAAGGGATTTGTCCAAACTGCTTATATACAGATTGGTAGAAAGATTTATTATAGGGGATTCCTGGGTGGCTCAGCAGTTTAGCGTCTGCCATTGGCCCAGGGTGAGATCCTGGAGTCCTGGAATCAAGTCCCACATCGGGCTCCCGGCATGGAGCCTGCTTCTCCCTCTGCATGTGTCTCTACCTCTGTGTGTGTGTGTCTCTCTCTCATAAATAAATAAATAAATTCTTTTTTTAAAAAGAGGGTTTTATTATAATTACAACCAGGTGAATTGCCTGAATCACCTGCAATATCTGGCCATGATTGCGTACGGTAGTATAGAGTCTAAAATCAGAGATGATTCATAAATCCTAGATTCATAATTTTTAAAATAATTTATATGTTATTGGTGTTCAATTTGCCATCATACAGAATAACACCCAGTGCTCATCCAGTCGTGCCCCCTCAGGGCCCGCCACCCAGTCACCCCCACGCCCCACCCTCCTCCCCTTCCACTACCCCTAGTTCGTTTCCCAGATTTAGGAGTCTTCATGTTCTGTATCCCTTTCTCTATTTCCTACCCATTTCTACTCCCTTCCCTTCTATTCCCTTTCACTATTATTTATATTCCCCAAATGAATGAGACCATATAATGTTTGTCCTTCTCCGATTGACTTATTTCACTCAGCATAATACCCTCCGGTTCCATCCACGTCGAAGCAAATGGTGGGTATTTGTCATTTCTAATGGCTGAGTAATATTCCATTGTATACATAAACCACATCTTCTTTATCCATTCTTCTTTCCAAGGACACCGAGGCTCCTTCCACAGTTTGGGTCTTGTGGACATTGCTGCTAGAAACATTGGGGTGCAGGTGTCCCGGCGTTTCATTGCATCTGCATCTTTGGGTAAATCCCCAGCAGTGCAGTTGCTGGGTCGTAGGGCAGATCTATTTTTTAACTCTTTGAGGAACCTCCACACAGTTTTCCAGAGTGGCTGCGCCATTTCACATTCCCACCAATAGTGTAAGAGGGTTCCCTTTTCTCCGCATCGTCTCCAACATTTGTTGTTTCCTGCCTTGTTAATTTTCCCCATTCTCACTGGTGTGAGGTGGTATCTCATTGTGGTTTTGATTTGTATTTCCCTGATGGCAAGTGATGCAGAGCATTTTCTCATGTGCATGTTGGCCATGTCTATATCTTCCTCTGTAAGATTTCTGTTTATGTCTTATGCCCATTTAATGCTTGGTTTGTTTCTTTGCTGTTGAGTTTAATAAGTTTTTATAGATCTTGGAAACTAGCCCTTTATCTGATACGTCATTTGCAAATATCTTCTCCTATTCCATAGGTTGTCTTTTAGTTTTGTTGACTGTATCCTTTGCTGTTCAAAAGCTTATCTTGATGGAGTCCCAATAGTTCATTTTTGCTTTTGTTTCTTTTGCCTTCGTGGATGTATCTTGCAAGAAGTTTCTGTGGCTGAGTTCAAAAAGGGTGTTGCCTAACACAGGATTTTGATCCTCTAGGATTTTGATGGAATCTTGTCTCACATTTAGATCTTTCATCCATTTGGAGTTTATCTTTGTGTATGGTGCAAGAGAGTTGTCAAGTTTCATTCTTCTGCATATGGATGTCCAATTTTCTCAGCACCATTTATTGAAGAGACTGTCTTTTTTGCAGTGGATACTCTTTCCTCCGTTGTCCAATATTAGTCGACCATAAAGTTGAGGGTCCACTTCTGGATTATCTATTCTGTTCCATTGATCTATGTGTCTGTTTTTCTGCCAATACCACACTGTATTGATGACCACAGCTTTGTAGTACAACGTGAAATCTCGCATTGTGATGCCCCCAGCTACGGTTTCTGTTTTTAGTATTCCCTGGCTATCGGGGTCTTTTCTGATGCCACACAAATCTTAAGATGATTTGTTCCAACTCTCTGAAAAACATCCATCGTATTTTTATAGAGATTGCATTAAAAGTGTAAGTTGCCCTCGGTAGCATTGACATTTACACAATATTAATTCTTCCAGTCCATGAGCATGGGATATTTTTCCATCTCTTGGTGTATTCCTCAATTTCTTTCAGAAGTGTTCTGTAGTTTTTAGGGTATAGATCCTTTACCTCTTTGTTTAGGTTTATTCCTAGGTATCTTATGCTTTTGGGTGCAATTGTAAATGGGATTGACTCCTTAATTTCTTTTTCTTCAGTCTCATTACTAGTGTAGAGAAATGCCACTGACATCTGGGTATTGAATTTGTATCCTGCCACGCTACCAAATTGCTGTATGAGTTCTAGCAATCTTGGGGTGGAGGCTTTTGGGTTTTCTATGTAGAGTATCATGTCATCGGCGAAGAGGGAGAGTTTGACTTCTTCTTTGCCAATTTGAATGCCTTTAATGTCTTTTTGTTGTCTGATTGCTGAGGCGAGGACTTCCAGAACTATGTTGAACAGCAGTGGTGAGAGTGGACATCCCTGTCTTGTTCCTGATCTTAGGGGAAAGGCTCCCAGTGCTTCCCCATTGAGAATGATATTTGCTGTGGGCTTTTCGTATATGGCTATTAATATGTTGATGAATGTTCCCTCTATCCCTACACTCTGAAGAGTTTTGATCAGAAATGGATGCTGTATTTTGTCAAATGCTTGCTCTGCATCTATTGAAAGGATCATATCGTTCTTTTTTCTCTTGCTGATATGATCAATCACATTGATTACTTTATGAGTGTTGAACCTGCCTGCTTACCGGGGATAAATCCCACTTGGTCAGGGTGAATAATTCTCTTAATGTACTGTTGGATCCTGTTGGCTAGTATCTTGTTGAGAACTTTTGCATCCATGGTCATCAGGGATATTGGTCTATCATTCTCATTTTTGGTGGGGTATTTGTCTGGTTTTGGAATTAAGGTGATGCTGGCCTCATAGAATGAGTTTGGAAGTGCTCCATCTCTTTCTATCTTTCTGACAGCTTTAGTAGAATAGGTATGGTTTCTTCTTTAAATGTTTGATAGAATTCCCCTGAGAAGCCATCTGGCCCTGGACTGTTGTGTCTTGGGAGGTTTTTGATGACTGCTTCAATTTCCTCCCTGGTTATTGGCTTGTTTAGGCTTTTTATTTCTTCCTGTTCCGGTTTTGGTACTTTGTGGTTTTCCAGTAATGCATCCATTTCTTCTACATGGCCTAATGTATTGGCGTAAAGCTCCTCATAATAAGTTTTTAAGATCATTTATATATCCTTGGTATTGGTGGTGATCTCTCCTTTCTCATTTATGATTTTATTAATTTTAGTATTTTCTTCTTTTTAATAAGGCTGGCTAATGGTTTTTCTATCTTATTAATTCTTTCAAAGAACCAAAACCTAGTTTTTTAAATCTGTTTCACAGTTCTTCTGGTCTCTCTTTCATTGAGTTCTGCTAGAATCTTTATTAACTCTCTTCTTCTGCTGGGTGTAGGATCTATTTGCTGTTTTTTTCTCCAGCATCTTTAGATGAAAGGTTAGCTTTTGTATTTGAGTTTTTGGATGGATGCTTGTATTGCAATGTATTTCCCCCTCAGGACTGCTCTTGCTGTATTCCAAAGATTTTGAATGGTTGTATCTTCATTCTCATTAGTTTCCATGAATCTTTTTAATTCTTCCCTAATTTCCTAGTTGACCCTTTCATCTTTTAGCAGGATGGTTCTTAACCTCCACATGTTTGAAATCCTTCCAAATTTCTTCTTATGATTTAGTTCTAATGTCAAAGCATTATGGTCTGAAAATATGCAGGGGATGATCCCAATATTTTGGTGTCACTTACGACCTGATTTGTCACCCAGTATGTGGCCTATTCTGGAGAAAGTTTCATGTGCACTTGAGAAGAATTTTGATGACTTTGTATATTCAGTTCCATTTGGATGTAAAGTTCTGTAAATATCTGTGAAATCCATCTGGTCCAGTGTATCATTTAAAGCTCTTGTTTCTTTCGAGATGTTGTGCTTAGAAGATCTGTCAATTGTAGAAAGCGCTACATCAAGTCACCAAGTATAAGTGTATTATTATTTAAGTATGTCTTAACTTTGGTTATTAATAGATTGATATACTTGGCAGCTCCCACATTTGGGGCATAAATATTCATTATTGTTAGGTGCTCTTGTTGGATAGATCCTTTAAGTATGATACAGTGGCCCTCTTCATCTCTTACTATAGTCTTTGGGATAAACTTTAATTTATCTGATATAAGGATGGCTACCCCTGATTTCTTTTGAGGGCCATTTGAATGGTACATGGTTCTCCAACTTTTATTTTCAGGCTGTAGGTGTCCTTAGATCTAAAATGAGTCTCTTGTTGACAGCAAATAAATGAGTCTTGCTTTTTTATCCAGTCTGACACCCTGCATCTTTTAATGGGATCATTAAGCCCATTCATATTCAGAGTTACTATTGAAAGATATGAATTTAGTGTCATCATAATACGTATTCAGTCCCTGTTTTTGTGGATTGTTCCCTTCGACTTCTTCTTTCTATTACCGAGTCCACCTTGGTTTTTCTTGCTCAGCTCGCTTGGTGGTCACATATTCTTTCAGTTTCTGCCTATATTGGAAGCTCTTGATCTTTCCTTCCATTCTGAATGAGAGCCTTGCTGGATAAAGTATTCTTGGCTGCATGTTTTTCTCATTTAGCACCCTGAATATATCTTGCCAGCCCTTTCTGGCCTGCCAGGTCTCTGTGCAGAGATCTGCTATTTATCTAATATTTCTCCCCATAAAAGTTAGAGATTTCTTGTCTCTTGCTGCTTTAAGGATCTTCTCTTTATCTTTGGAATTTGCAAGCTTAACTATTAAATGTCGAGGAGTTTAGCGGTTTTTATTGATTTTAGGGGAGGGAATCTCTCTATTTCCTGGATCTGAATGCCTATTTCCCTTCCGAAGTTAGGAAAGTTCTCAGGTATGATTTGTTCAAATACATATTCTGGACCTCTGTCCCTTTCGGCGCCCTCAGGAACCCCAATTGAACAAAGATTTTTCCTTCTGAGGCTGTCATTTATTTCCCTTAACCTATCCTTATGATCTTTTAATTGCTTTTTTCTTTTTTCCTCAGTTTCCCTCCTTGCCATCAACTTGTCTTCTATGTCACTCACTCGTTCTTCCACCTCGTTAACCCTCATCGTTAGGACCTCTAGTTTGGATTGCATCTCATTTAATTGATTTTTAAGTTTCTGCCTGATTAGATCTAAATTCTGCAGTCATGAAGTCTCTTGAATCCTTTATGCTTCTTTCTAGAGCCACTAGTAGCTTTATAATTGTGGTTCTGAATTGGCTTTCTGACATTGAATTGTAATCCAAATTTTGTACTCTGTGGGAGAGAGGACTATTTCTGATTTTCTTTTGAGGTGAGTTTCCTTCTAGTCATTTTGCTCAGTGCAAGTGGCCAAAAACAAGTTGTACTGGAAAAAGGAGAAAAAGAGAGAAGATAAGAAAGAAAAAATAAGAAGAAAAAGGTGAGGGGGAAGCAAACAGAAAACAAAAACAAGGGGGAGTATCCTCTGATTCTATGTCCTGTAAATCCCTTGACTTCCCCTGGAACTTTCTAGTGCTGCTTGATCAATAACTTGCTTTTCCCCTGTCCTTCTAGCTTGTCTCTTGCGGAGGGGCCTGCTGTGCTGATTCTCAGGTGTATGCACCTGGCGAGCTGCTCAGCTCCCTGCCTGGTGCTACACTCAGTGGGACTTGTTTATCCTTTTTATGAGACCAGGGTGATGCTCAGTTGGAGTTTTTGATCCTGTGAAGCCCCAGGAGGAACAACAACAGTGGTGGCAGCCAGCTCTCCATCCCTGGAGTCAGCTCCTGTAGTAACTATCTGAACTCTCAGTCCACAGGGGCCTGGATGCTCCGGGGGTGGGGGGCCCCCGATCTGCACAGCTCAGGCCGCCCAGCGGCAGAGGGTCCTTGCTGTCCTGTGCCCTCCCGGCCTCTGCCTGTCCCAGGGGGAGCGCTGGATATTGGGCTGTTTCCCCCAGCACCCTGAGCTCTGGGGCCTGCACCACTGGAATTGCGCTCCTGGGCTGCGCAGCCCCCTCTGTGTGGTGCTGCCACCCGAGCTGCTCCTAGGCCCTTTAGGGAGCTCGGCCGCAGAGTGTGGTACCCTCTCCCCAGGGCACAGGTCCTCTGTTAGTGCCCCTGGGAGCATGAGGGCATCCCTGCCCCTCCTGGGATCCTGCTCCAACTCCCTATGAGCTCCAACTCCCTACAAGCGCCTTTGAGATTAGTGAAGCTCCTGCTTCTCCAGGACGGGGCTTTCCTGTCCTGGGGGCACTCTTTGCATGCGGCCTTAGCCTGGCTCCTCGTGGGGGCTCCTCCCCCTTGGATGCTTTTTTATTTCTTAATTTTTTTTCCATCTTCCTACCTTGATAGAAGGGCAGTCTTCTCACTGTAGCATTCCAGCTGTTCTCTCTTTAAACCTCAGACTGAATTCGTAGGTTTTCAGGATGATTTGAAAGTTACCTAGGTAATTTGGTGGGGACAGGTGACTTGGGGAACCTACTCTTCTGCCATCTTGCCCTGGCTATACAGAAAGAAGCAATGTTATAGAGAATTTTGATAAAGGGTGGAATTTAGGTTAAATTTATAATAAGTAGTATTTTAGTTAGGTAAAATTAAGATGATTTGATGGACTTTATTTGATTAAAGCCAAAGTTAGTTAATTGAAAGAACTATATAACAGGTCAGTTAAAGTAGTATTTGCTAATAATGGATATTTATCTAAAAATCATTTTTGACCTTTTTGCAACTTCCTGAGTACTGGGAAATCCTATTGTTCAGGTGAGAGTAGAATTTGCAGATACTTTTGTACATGTAGAAATTATCCTTTAGTCAAGGTAGCATTTTCATCTTATTATCAACTTGTTCTGATGGGCACTGGGTGCTGTATATAACTTTTGAATCTCTAAATTGTACTCCTGAAATTAATGTTATACTATATGTTAACTAACTGGAATTTAAATAAAAATTGTAAAAAATGGAAAATAAATTGTTCTATATCTGCTAAAGCATTGAATCCATAATGAACATATTTCCAAACAAGAATATTCAAGACATAAATACTATTACTAGTGAATTTTATGAGTGTTTAAGTAAAAGTGTATTATTAACTATCATTTTCTCAGACTAGCTTAATTATAGTAACTAAACCAGGAAATGATACTGTTAAAAATAAATTCATTTCTTTTTTTAAAGATTTATTTATTTATTCATTAGTGACAGAGAGAGAGGCAGGCAGAGAAAGAAGCAGGCTCCTCACAGGAATCTGATACAGGACTCAATCCCAGATCCCAGGATTACGACCTGAGCTAAAGGCAGCCACCCAGGTGTCCCTAAAAATAAATTTATAGAATATGGCTACTATGAATGCAGGAGCAAGCATTCTAAATGCAATAACAATAAATCATAATTAAATGAGCTATTTTTAAAAATGCATCAGAACTATTTTGGGTGTACTTAAAGTAATGAAAGTTTTTCTTTTATATTAAAAAAATTTAAGACTTCCGATTTTAACTCTGGCATGTAAAGACCCGGAAGTCACCATTTCTGCCCTTGGAATAAGTTAAAGGTGGAACAACTGAGGAATCAATCAGAAACCTAAGGATGTGGGGTAGACTGTCACTCCAAAATGTGGACAGTCACCCATTGAAATATGAGTGAGATCTGCTTTGCCAAAATAGAAGCCACAAACCAGTAGAAACACTTCAGTGGCAATTTAGATACATAGCTGAACTGATGTGGACTAGAATGAAAGGAGGGAAACTCCTAGGAACTCCCTCATTTCTATGGTCTTTACCATAAAGAAGCTCACATATTTTTCATGGCAAATATTTGAGAAAGACCCCCTCATGATTCTGCAAAGGGCAGAAGATGAATCAATACACCCCAAGAATTCTCCACAACAAAGGCCTAATATTCAGGGGAAGGACTTGGACAAAATCTATTCCAGTTGGGGGAAGGGTATTCCCCTCACTCCAGCTTACTCAAGCAACCCTATCTTACAAACACACACACACACACACACGCACACATCAATACAGTTTAGTGTTTTGAGGACTTAGATGGGTAACACTAGAGTCAGACAAAAGAGTAGGGGTCAAGGAAAAAAACAGCTATGATACTGGAGAAATACTTGTGAAGTTCACAACCACAAGATACAGACTTAATCAAAACATCTCACCAGTTCCTCCCCTGCATCTTACCATCCCACAGTTTTCAATAAAGTAACAGTGGATTACAGTTGAAAGAGCTGGAGAATAACAACTCTCTCAGAAGAGAAGTTGAGGAAGTCCAGAGTAAAAAGAAGAGACAAAAAAACACAGTAAAGGAATTTGACACTTCTGATACCTCTATCAACAGTAAACATTAAACAGAACACAACTACTAGACAGATTAAAATAAATATCACACTAAAGCCCTATTTATCTCAATCCCTAATATCAGATAAAATTAAACAAAAAATATTATAATGCATGCCATATGGTGAGGGGAAAAAACAGTCTGAAATGACAAAGCAATTAGTGGAACCAGATTCAAAACACAGAGGCTGAAATGATCAAATAAGAATCTAAAGTAACTGTGATTGATATGTTAAGGGCTCTTACTGAAAAATAAGACAACATAGAAGTTTGGTTATATAAACAGAGATGAAACTATAAGAAGCAAAACCATAAATACTAGAAATAAAAAACACTATAACCTAAGATATGCCTTTAACAGGTTCATCACTAGACTCAACATAGTAGAGGAAAAAATCAGTGAACTTGAAGATGAATAGAAATTTCACAAAATGAAATGCAAAGAGAAAAAATATAATGGAAAACTAGAACAGAACATCCAAGAACTGTTGAACAAAAATATAACAGACATAACTAGAATGAGATGAGAAAGATTTTTGAAGTAATAATAGCCACGAATGTTCCATAAAGAGTGACAGATATCTCACTACAGATGCAGGGAGTTTTGAAAACACAAAGAGGGAGGAAAAAGAAAAGAAAAACAGTAACAACATTAAAGCCTAGACATATATATTCAACTTTAGGAAGCCACAGTCAAAAGAGAAATCATGAATATAGCTACAAAAACCCACAATACATTATCTATAGAGAATTTCAGAAAATTGTAGTGGACTTCCCATCAGAAATCATGAAAGTAAGAGAAAAAGTAAAATATTTAAAGTATTGTAGGAAAAATAATATATCTAAAAATCTATACCAGGAAAATTATCTTTCAAAAGTAAAGGAGAAATAAATACTCTCTGATAAACAAAAAAAAAAAAAAAAAAAGAGAATTCTTGCTAACCGACTTGCCCTTCAAAAAATTAAAATAAGTCAAAAGAAGTTCTTTTGGAAGAAAGTAAATTCTACAGGTTAAAACATGGATCTCTATGAAGAAAAGAAGACTACCAGAGAAGGAATAAATGAGGTAAAAGGAATTATTATTTCCATCATTCTTAAATAATTAAAAATTTCCAAGTTAATAATAGTAATAATGTACTGGATGATTATGGCACATGGATAATAAAGGACAGCAATATCATAAGAGATGAGAGAGAGAAATTGAGAATCATTTGATATAAGAGACTTTCACTTCACATGAGATGGTGTGGTGTAAGTTGGAAAGTAAATTTGGATTAGTTGAAAATGTATATTGTAAATTCTAGGGACACCAGTGAAAAAAAAAGTAAAAAGAAGGAATAATTGATATGCTAAGAGAGAAGATAAAATATAATTGTATAAAAGGATCAACTAAAAGAGAAGGCAGTAAACAAAATGAAATGACTAGAAAACTGTTATAAACACAAAAGGTGGGGATCCCTGAGTGGCTCAATGGTTTAGCACCTGCCTTTGGCCCAGGGCATGATCCGGAAGTCCTGGGATCGAGTCCTACCTCGGGCTTCTGGCCTGGAGCCCGCTTCTCCCTCTGCTTGTGTCTCTGCCTCTCTCTATGTCTATCATGAATAAATAAATAAAATATTTTTAAAAAAAGCACAAAAGGTATTAATCTAGCTATAACAATAATCATTTTATTTTTATTTAGTTTTTAAAGTAGGCTCCACACCCAGCATGGAGCTCAATACAGGGTTTGAATTCATGTCCTTGAGATCAAGGCCTGAGCTGAGATCAAGAGTCATATCCTTAACTGACTGAGCCACCCAGGCACCCCAACAATAATCATTTAAAATGTGAATGTTTTAAATTAAAAGAGATTTTCAGAACAGATTTTTAAAAAAACCACAAGACTCAACTAAATGTTGCTTGCAAGATAGCTACTTTTATTTTTTTCCTTTGGAATAACTTAATTATCTTGGTTTTTTAGATTTTTATTTAAATTCCAGTTAACATACAGTGTAATAATTGTTTCA
Source organism: Vulpes vulpes (assembly GCF_048418805.1). Lineage (NCBI taxonomy): Eukaryota > Metazoa > Chordata > Mammalia > Carnivora > Canidae > Vulpes > Vulpes vulpes. Next base: position 83,716,052 of record NC_132793.1, on the reverse strand, counting down.
GGTGTACAATGTAGATATTCAACACCCATTCAACAGGAAACCTAATTTAAAAATAAAAATTTAGATGGAATAAAAAATAAAAAATTTAGATGGGCTAGATGCAAAAGGATTCAGAAAGAAATACCATACTAAGATGAATCAAAAGGTAACTGGAGAAGCCATATTGATTTCAGAAGAAGCAAACCTCAGAACAAGGAAGGTGATCAGGCATGAAGAATAACATTACATAATTATAAAAAGTCAATTATTTAAGAAGACATAGCAATCATAAATGCATATACCAACAACAGTGTATCAAGTTACAAGTAATTTCTTTGGCAACAATAGATTAAAAATAAATAAGAAAGGTATAACTGGAAAGTCCCTAAATGTTTGAATAAACAAATACTTTCTAAATAATAAGTATATCAAAGAACAAGTCCTTAGAGAAATTTTAAAACTTAAAAAATATTTTGAACTAAATCCAAATGAAAATACTACTTATCATAATTTGTGGGATGCAGCTAAAGCACTCCTCATGAGAAAAAGATAATATTTAATACATTCATTTGAAGAATTTTTTAAATTTCTAAATTCCATAACCTAATTTTCTACCTTAGAAAAGAACACTTTAAGACTAAAGCAAATATGGATGCCTGGATGGCTTAATGGTTGAGCATCTACCTTTTGCTCAAGGAGTGGTCCTGGCATCCAGGGATCGAGTCCCGCATCAGGCTCCCTACATGAAGCCTGCTTCTCCCTCTGCCTATGTCTCTGCCTCTCTCTCTCTGTCTCTCTCTCTCTCTCTCTCAGGAATAGATAAATAAAATCTTTAAAAAAAAGACTAAACAAATAGAAGAAAATAAATAATAAAAAATAAAATAGAAGTCAAATTAAGAACAGGAAAGCAATAGACAAAATGAATAAAAACAAGAGATACTTATTGTAAAAGATCAATAAAATTGCTAAACCTCTAACCAGGCTAAGTAAGAGAGAGAGGGAGAGAGAGAGAGAAATAGCCAATATCAGAAATAAGAATATTCTTATTATTAAGCATTCTTATCAGAATGCTAAGAACAACCCTATGCCCCCAAATTGAATAAATTGGATGAAATAGACCAATTCTTTGAAAGACATAGACTATCAAGCTTCACATAAGAATAAATATATAATCTTGCATCATCATATATCTATCAAAGAAATTGAATTAATAAGTAATAACCTTCCAAGAAGAAAGCATTAAGCTCAGATACTATTACTGGTGAAATTTACTAAACATTAAAAGAAGAAATAATACCAATTCTCTACCATTACTTCCAATGAATAGAAAGAGAAGGAAACACTTGTTAACTCGTTGCATTAAACCATATTACCCAACACAATAATCAGTTAAAGACATTAACAATAAAGAAAAACTACAAAACAATATCTATTCTGAGCATTTATATAAAAATAATCCAGAAAAGATTAGTAAGTAGAAAAATTATAGGGAAATTATAGGAAAAAATTATATAACCAGTTGGAATTTATTGCAGTTATGCAGGGCTTTTTTAACATTCAAAACTCATCCATGTAATCCATCAGATTGAAGTCTACCAAAGAAAAATCATGATTATTTAAGTAGACACCGGAAAACATTTGACAAAATCCTTGATAAAACTGTCAGAAAACTAGGAATACAGGGAAATTTTCTAAATTTGATCAGGGACATCAACAAAACACCGTATAGCTACCATCACACTTACTAGTGAGAGACTTTATGCTAATTTCAGGAAAAAGGCAAGGATATTCTCTTGCACCACTTCTATCCCCATCATACTGCAAGTCTTACCTAGTGTAATAAGACAATAAAATGAGTAAAGAGGCATACAGATTTAAAATGGGATAAAGAGAGTTGCCTGGCTGGCTCAGGTGGTAGAGTGTACAATTATTGATCTCAGGGTTGTGAGTTTGAGCCCACATTGGGTGTAGAGATTACTTAAAAATAAAATATTTTAAATCAATAGGTAAAATGGAGAAAGAAAATTGTCTTTATTTAGAGATGACATGATTGTGTAGAAACTTTTCAGAAATATACAAAGCAAAAAAACAAAAACAAAAAAACAAAAAACCTCCAAGAGCTAAAGGAATATACCAAGGTAAAAGAATACGAGGTTGATATAAAAGCAAGTGATGAATATTTGGAAATTGAAAAAAATTAAATACCATTTATAATTGTATCAAAAAGGAAATACGTATTGTGTAAGATATATTCCTATGATCTAAATGTAGAAAGTACAAAAAAGATGAAAAAACTCAAGATGTAAATAATTCACAGATGTTTAGTGCTCATGAATTGGAGAATTCAATGTTGTTGAGAAGTCAATTCTTCCCAATTTGATCTACAAATTTGGTGCAATCCTATTCAAAATCCCAACAAGTTATTTTGTAGATATCAACAAACTGATTCTAAAGTTTATATTGAAAAATAAAGAATAAGAGTGAACACAGTACTGAAGAACAAATTTGTGGGTTTCATACTACCTTATTTCAAGACTTTCACTATAAATGTAGAATAATCAAGACTGCATGGTATTGGCAATGAATAGACACATAAATTGATAATACAGCATAGAGAACCCAGAGATAGATACACACAAATACAGTTAACTAATCTTCGACAGATCAAAGGTAATTAAATGTATAAAGAATTATCTTTTCAATAAATGATGCTAGAACAAAGGGACATCCATATGCGAAAAGGGGAGCTAGACACAGACCTTAAAAGTTTCACAAAATTTAACTCAAAATAAGCAATAGAAATAAATGTTAAATGCAAAACTGTAAAACTTCTAGAAGAAAAAAAGTGAGAAAATCCATGTGAACTTGGGTATTGTGATGAGTTTTTATTTTTTTAAAGATTTATTCATTCATTCATTCATTCATGAGAGACAGAGACACAGGAAGAGGGAGAAGCAGGCTCCCCGCAGAGAGCCCAATGCAGGCCTCCATCCCGGGACCCCAGGATCATGCCCTGAGCCGAAGGCAGATGCTCAACCGCTGAGCCACCCAGGAGTCCCTGTGATGAGTTTTTAGATATGACATCAAAGGCCTACAAAGCTAAGTGTTCTACCATACATTCAGCCACTGTGCTCCTAGGTATTTACCTGAATGAGTTGAAAAATTATGTCCACACAAAAATTAGCTAGGGAATTTAACGGCGTATTTATAATTGCCCCAAACTGAAAGACATTCATCATAGGTGAATGGATACAAACATCGTGGTACATCCACATCTACAAAAAAGACACAGAAAAATGTATTTTGCTAAGAAGCCAGTTGGAAAAGGAAACATAGCATGCTCTCTTTATATGACATTCTGAAAGAGGCAAAATAAAAGTTATAGTAAACATATAAGCGGCTGGCAGTGGAGGTTAAAACCTTCGAGGATAAGGCACAGCGAACCTATTATATATGGTACTGTAGTAGCACATATATGACACTACGCATTTATCAAAAACCATAGAAATTTACAACACTAAGAGTGAACCTAATATATACAAATTAAAAAATATCTAGCAAGCTAGGGAATCCTAGGATCAATGCAGAATGTAAATAAAAAATAAACTACTGCATTATAAATGTATAAAATAACCTCACCTGACAGGGTTGGAAGCATAAGGAGCTGACTTCAGTAACTAGGGGACTCAGTGGAATTTGCAGGACTAACAGCAAAGTGGCTGTACATAGCACTGCATTTGATGAAGTTGTTTAAAATGGGTATTTGGTTAAGTACATTAAAAACACTATATACACAAACTGGAATTGAACAATTAAGTAAATGGTTGGCAGATGGTGTACAGCTTCCCATTGTTGAGGTAGAAGTTTACAGATCAGCAAAGAGAGGTTAGAATAATTCATGTGATAATGGATTTCAGTAGGAAACATCAGTATAAGTCATGTTTAACTTCGTATAATTGATATTGTGTGTGTATGTATGTATACACATATAATAATTTATATATGTATATATACAATCATAAATATACATATTTCCATACTTTGTTACCTGATAATGCAATGACAATCCAGTAACAAAAGGGACACCAAAAACCCAGATTTTGGTTTCTAATATCAGGAAACAAATCAGGATTCTTTTAAAAGTGGCTGATTGTATGAAAGGACAAGAAAATTATTTTTTTATTATAAATTTATTTTTTACGGATGTTCATTTGCCAACATATAGAATAACACCCAGTCCTCATCCCGGAAGGTGCCCACCTCACTGCCTGTCACACAGTCACCCCCACTCCCCACTCACCTCCCCTTACACCACCCCTACTGTGTTTCCCAGAGTTAGGAGTCTTTCATGTTCTGTCTCCATTTCTGACATTTCCCACTCATTTTTTTCTCCTTTCCCCTTTATTCCCTTTCACTACTTTTTTTTCCCCAAATGAATGAGACCATTTAATGTTTGTCCTTCTCTGATTGACTTATTTCACTGAGCATAATACCCTCCAGTTCCATCCACATCGAAGCAAATGGTGGGTATTTGTCATTAGTAATGGCTGAGTAATATTCCATTGTATACATAAACCACATCTTCTTTATCCATTCATCTTTTGATGGACACCAAGCCTCCTTCCACAGTTTGGCTATTGTGGACATTGCTGCTAGAAACATCGGAGTGCAGGTGTCCTGGCATTTCATTGCATCTGTATCTTTGGGGTAAATCCCCAGCAATGCAATTGCTGGGTCGTAGGGCAGGTCTATTTTTAACTCTTGGAGGAACCTCCACACAGTTTTCCAGAGTGGCTGCACCATTTCACATTCCCACCAGCAGTGCAAGAGGGTTCCCTTTTCTCCACATCCTCTCCAACATTTGTTGTTTCCTGCCTTGTTAATTTTCCCCATTCTCACTGGTGTGAGGTGGTATCTCATTGTGATTTTGATTTTGTATTTCCCTGATGGCAAGTGATGTAGAGCATTTATTCATGTGCTTATTGGCCATGTCTATGTCTTCCTCTGTGAGATTTCTCTTCATGTCTTTTGCCCATTTCATGATTGGATTATTTGTTTCTTTGCTGTTGAGTTTAATAAGTTCTTTATAGATCTTGGAAACTACCCTTTATCTGATACGTCATTTGCAAATATCTTCTCCCATTCTGTAGGTTGTCTTTTAGTTTTGTTGACTGTTTCTTTTGCTGTGCAGAAGCTTCTTATCTTGAGGAAGTCCCAATAGTTCATTTTTGCTTTTGTTTCTTTTGCCTTCGTGGATGTATCTTGCAAGAAGTTACTGTGGCCGAGTTCAAAAAGGGTGTTGCCTGTGTTCTCCTCTAGGATTTTGATGGAATCTTGTCTCACATTTAGATCTTTCATCCATTTTTAGTTTATCTTTGTGTATGGTGCAAGAGAGTGGTCTAGTTTCATTCTTCTGCATGTGGATATCCAATTTCCCCAGCACCATTTACTGAAGAGACTGTCTTTCTTCCGGTGGATAGTCTTTCCTCCTTTATTGAATATTAGTTGACCATAAAGTTGAGGGTCCACTTCTGGATTTTCTGTTCTGTTCCATTGATCTATGTGTCTGTTTTTGTGCCAGTACCACAGTGTCTTGATGACCACAGTTTTGTAGTACAACCTGAAATCTGGCATTGTGATGCCCCCAGATAAGGTTTTCTTTTTTAAAATTCCCCTTGCTATTCAGGATCTTTTTCTGATTTCACACAAATCTTAAAATAATTTGTTTTAACTCTCTGACGAAAGCCCATGGTATTTTGATAGAGATTGCATTAAACGTGTAAATTGCCCTGGGTAACATTTTCACACCATGAGCATGGAATATTTTTCCATCTCTTTGTGTCTTCCTCTATTTCTTTCAGAAGAGTTCTGTAGTTTTTAGGGTATAGATCCTTTACCTCTTTGTTTAGGTTTATTCCTAGGTATCTTATGTTTTTGGGTGCAATTGTAAATGGGATTGACTCCTTAATTTCTATTTCTTCAGTCTCATTGTTAGTGTATAGAAATGCCACCGACTTCTGGGCATTGATTTTGTATCCTACCACACTGCCAAATTGCTGTATAAGTTCTAGCAATCTTGGGGTGGAGGCTTTTGGGTTTTCTTTGTAGAGTATCATGTCATCGGCCAAGAGGGAGAGTTTGACTTCTTCCTTGCCAATTTGAATGCCTTTTATTTCTTTTTGTTTTCTGATAGCTAAGGCTAAGACTTCTAGTACTATGTTGAATAGTAGTGGTGAGAGTGGACATCCCTGTCGTGTTCCTGATCTTAGGGGAAAAGCTCCCAGTGCTTCTGCATTGAGAATGAAATTTGCTGTGGGCTTTTCATAGATGGCTATTAATATGTCGAGGAATGTTCCCTCTATCCCTACACTCTGAAGAGTTTTGATCAGAAATGGATGCTGCATTTTGTCAAATGCTTGCTATGCATCTATTGAAAGGATCATATCGTTCTTGGTTTTTCTCTTGCTGATATGATGAATCACATTGATTGTTTTACGAGTGTTGAACCAGCCTTGCATCCCGGGGATAAATCCTACTTGGTCATGGTGAATAATCTTCCTACTGTATTGTTGTATCCTGTTGGCTAGTATCTTCTTGAGAATTTTTGCATCCATATTCATCAGGGATATTGGTCTATAATTCTTCTTTTGGGTGGGGTCTTTGTTTGGTTTTGGAATTAAGGTGATGCTGGCCTCCTAGAACGAGTTTGGAAGTACTCCATCTCTTACTATCTTTCTGAACAGCTTTAGTAGAATAGGTATGGTTTCTTCTTTAAATGTTTGATAGAATTCCCCAGGGAAGCTATCTGGCCCTGGACTTTTGTGTCTTGGGAGGTTTTTGATGACTGCTTCAATTTCCTCCCTGGTTATTGACCTGTTCAGGTTTTTTATTTCTTCCAGTTCCAGTTTTGGTAGTTTGTGGCTTTCCAGAATGCGTCCATTTCTTCTGGATTGCCTAATTTATAGGCGTATAGCTGTTCATAATATGTTTTTTAAATCATTTGTATTTCCTTGGTGTTGGTAGTGATCTCTCCTTTCTCATTCATGATTTTATTAATTTGAGTCTTCTCTCTCTTCTTTTTAATAAGGCTGGCTAATGGTTTATGTATCTTATTAATTCTTTCAAAGAACCAACCCTGGTTTTGTTGATCTGTTCCACAGTTTTTCTGGTCTCGATATCATTGAGTTCTGCTCGAATCTTAATTAACTCTCTTCTTCTGCTGGGTGTAGGATCTATTTGCTGTTTTTTTTTCTAGCTCCTTTATGTGTAAGGTTAGCTTTGGTAGTTGAGTCTTTCCAGTTTTTGGATGGATGCTTGTATTGTGATGTATTTCCACCTCAGAACTGCTTTTGCTCTATCCCAAAGATTTTGAATGGTTGTATCTCCGTTCTCATTAGTTTCCATGAATCTTTTTAATTCTTCCTTAATTTTCCGTTTGACCCTTTCATCTTTTAGCAAGATGGTCCTTAACCTCCACCTGTTTGAAATCCTTTCCAACTCCTTGTTGTAATTTAGTTCTAATTTCAAGGCATTATGGTCTGAGAATATACAGGGGATGATTCCAATCTTTTGGTATCGCTTCAGACCTGATTTGTGACCCAATATGTGGTCTATTCTGGAGAAAGTTCCATGTGCACTTGAAAAGAATATGTATTCGGTTGCGTTTGGATGTAAAGTTCTGTAGATATCTGTGAAATCCATCTGGTCCAGTGTATCATTTAAAGCTCTTGTTTCTTTTGAGATGTTGTGCTTAGAAGACCTATCAAGTGTAGAACGCGCTAGATTGAAGTCACCAAGTATAAGTGTATTATTATCTAAGTATGTCTTAACTTTGGTTATTAATTGATTGATATATTTGGCAGCTCCCACATCTTATCTTCTTGGATAGTACCTTTAAGTATGATATAGTGAAGGACATGAAATTTAAAAGATGGCCTAGAACATCTTATAGTGCTGGAAAGTAATGAAGTACTACACACACACACATTAATAATTGCATGTCAAGTGACACAGGAACCAACCAAAAGAGCTTCTTATTGTCAAAATTAGAGCAATTGAACAAAATAAATGGCATGGTATTACCCATAGTGAAAAATAGATATTTGAGGGATGCCTGGGTGGCTTAGTGGTTTGGCACCTGCCTTTGGTCCAGGGCGTGATCCTGGAGACCTGGGATCAAGTCCCACATAGGGCTCCCTGCATGGAGCTTGTTTCTCCCTTTGCCTGTGTCTCTGCCTCTCTCTTTCTCTTTATCTCTCATGAATAAATAAATAAAATATTTAACAAAAAAGAAAAACAGATATTTGTGAATCCACACAAATATAGGAATGAATAAACTCTGGAGAAGAGATATAGTTCCTGTGAAAATAATTCAAAATAATAATTGTAGATATTTTGGTCTCAAGGAGGTGCATTAATACTCCTCACTCCTCAAATTGGGCTTGCATAGTGACTTCCTTCCAAAGAGTACAGCATGAAAATTGCATGTGGGAAAAAAAGCAACTTCAGAGTGGAGAAACCTCAGAAACACTACTTCAGGTAATAAAGGTTAAAATAGATAGTGATAAGGCATGGTGATAATATGTATTTTGATCTGATATGATGAGAATGGTACTTTATCTTCATGGTCTTTCTCCCCAAAACCCATCACCCCACTTATTAATCATGAGAAAATAATTAGACATCACACTTGAGAGACACTCTACAGCAAACTTGGCCAGTTCTCAAAACCATTAAGATCATCAAAAGGAGGAGAATATAGGGTGTCTTCCTTGCTCAGTAGGTTGAGTATGCAACTCTTCATCTCAAGGTCATGAGTTCAAGCCCCACGTAGTCATGGAAACTTCTTAATAAAATATAAATAAATAAACAGTAAACAAAAGATAAACAGATAAATAAAATTTTAAAAAGCAAGAAAAATCTGAAAAAAGGGTACAGTCAGGAGGATCCTAAGTAGACATGTAAACTAAATGCAATATGACATTGTGAATGGGATCCTGGAGCAGTAGTAGATAAAAACAATAGTAATATGGATAGAATATAGACTTTAGTTAATAATAATGTATCAATATTGATTAATTGTAGGACAAATATAACATACTAATATAAGATGTTAATAATATCTAATATACAATATTAATAATAGGTGAAATAATGTATGATATATTTGGGAACTGTCTATGCTATCTTCACATCCTTTATAAATCTAAAACTTCTAAAGTAAGTTTATTTAAAAAGAAATTAAAAATCATTCCATGTAATTCATCATAGTAATGCAAAAGAGGGAAAACATTATGTGATCATCTCAAAAATAAAGGGAAAAATATTTTATAGAGTATAAAACCTATTCCTCATAAATCTCCTGGGAATAGGAATTGAACAAAATTACTTAATGAGATAAAAAAAATTTACAAAGGAAATCAATTTCAAAATAATTGATAAGGAATATATTGAAAACTTTCCCTGTGACATTGGGAATAAAAAATTTTGTCACTACTTCTATTAAGCACTATACTGTATGTCCTGATGCATGCAATAAGTTTCTTTATTTACTGACAACAAAATTGTGTGTGGGAATTATCTATCATCTATCTATTGTCTGTCTCATCTGAATGTGAAAAATTAAGAGTTTAGCAAAGATGCTGTATTAATAAGCAAATAACTATATTGATATGTCTTTCTATGTGAAATAAATTAAAAATGAAGAATGACAAATATAACACTTTCAGGAATATGAGAAACATCAATTGCATAAGAAAAGATCTATCCATAACATTACAAAACATCATTGAAAGAAAGTGAATAATATCTTACAAATGAAGGGATGTAACATATTCAAATTGGCAGATTCAGTACATATAGATTTTAATTCCTTCCCTCAAATTCATTTTAAAGATTCAATGCAATAGCATTCCAAATCCAAATCTTGTTACGTTTTTTGGAAATTGTCAGTATAATTTCATGAATTATATAGAATGCAAAGAATAAAAAAAAAAAAAGCTCAGGGATCCCTGAGTGGCGCAGTGGTTTGGCGCCTGCCTTTGGCCCAGGGCGCGATCCTGGAGACCCGGGATCGAATCCCACGTCGGGCTCCCGGTGCATGGAGCCTGCTTCTCCGTCTGCCTGTGTCTCTGCCTCTCTCTCTCTCTCTGTGACTATCATAAATAAATAAAAATTAAAAAAAATTTAAAAAAAAGCTCAAAGTCATCTTGATGGAAATGACAAAGTTTCATAAATTATATTATAAATTTTCAAAGCTTTTTATAGGTTATAGTAGTTAAGATTGTATACTGACAAAAGATAGTAAACTACTCCAGTGGGGAATAAAATACCTCCACAAACAAACAGATATATGATTACTTGATTTATAAAAAAATGGACTTCTGTTGCATAATGAGTAAATTATGGTCTGTTCAACAGTTGGTGCTAGATACGCTGGATATTAATATAAAAAATTAGTCCCATTTTAAAACAATACAGGGTAGATTAAAATGGAGGGACTAAAATAGGAGATGGGAAGAGCATCTACAGGAGAGCTATCTTTGCTACTTTTTCTTATACTGAGAATATTAAATATGTTTTGCCCATGCAAGGAACTTTTGGGGAAAAGGTGAATGACCACATGCAGAATGAACACATTTGTTGAAGCTAAACCAATGAGCATAATGCTGCTTTACCACATAATAAATACCTAAACTATGTGGAATGAAAAGCTAAAGTGCTAAGCTAATATTTTTTATCACAGGGATAAATTATCCACAGTTTACAGAGCTGAGTTTAAAAAGGAAACTGCAGAGATGCCTGGGTGGCTCAGTTGTTTAAGTGTCCAACTCTTGATTTTAGCTTAGGCCATGATCTCAGAGTTCTGGGATTGAGACCCATGTTCGACTCCTCACTCAGTGGGGAGTCTGTTGGATATTCTTTCTGTTCCTCTCCCTCTGTCCCTTCCCCCTGCTCTCTTTCTCTCTAAAATGAATAAATAAGCAAATCCTTAAAAATAATAAAATAAGGAAACTGCAGTAGCAACAGGTATGAAAAACTGGTAAAATGATAATTACCAAAAATTAAAATTAATCTGAATTTCCCTCAATAATTACAGAGTGATAGAATTTCAAATATATGTACAGACAAAGGAAGAGTAGCCTGTAAGATATTTAGGTTCATTTTATAAGGAAACATGGATATTATGATGGCTAATCTTTCTCCATGAGTGACTCACATAGATGATATATCCTCATGAGAACTTTATACTTGAAATTTTGCTCTGATTAAAGTTGAAAAACCTTATAATTCATTGATATTATTTTCATGATACATTATTGAGTTGGATGTAAATTCATATGTATATGACATTATTTCTGTTAGATTATTTTGAGTTTTCTAAGGTGTTGTGAAATATGTGGATCATAAATGAACAACTCACAATTGAAGGACCTTGGAATCTGCAGCCAGAAGTTTGAGATTCAGGGATATACTTTGATCATAATACATGAGATTGAATAAAATTATAAGCAGCCTAATACTTGATACCTAGTTTCTTATTATCACCTGCTATCATTAGGTTTACTTTAGAAAGAAAACATATGCTATGAGTGATGCCATTCTTTTTTCTGCTCTGGCATCATGGAAGATACCAGAAGATATAAGGACTGGTTACTAGTGACATATTGTTTCTGTATAAATACTCCTGATAGGTTTTGAGACCAAGGTACTTTATTTGCTCTGACTTGACTATGCTTAGTGAACCTCTAATCTATACTCAAGGAATGTGGCCTTTTTGAGTAAGGCAACTAATGTCTCTCACATAGGAACCACAGAGGAACACATGAACAGTGCAGATATTATATATTTCATCTTTGACTATTGTCCCAACCCTGTCCTCATAGACAAAGGCAAATGGAGAAGAGAACCATTTAGCTCACTCCTCTAGAGCACAATTAACTACCCAGTTCCTCTGGACTGAATTGATCATATATCCAGTTCACTGGGGACTAGAGATTAAGGATACCATCCATAGTTTGAGAGTTTTCAGGAAAAAGAAGTTGTACATGGAAACATGTACCATGTTGTACCATGATTTGAATGAATGTTGATGTCCTGAGGAGGTGTGATAACATAAAAATCATGTTCATAAGGATTACATTGGGGCCCAGAAAGAATGATAATCCCATATTGTGAAGTGTAGGATGGGATTCTTAGCTTCATTAGAGTGGAAATTGTAATGATGGGCTTCAGTTAATAAATCCGCTGTAGAAAACTTGTTCATCCACCTCATCTTTTCTCCTTCCAAGTGATAAATACTCTTTTATATTAACTGAATTTTGATGCTTAGTCTCCTATTTTTTTGGAAATTATACTTTAATTCTTTTTTATATTGTGTATTGCAGTAATCTGAACTGACATGATATGCAATATTACATGAATTATGGCTAGTTATCTTTAGTAAAGTTTCAAAGTTTGTTTGAAGTTTCTTTTTTTTTTTAAATTTTATTTATTTATGATAGGCACACAGTGAGAGAGAGAGAAGCAGAGACATAGGCAGAGGGAGAAGCAGGCTCCATGCACCGGGAGCCCGACGTGGGATTCGATCCCGGGTCTCCAGGATCGCGCCCCGGGCCAAAGGCAGGCGCCAAACCGCTGCGCCACCCAGGGATCCCTGTTTGAAGTTTCAAATTGATTTTTAAACTAGTGAAGACTTACTTCTAGGGCATTTATGTTCATTCTTTTCAACAACATAACAATTATGATGGGTTCCTTTTCTCTCAAGGTCATGTGTATGGTGGGATCTTCAACAGAAGAATTTCATTTTTCACCTGAGTTTGCTTTAACTGAAGTTGAGACATTTTTATTTAACATTTCTAAGGTGTAATATTGGCTTGAGTCTAAATGCTCAAGTAAAAACAGTTAGCCATTATGTTACTTTATGTTTTTATTTTATTTTTTAAAGATTTTATTTATTCATGAGAGACACACAGAGAGAGGCAGAGACATAGGCAGAGGGAGAAACCGGCTCCCTCTGGGGAGCCCAATGTGGGACTTAATCCAAGGACCCCGGGATCACACTCTGAGCTAAAGGCAGACACTCAACCACTGAGCCACCCAGGCATCCTGTACTTTGTTTTTAATGTATTGCATTTATAGGTCATTTTTGAACTATGAATATTTAAGTCTCCTGACAATTTTGGCCAAAGGATTGAGAGTCAGATATTTGTTTGCCTATAGATATAACAATCAATAAAATTAGAAGCTTCTTGGTATACTATTTACTATTTAGGAACAGTTCCCAAGAGATAGTTTTCAACTTTGACTACTCTCCTACTCCTGTCCTCTTAAATAAAGACTACTGAAGAAGAGTGCCTTTTGATATTATACACTACAGACACATGGAAGCTATCCAGACTCTTTGCTGAATCTTCTCAAACTCTAATCCACTTATCACAAGGATTTAAGAATGCCAACTCTAGTTAGAATTTTCAGGATCAAATAGATCTATAATGGGAATACCATGGTTTGGGGTCATAAGAAAATTTGAGAACATAAAAATTGTGCTGACACCAACATAGGTGCCATTCTTAGGAAAGGATGTAAGTGTTCTAGGCTATGAAAACATAGCTATGAAAGCAAGATATAATAAAAACAAGTAGTCATCAAAAATTTGGAGAAGACACTGTCAGAATGAATGCATCAAATTAGACAGTGATTTCCCTAGTAAATTTAAAAAATGGGTTAAAACAGGTATGCCATTAAATGGCAAAATTAGAACTGAAGTATAGTATCATAGAAACCAACTTATTGGGGATCCCTGGATGACTCAGCAGTTTAGTGCTTGCCTTCGGCCCAGGGTGTGGTTCTGGAGTCCCGGATTGGGTCCCACATCAGGCTACCTGCATGGAGCCTGCTTCTCTCTCTGCTTGTCTCTGGTTCTCTCTCTTTGTGTCTCTCATGAATAAATAAATAAAATCTTAAAAAAAGAAACCAACTTATTTTTAATTTCAATATACAGTATAGCAGCCCTATTCTTTGTAATTCCAGCAACTCAAATGCCACTTAGAATGCATCCAAGACTGCTGCAAGAACTGAAAATGGTAAGAGTCCACCATATGTCCTTTACCCCAACTAAGCTATTCTAAGAATTCAAATGCTCTGGAGATATCCACCAAAATTTCCTGAGGTACTCTGAAGTTTGTTTTCAATTGAAAACCCTGTACATGGGGATGCATACTGACTGCTACATGGATTTTTGCCTTCAGTTGACATTCTTTGACAAAGGAAAAGGCACAATGGAAGCAAAATGGTAAGACCCACATCAGGGAGTAGGTAACAACTCCACAGGAATCCAACTATACACTTCCTGCACAACTCAGCCTATTCTTTGTACCCTAGAAACCCACTTGAGGGACTGCTGGCAGGAGTCCCTGAAATATTTCTACAGAAGATGAACCAAGAGAAGTTAAATACTGTTCAGAACCTGATGAGTCCCTCACTGATTTTCACTGAGGTATTTTCTAAATTTAAATATATAAATCCATGTGAGAATTATAACAGACTGTTGAGCATCTCCATTTTATGGTATTTGTTTCCAGAAATTCAACAAAATTGGGGGAAAAAGTAAGTTGATAGCAAGGAAAGATAGTTTCTCAGATATTAGTGGCAGTAACCCAGTTCTAGAAAAAAATGCATAGAAATATAAGACATAAGTTGAAGACTGCAATTAGCTGCCCACTTACAATTATTCACAAAAGATACTGTGAATAAGTCATAATAATTCACAAACCCCTTTATTTGGGGCCACCAACAAAGAAAGAAGGAAAGCTATACTGTAAAGTCAGGAAGTCCTTATTAGAAAGTCAAGATGTTGGAAAAAGGAAGAGACTGAGGATGATGTAAGGGATACAGTTTCACCTAATCTTTACCACCTTCTCAACAAGATCCTCCCCACCCCAGGAATAATTCAGACAGGAAATAATTGGCAAGTTGTGCAAAACTAATGGGCAGATTGAGGTAAATGTGCAAAAATTAAGGAACCCCAAAACTGAGAATGGGATAAATGTATAGGTCTGTTTATTTTCCCGAACTTAATCTTTTCCGTGTTGTGTGTGTGTGTGTGTGTGTGTGTGTGTGTGTGTGTGTGTATGCTGAAGCCATGAATTCTGCAACTTCTATTGATCTTTCTTGTTTTCCCTAACCCAGAAAAACACCCAAGGTGTGGGTGTTTTTGGACAATCTTCTACCTGATTTTTCTCTTCTAAAGTTTCTGTGCAAGTAGGTCTTCCCATAGAAGAATACGTCTTGTCTCTCAATGTGCTTCATAATCGGTCAGGAAGGAAACTGCTGTCTGCTGTCTAGTTGTGTAAACTACAGGCTATGATATCCCATACCATGGGTGTAGTGTTTTTGGAGCATCTTACATGCTTTCTGAAACAAAAGGATAGGTGTGGGAAAGTGGCAGTCTCACCCAACGCTGAGTTACACCCAAATTACAGAAAATAGATCTATCTTAATGGGCCCCCAGAATAAATTATAGTAGTTTATTAAAAGGGATTGATTCCATTGTTGTAAATTACAATAAAGAAAAAAAACATGGCCACATATAGGACATATTATCTATTTCTAGATCAAGTGTATATAACAAGCAATCAGAAAACTGCATAAACAGGGTGTAATTTAAAAAGGGCATTTAGGGAAGCCTGGGTGGCTCAGCAGTTTGGCGCTGCCTTCAGCCCAGGGTGTGATCCCAGAGACCCAGGATTGAGTCCCATGTCAGGCTCCATGCATGGGGCCTGCTTCTCCCTCTGTCTGTGTCTCTGCCTCTCTCTCCCTCTCTCTGTAAAGAATAAATAAATAAAATCTTTAAAAATAAATAAATAAATAAATAAATAAATAAATAAATAAATAATAAAAAGGGCATTTACCTTATATTTTTCCCATATTATCTGTCAGAAAGGAAAAAAATGGCAATGAAGTAAATTTGTTTATAGATTTGTTTATAATCTAAGAGAGATAATTCCTCTAACAACTATGGTACTCAATCTTGCCACCCTCTTACCCGCTGTGGCTGAGTCAGTTAAATATTTTTCTCTAATAGACATGTTCAGTTTTTTTACCTTTACCTAAGGAGTCAAGATTCTTGCTTAGTCTACCTATAGAAGCTTTAGATTTTTGTGTCAATTGATTCCCCAAGGATTCAAATATTCACATACTGTATTCTCTAGGCATTTATAAGAAAGCTTAAAGAATTTTCTCCACCTCAAGTGTCTGTACTAATTCAGTACTGCTTAATTTTTGTTAGCTGCTAATACCTTACATGCTAGTAAAACAGATGCTGTAGCTTTACTAAATTTCTTAGTCTCCCAGGATGAAAGCCTTCTTGGATAAGTTGCAATGTCATCAAACTGAAGCCAAATATTTGATATATGTATTATTGACCAACAGATGGAAGATAGTTGCATCCTGAATTCAAGTTAATACACCAACTAAACAATGTACCACACATACACACATAAAATAAACCTCCAACAGTCTTGAGGATTATAGGTTCCTACCTTTTATGAAAAGGCTAAGTCTCTCCTGAGATGTTATATGAAGTTTCAAAATCATAGACAAAATAAGCTGAAGAAGGCTTTTAGTCTTAAAATAATTGTTTCTTTATATGTATCAGTTTTTAACTTTAATAAAACCTTCTACATTTTCTGTCATGAGATTAAAGGTACTTCTAATAGTGTACTTACTCAAAAAATTAGGCCCTGGTTATAGGCATATTGCTTACTCTTCTGTGTTGTTGGATTTTGTTGCTCTGAGAGGGCAAGAGTGTTATCAGTGCATAGTAGCAACCACTTTCCTAATTGGAAATCTCAGACTTTGACCTTAGGACACTTAACTTACTAACAGATATCTCACACTATTATTATTTTACAAGTTCTTAAGACTCATTCATTTCTTAGTGTGCTGCCTGATTAGCTATAAACAGATATTACTGTCTAATCCTAGTGCTATACTTTGCAAGTAAAACCTTTTAAACCCTCCTATTTTGCAAGGTCCTGATAAAATAGGTTGAATATGACTGTCTCACAGTCATTGAGGTAGATACTAAACCTTGCTATGATTTGCCTGTTATTCTTAATGCCAATTATGATTTAATTTTGTTCACTAGTATGTCCTGTGTTAGAGACCCACAAAGGAATATAAAAACATCTTACGAAGTAGTCAAACTTCATGAAATTTTAGGGGCTTCTGTTTTCCCAACATAAAATCATTCATGTTTGGCTGTTAAACCAGCTGTTATATTAACCATCAATCAGTCTTTTAAAAAAAATTTCCTACCTTATTGATGTGTAATTGGTACACAGACATACCTCATTTTACTGTGATTTGTGGGTGTTTTTGTGCTTTGCAAATATTGTATTTATTTAAAATTGAAGGTTTGTGGCAATTCTGCATCAAACAAGTCTATTGGTGCCATTTTTCTGACAGTAATTACTTTGTGTTTCTGTACCACATTTTGATAATTCCTATAATGTTTCAAACCTTTTCATTATTCTGTATTTGTTATGGTGATCTGTGATCAGTGATTGCAACTGAAAGCTCAGATGATGGTAGCATTTTTTAGCAATAAATATTTTTCAATTAAAGTATATACATTTTTTTAGACAAAATGCTATTACACACTGAATAGACTACAATCTTGTATAAAATAGTTTTTATATGCACTGTGAAATGAAAAAAATTGTTTCACTTTATTGCAATATTAGTTTTATTGTAGCCATTTGCAACCAATCCACAATATTTCTGAGGTATTCATTTACCAAAACAAAAACAAAAACAACCCAAAAACTTCTATATAAGTGATGTATACATGCAAAAAAAATATTGATGTATACAATTTGATGACTCTGAACATATACATTCATGTTACTATCACCACAGTACAGGCAGTAAACATATTCATTGCCTCCAAAAGTATTTTTTTGCATATATATTTGTTTTCTGTTTTTTTTTTTCATTTGCGGTAAGACTTAACATGAAATCCACCTCCTAAAACATTTGTAAATACACATTACCTTATTATTAACCACAGGCACCATGTTGTATGTCAGGCCTCCGGAACTTACTCATCTGGTGTAACAGAAACTTTACACCCATCAAACAACTACTCAAATCTCTCTCCTCCAAGTCCCTGGCAAATTATCATTCTATTGTATATTTCTATACCATTGGCTATTTTATACACCACATGAGAGGAGTAACACAGAATTTGTTTTTCTGTGACTGACTTATTACACTTAGCATAATGTCCTCCAGGTTTGTACATTTTGTCACAAATGATAGTATTTCTTCTTTTGTAAGGCTGAGTAATATTCTATCATATGTATATTTGTAATCCATTGATATATTGATGGATATTTTGGTTGTTTTTATATCTTGGCTATTATGAATAATTATTCAATTCAAATGGTAGTGAAGATACATCTCTTAGATCCTGATCTAAATATACACCCAGAATGAGAAGTCACCAGAGAGGGAGAAAAACCATGAGAGACTCTTAACTATAGAAAACAAACTGAGGATTGCTGCAGGAGAGGTGGATAGAGGGATGGGGTATTTGGGTGATGGGCATTAAGGAGGGCATGTGCTATGTGATACAACACCAGGAGCACTGGGTGTTATATAGTAACTGATAAATCATTAATCTACTACATCTGAAAAAATAAATAAATATGCAATCAGAAGTGAGATATATAATATATATTATATATATAATATAAAATATATATGAATATATATGAAACATATAGATGAATATATATGAAACTTTATGCTATTACCTATAATGGCTATAATAATTTACATTCCAACCAACAAAGCACCGGGTCCTCTTTTCTTTCATTTCTTCATTACCTGTTGTAATTTGTGTTTCTGAAAATAGTTATTCTAATATATGTAAGAGGATATCACAATGTAATTTTGATTTTCATTTCTCTGATGATTAATGATGTTGAGCATCTTTTAATTTATCTGTTGACCATTTGTATGTTTTCTTTGGAGAAATGTATATTGATTTATCTATGTAATCTCTATCATCTATCTATCCATCTTATCTATCACCTATCATTTATTTATTGTTATTGAAGAAGTTTTTAAAATATATTTTGGATATTATCACCTTATCAGATACATAGTTTGCAAGCATATTTTTCCATTTTCATTTTATGGATTACTTTTTTCTCCTCAGAAGCTTTTGATTTGATGTCCCATTTGTTTCTTTTCGTTTTTCTTACTTGTGTTTTTCATGTTATTTGCAAAACTAAATAAATAAGTGATAAATCCCTGCCAAATCCAATGTCAAGGAGCTTTTCCCTCTGTTTTGTCCAGGAGTTTTACAGTTTCTAGTCTTACATTTAAGTATTTTTTAATTTAAATTCAATTAGTCAACATAAAGTGCGTACTTAGTTGTAGTGTTCAATGATTTACCAGTTGCATATAGTCTTTAATCCATTAAGGATTGATTATGTGTATAACATATGGGTTCCATTTTATTCCTTTTTATATAGGTACCTAGTTTCCCAGCACCATTTATTGAATGAATATAGTCATATTTTCCCTATTTATATTCATGGTGCCCTTGTTGAAGAGCACATTAGTTGACTCTGTGTTTATGGATTTATTTCTGGGCACTCTATTCTGTCTCACTGGTTTCTGTATCTGCTTTTAAATGAATAGAGTACTGTTTTAATTACTATAGTTTGTAATGTAGTTTGAGGTCAGGAAGTGTGATGCCTATAGCTTTGTTATTCTTCTTCAAGATTTCTTTGGCTTTCTGCGGTCTTTTTCTTTTCCTTATAAATTTTAGGATTGTTTCTGTGAAAATTGTAATTTGGATTTTGATAGAAATTACATTAAGTTTGAAGATCCTTTTTGGTCATAAGGACACTTTAGCGATATTTGTTCTTCCAGTCCAAGAACATAAAATATATTTTCACAGAAGTATTTTTCTTTTATTTTGTTCTTCAATTTCTTTCATCAATTTTTAAACTTTTTAAATGATTTTCCCTTTTAATATCAAAACAAAGTTGTAGTCAGTTACATTGTTTTTAAGTTTTTATTTAAATTCTAGTTAGCTAACATAACGTAATACTGGTTTCAGGGGGAGAATTTAGAGAGTCATCACTTAAAAGTGCCCTTACAATGCTCATCACAAGTGCCCTCTTTAATACCCATCACACATTTAGCCCATGCCCCTCCAGCAACCCTCAATTTGTTCTCTATTATAAAACGTATTTCATGATTTGCCTCCCTCTCATTTTCCCTTTTCCCCTATGTTCATCTGGGTTTTTTCCCTTAAACTCCACATATGATTGAATTAGTATGGCATTTGTCTTTCTCTTATTGACTTATTTTGCTTAGCATAATACATTCTAGCTCTATCCACATCATTGCAAATGGCAAGATTTCATTCTTTTTGATGGTTGATATTGATATATGTATGTATGCATCTTTGTATGTATGTATGTATCTATCATCATCATCATCATCATCTATCTCACAACTTCTTTATCTATTCATCAGTCAATGAAGGTTTAGGTTCTTTCTATAATATGGCTATTTCTGATAGTGTTGCTATAAACAATGGGGTGCATATGCCCCTTTGAATCAGTATTTTTGTATCCTTTGGGTAAATACCCAGTACTGCAATTTCTGAGTGATAGAGCAGTTCTATTTTGAGCATTTTGAGGAGCCTCCATACGGTTTTCCAGAGTTGCTGCACCAGAATATATTCACAACAGTGTAAGAGGGTTCCCCTTTCTCCACATCTTTGTGAACATCTGTTGTTTCTTGTGTTGTTAATTTTAGACTTTCTGACAGGTGTGATATAGCATCTCATTGTAGTTTTGATTTGTATTTCCCTGATGATGAGTGAGTGATGAACAACTTTTCATGTGTCTGCTAGTCATCTCTATGTCTTCTTTGGAAAAAAATGTCTTTTCATGTCTTCTGCCCATTTTGAATTAGATTTTTTTAAGGTATTGATTTTTTAAGGTATTGATTTTTGTATATACTTTATATATATTGGATACTAGCCCTGTATCAGATATGTCATTTGCAAGTATCCTCTTCCATTCCATCGGTTGCCTTTTAGTTTTGTTAATTGTTTCCTTTGTTGTGGAGAAGCTTTTATTTTTATGTAATCAGAATGGTTTATTTTTGCTTTTGTTTCCCTTACTTTATGACATATATCTAGAATGAAGTTTCTATGCTCTGTCAAAGAGGTTACTGCCTACATTGTCTTATAGGATTTTTATTATTTCATGTCTCACATTTAGGTCTTTCATCCATTTTGAATTTATTTTATGTGTATAGTATAAGAAAGTGGTCAAGATTAATCATTTGCATATTGCTGTCCACTTTTCCCAGCACCATTTGTTGAAGAGACTTTTTTTCCATTGAATATTCTTTTCTGCTTTGTCAAAAACTAATTTACCATGTAATTGCGGGTTTATTTCTGGATTTTCTATTCTGTTCTGTTGATCTATGTGTCTGTTTTTGTGTCAATACCATACTGTTTTGATCACAACAGCTTTGTAATATATCATGAAATCTGGAATTGTGATGCCTCTTGTTTTGCTTTTCTTTCTTTCTTTTTTTGGTTTTTGTTTGTTGTTGTATATTTTTTATTGAAGTTAGATTTGCCAACATATAACACCCAGTGCTCATCCTGTCAAGTGACCCCCTCAGTGCCCATCACCCAGTCACCCCATCCCTCTGCCCACCTCCCCTTCCACTACCCCTTGTTCATTTCCCAGAGTTAGGGGTCTCTCATGTATTGTCACCCTCTCTGATATTTCCCACTCATTTTCTCTCCTTTCCCCTACAATCCCTTTCACTATTTTTTATATTCCCTATATGAATGAAACCATATAATGTTTGTCCTTCTCTGATTGACTTACTTCATTCAGTATAATACCCTCCAGTTCTATCCATGTCAAAGCAAATGATGGGTATTCATCGTTTCTAATGGCTGAGTAATATTCCATTGTATACATAGACCACATCTTCTTATACCACCTCACACCAGCGAGAATGGTGAAAATTAACAAGACAGGAAGCGAAAAATGTTGGAAAGAATGTGGAGAAAGGGGAATCCTCTTGCACCATTGGTTGGAATATGAACTGGTACAGCCACTGGTTTTGCTTTTCTTTTAGTTTACAAAATCACATGACTGTCTGGAGTCTTCTTTTGTTTCATGCCAATTTTAAGATTGTTCTAGTTCTGTGAAAAATGTTGCTGGTAATTTGTAAGAATTACATAAAATTGTAGATTGCTTTGGGTAATACATACATTTTAACAATATTTGTTCTTCTAATACATGAGCATGGAATGTATTTCCATTTCTTTCTGTCCTCTTTATTTTCTTTCATCAGTGTTTTGTAGTTTACAGACTACTGAGCTTTTACCTCTTTGGTTAGATTTATTCGTGGTATCTTTTTATTTTGGGTGAAGTTATGAATGTTATAGCTTTCTTATCTTCTCTTTCTGGTGCTTCTTTTATTGTTATATACATAGGAATGCAACAGATTTCTGCACATTAATTTTGTATCTTGTAACTTTACTGAATTTATATCAGTTCTAGCAGTTTTTTGGTGGCCTTTCAGGTTTTTTATATAGAATACCATATCATCAGCAAATACCGAAAGTTTTACTTCTTCCTTACTGATTTTAATCCTTTTATTTCTTTTTGTTGTTTGATTATTGTTGCTTCCAGCAATATGATAAATAAAATGGTGAGAATTAACATCCTTGTCTGGTTCCTCACCTTAGGGGGAAAGCTCTCAGTTTTTTCCCATTAAGAATGATATTGTCTGCGGGTTTTTCATTGAGGGCCTTTATTATGTTGAGGTATGTTCTCTCTAAATCTACTTTGTTGAGGGTTTTTATTATGAATGGATGTTTACTTTATCAAATGCATTCTCTGCATTTATTGAAAGTATCATTTGGTTCTTATCCTTTCTTTTATTAATGTGGTGTATCACATTGATGGTTTTGTGAATACTGAACCACACTTAACAACCAAAGAATAAATCTCACTCCATTGTGGTGAATGATTTTTTAAATATATTATTGGACTTGGTTTGGTCATATTTTATTGAGAATTTTTGCTGCGTGTTCAAAGGGGATATTGGCTTGTAGTTCTCCTTTTCAGTAATATCTTTATCTGGTTTTGGCATCAAGGTAATGCTGGCTTTAGAATGTGAATTTGGAAGTTTTCATTCCTTATTTTTTGAAATAGTTTGAGAATAGGTATTACCTATTTTTAAATGTTTGGTAGGTTCATTTCTGGGGTTTCTACTCTGTTCTATTTATCTCTGTGTTTATTTTTGTGCCAGTACCATACTGGCTTGATTGCCACAGCTTTGTAATATAGCTTCAAGATCAGAATTGAAATGTACCCAGCTGCATTCTTGTTTTTTAAAGGTAGTTTTGGCTGTTTGTGGTCTTTTGTACTTCCATACAAACTTTAAGATATTTGTTCTAGTTCTGTTAAAAAATGCTGTCAGTATGTTCGTAGGGATTACATTAACTGTGTAGATTGCTTTGTGCAATATAGAAATTGTAACAATATTTGTTCTTTGAAGCCATGAGCATGGAATATTTTTACATCTCTTTGTCTCATCTTCAGTTTCTTTCATGAGTGTTCTGTAGTTTTCAGAGTATAGACATTTTACCTTTTTGGTAAAGGTTTATTCCTATGTATCTTATGTATTTTAATGCAATTCTAAATGGGGTCCATCCTTTGATTTCACTTTCTGCTGTTTCATTATTTGTGTATAGAAGTGTAAGAGATTTCTGTATGTTGATTTAATATCCTGTGACTTTACTGAATTTGTGCATCATTACTACATGGTCAGTTAATCTTTGACAAATCAGGAAAGCCTACCTAATGGAGAAAATACAGTCTCTTCAACAAATGGTGTTGGGAAAACTGGACAAAAATGTGCAAATAATGAATCTGAACCACTTTCATGTACCATACATAAAAAATAAATAAAAATGAATTAAAGACCTACATGTGATACAGGAAACCCTCAAAATCCTAGAGGAGAATTCAGGAAATAATCTCTTTGACAGAGGCCATACCTGTAGCACTGCCTTCAAGATATGTCTCCTGAGGCAAAGGAAACAAAAGCACAAATCAGTTATTGGAACTGCATGAAAATGAAAAGCTTCTGAACAGTAAAGGAAACAATAACAAAACTAAAAGGCAACCTATAGAATGGGAGACGATATTTGCAAATGGCATATCTGATACAGGGTTAGTATCCAAAATATATGAAGAACTTATCAAATTCAACACCTAAAAAACAAAGAATCCAACTAAAAATGGGCAGAAGACATGAACAGACATTTCTCCAAAGAAGACATAGATGACTGACAGGCAAATGAAAAGATGCTTAACCTCACTCATAATAATGGAAATACAAATCACAATCACAAGAAAATATCACCTCACAACAGTCAGAGTAGTTAAAATTAACAATACAAGATTCAACAAGTATTGGCGAAGATGTGGATAAAGGGGAATCCTCTTATACTGTTAGCTGGAATTCAAACTGGTGCAACCACTGTGGAAAACAATATGGAGGTTCCTCAAAAATTTAAAAATAAAACTATCCTACAACCTAGCAGTTGCACTACTAGGTATTTATACAAAAGACACAAAAATATTGATTTGAAGGGATCAATGCACTCTGTTTATAGCAGCATTATTTACAAAACCAAATAATGGAAGAAGTTCAAGTGTTCATCAAAAGATGAATGGATAAAGAAGATGTGGTATATATATACAATGGAATATTACTCAGCCACTAGAAACAACAGATACCCACCATTTGCTTTGACGTGGATAGACCTGGAGGGTATTATGCTGAGTGAAATAAATCAATCGGAAAAGGACAAACATTATATGGTCTCATTCATTTGGGGAATATAAAAATTAGTGAAAGGGAATAAAGGGAAAGGAGAGAAAATGAGTGAAAGTATCAGTGAGAGTGACAAAACATGAGAGACACCTAACTCTGGGAAATGAACAAGGAATAGAGGAAGGAGAGGTGGGCGGGGGTTTGGGGTGACTGGGTGATGGGCACTGAGAGGGGCACTTGGTGGGATGAGCACTGGGTGTTATGCTATATGTTGGCAAATTGAACTCCAATTTTAAAAAAGATGAATGGACAAAGAACATGTGTTATATATAAACAATAGACTACAACTCAGCCATAAAAAGGAATGAAATCTTGCCATTTGGAGCAATGTGGATAGATCTATGGAGTATTATGCTAAATGAAATGTCAGAAAATGACAAATACATATGATTTCACTCATGTGGTAGTTAAGAAACAAAATGAATGATCATAAAGTCGGGCACTGAGGGGGGCACTTGATGGGATGAGTACTGGGTGTTATTCTATATGTTGGCAAATTGAACATCAATAAAAAATAAATTTAAAAAAAAGGAGAGAGGAAAACCAAGAAACTGACTCTTAACTATGGATAATAAACTGATAGTTACCAAAGGGGAGGAGAGTAGAGGGATGTATTCAATAGGTGATAAGGATGAAGGAGAGTGTTTCTTTTTTTTTTTTTTAAAGATTTTTCATTTATTTATTCATGAGAGACACACACACACAGAGAGGACAGACACAGGCACAGGAAGAAGCAGGCTCCATGTAGGGAGCCTGATATGGGACTCCATCCCGGGTCTCCAGGATCACACCCTGGGCGGAAGGCGGCGCTAAACCGCTGAGGCACACGGGCTGCCCAAGGAATGTGCTTCTGATGAGGTGTTTTATGTAAGTGTTGAGTCACTAAACTTTACAGCTGAAATTAAGATTACTCTGCCTACAAACTAACTGGAATTGAGGGAGAAAAAGCTTTAAAAAATGTTTGGTAGAATTTGCCTGTCAAGCCATCTGGTCCTAGACTTTTGTTTCTTGGGAATTTTTTTTATTACTGATTCAATATCTTTTGCTGGTTATCAGTCAGTTCAAGTTTTCTATTTCTTCCTGTTTCAAAAACGGTAATTTATATGTTTCTAGGAATTTCTCCACTTCTTCCAGGTTGTCCAATTTGTTTGGATATAGTTTTTCATAATATTATCTTATAATTTTTTTTGTTTCTGTGACATTTATTTTTATTTCTACTGTCTTATTCATGATTTTACTTATTTGGCTCCTTTCTCTTTTCTCTTTGATAAAGTATGCCTAGAGATTTATCAATATTACTAATTTTAAAAAGAACCAGCTTCTAGTTATATTGATTTTTCATTTTGACTTAATTTTTAAAATTTTTTAAATTTTTATTTATTTATTTATTTATTTATTTATTTATTTGAATAAATTTATTTTTTACTGGTGTTCAATTTGTCAACATATGGAATAACACCCAGTGCTCATCCCATCAAGTGCCCACCTCAGTGCCCATCACCCAGTCACCCCCACCCCCGCCCACCTCCCCTTAAACCACCCCTACTTCGTTTCCCAGAGTTAGTAGTCTTTCATGTTCTGTCTCCTTTTCTGATATTTCTCACTTATTTTTTATCCTTTCCCCTTTATTCCCTTTCACTATTTTTCATAGTCCCCAAATGAATGAGACCATATAATGTTTGTCCTTCTCCGATTGACTTATTTCACTCAGCATAATACCCTCTAGTTCCATCCACGTCGAAGCAAATGGTGGGTTAATTAACATATAATGTATTATCAGTTTTAGAAGTAGAGTTCAGTGATTCATTAGTTGCATATAACACCCAGTGCTCATCACATCACACACCCTCCTTAATGTCCATCACCGAGTTACCCCTTCTCCCCACCCACTGGCCAGCCCTCCATCAACCCACAGTTCATTTCTTATAGATAGAAATCTCTTATGATTTTCTCCCTCTTTGATTTTGTTTTATATTATTTTACCCTTGCTTCCCCTATGATCCTGTTTTGTTTCATAAATTCCACATATAAGTGAAATTGTATGATAGTTATTTTTCTGTGATGGACTTATTTTGCTTAGCATAATACCCTCTAGTTCCAACCACATCATTGCAAATGGTAAGATTTCATTTTTAATGGCTGAGTAGTATTCCATTTTCTTTATCCATTCACCTGTCAATGGACATCTGGGTTCTTCCATAGTTTGGCTATTGTGGACATTGCTGCTATTAACACTGGGGTGCAGGTGTCCCTTCAGATCACTGTTTGTATCCTTTGGTTAAATACCTAGTAGTGCAAATTCTGAGTTGTAGGGTAGTTCAATTTTTTACTTTTTGAGGAACCTGCATGCCTTTTTCCAGAGTGGCTATACAAACTTGCATTCCCACCAGTGGTATAAGAGGGTTCCCCCTCTCTTCATCCTTGCAAACATTTGTTATTTCCTGAATTGTTAATTTTAGCCATTCTGACTGCTGTGAGGCTGTATCTCATTTGTGATTTTGATTTGTATTTCCTTTATGCCAAGTGGTGTTGAACTTTTTTTTTCATCTGTCTGTTGGCCATTTGCATGTCTTCCTTGGAAAAATATCTGTTCTTGTCTTTACTTATTTCTTGACTGGATTATTTGCTTTTTGGGTGTTGACTTTGATAAATTCTTTATAGATCTTGGATGGTTACTAACCCTTTATCTGATAAGACATTTGCAAATATCTTCTCCTGTTCTATAGATTTCCTTTTGGTTTTGTTTACTGTTTCCTTTGTTGGGCAAAAGCTTTTTATCTTGATGAATTCCCAGTAGTCCATTTTTGCTTTTGTTTCCCTTGCCATTGGAGACATGTCTAGCAAGAAGTTGCTGTGGCTGAGGTCAAAGTGGTTCCTGCCTAGATTCTCCTCTAGAATTTTGATGGATTCTTGTCTCACACTTAGGTCTTTCATCCATTTTGAGTTTATTTTTGTGTATTATCTAAGAGAATGGTGCAGTTTCATTCCCCTCTAGATGGCTGTCCAATTTTTCCAACAGCATTTGTTGAAAAGATGGTCTTTTTTCCATTGAATATTCTTTACCGCTTTGTCTAAGATTAGTTGACCATAGAGTGAGGGTTCTCTATTCTATGCTACCTCATCTATGTGTCTGCTTCTGTGCCAGTACCATACTGTCTTGATGATCACAGCTTTGTAATACAGCTTGAAGTCTGGAATTGTGATGCCTCCAGCTTTGGTTTTCTCTTTCAATATTGCTTTGGCTATTCAGGGTCTTTCTGTTGTTCCATACAAATTAAGGATTTTTTGTTCCATCTCTGTGGAAAATGTTGACAGTATTTTGATAGGGCTTTATTGAATATGTAGATTTCTCTGTGTAACATAGACATTTTAACAATATTTGTTCTTCCAATCTATGAGCAGGGAATATTTTTCCTTTTCCTTGTGTCTTCTTCAATTTCTTCCATACATGTTCTGTAGTTTTCAGAGTACAGATCTTTTACTTCTTTGGTTAGATTTCTTTCTCGGTATATTATGGCGCATCAAAAGATGCAATTGTAATTGGGATCAATTCCTTAATTTCTCTTCTTCAATCTCATTGTTAGTGTATAGAAATGCAACTGATTTCTGTGCATTGATTTTATATTGTGCCACATCGCTGAATTTCTGGTTGACAGCTCACAATTTTGGGGTAAAGTCTTTTGGGTTTTCCACTTAGAGTATCATTTCATCTGCAATGAGTGAAAAGTTTGACTTCTTTGCCAATTTGAATACTTTTATTTCTTTTTGTTGTCTGATTGCTGAGGGTATGACTTCTAGTACTATATTGAATTACAGTGGTGAGAGTGGGCATCACTGTCATCTTCCTGACCTTGATGATAAGCTCTCAATTTTTCCCCATTAAGTATTATATTCGTGGTGGGCTATTCATATATGGCTTGTATGATATTAGGTATGTTCCCTCTATCCCTACACTTTGAAGAATTTTAATCAAGAAAGGATGCTGTATTTTGTCTAATGCTTTTATGCATATATTGAGAAGATCACATGGTTCTTGTCCTTTCTTTTGTTAATGTGATGTATCATGCTGATTGATTTGTGAATATAACCCACACTTGCAGCTCAGGAAAAAAATCCCACTTGGTTGTGGTGAATAATCCTTTCAGTATGCCATTGGATCTTGTATCTTGGTGAGAATTTTGGCACCCAGGTTCATCAAGGTTATTTGTGTAATTTTCCTTTTTGGTGAGGTCTTTGGTTTTGAAAATGAGGTAATACTTGCCTGATTGAGTGAGTTTGGAAGTTTTCCTTCCATTACTATTTTTTAAAGATTTTATTTATTTATTCGTGAGAGACACAGAAAGAGAGGCAGGGACATAAGCAGAGGGAGAAGCAGGCTCTCCATCAGCCATCACCTGAGCCTGATGTGGGACTTGACCCACAGGTCCAAGCCAAAGGCAGATGCTCAACCACTGAGCCACCTAGGTGGCCCCCTTCCATTACCATTTTTTTTGAAACAGCTTCAGAAGAATAGGTATTAAGTCTTCTTTAAATTTTTGGTAGAATTCCCCTGAGCATCCATCTTGTTCTGGAACCTTGTTTCCTGGGAATTCTTGATTACTGCTTCCATTTCTTCACTTGTTATGGCTCTTTTCAGGTTTTCAGTTTTAGTAGATTATATGCTCCTAGGAATACATTTCTTCCAGATTAAGTCATTTGTTGGCATTTAACTACTCATAATATATTCTTATTATTGTTCATATTTCTTCAGTTTTGGTAGTGATCTCTCCTCTTTCATTTCTGATTTTATTTAGCTGGGTTCTTTCTTTTTTCTTTATGAGAAGTCTGGTGAGGGGTTTATTAATTTAAGCTAATTCTTTCGAAGAACTAGCTCCTAATTTTGTTGACCTGTTTTACTCTTCTTTTGGTTTCTATTTCACTGTTTTATGCTCTAACCTTTATTATTTCTCTTTTCTTGCTGGATTTAAGCTTTATTTGCTTTATTTGTTGTTCTTTCTCCACTTACTTTAGGTTGTGTATTTGAGACTTTTCTTGTTTCTTGAGAAAGTCTTGTATTGCTGTATACTTCCCTTTCAGGACTGACTTTCTTTCCTCCCAAAGGTTCTGAGCAGTTGTATTTTCATTCTCATTTGCTCCTATGAAAATTTTAAACTTCCTTTTTGATCCATTCATTTTTTAAAAATATTTTATTTATTTATTCATGAGAGACACACACAGAGAGGCAGAGACATGGGCAGAGGCAGAAGCAGGCTCCCAGCAAGTAGCCTGCTGTAGGACTCAATCCCAGGACCCCAGAATCATCACCTGAGCCAAAAGCAGATGTTTAACCACTGAGCCACCCAGGTGCCCTGATCCATTTTTTTATTGGAGTTCAATTTGCCAACATATAGCATAACACCCAGTGCTCATCCCACCAAGTGCCCCCCCAAGTGCCTGTCACCCAGTCACCCCAACCCCCTGCCCACCTCCCCTTCCACCACCCCTTGTTTGTTTCCCAGAGTTAGGTGTCTCTCATGTTTTGTCACCCTCACTGATATTTTCACTCATTTTTTCTCCTTTTTTATTAGTAGGATTCTCTTTAACCTCAATGTATTTGTGTTCCAAATGTTCTCTTATCATTAAATTCAAGTTTTTTTTATCATCTGAGTTTCCTTTACTTAAAATAAATATTTATTTCCATTACATAAGCAAAAAGCAGTAGTTCAGAGTCAGTGTGGTGTAAATTAATGAGTTTGAGAACTTTAAAAATCCTGGTTTCTTTTTGTTAAATTTAAATTCAGTTTGCCAACATATATAGTATAACACTCAGCGCTCATCTCATTGAATTCAAGTTTTAAAGCATTGTGTGTGAGAATATGCAAGGAATAATCCCAATCTTTTGGTACTGGTTGAGACCTAATTTGTGACTCACAATTTGATCTATTCTGGAGAATGTTCCATGTGCACTTGAGAAGAATGTGTATTCTTCTGCTTTAAGATGAAGTCCATCTGGTCCAGTGTGTCATTCAAAGTCCTTGTTTTCTTATTGATTTTCTTCTTAGATGATTTGTCCATTGATCTGAGTAAGGTGTGAAAGCCGCCTACTATTATTCTTTTATTATCAATATGATTCTTCAATTCTATTACTAATTGGTTTATATAATTAGCTGCTCCCAGTTAGGGGCACAAATATTTATAATTGTTAGACTTTCTTGTTGGACAGACCCTTTTATTATGCTATTGTGTCCCTATTTATCTCTTATTAAAGTCTTTGGTTTAAAATCTAATTTTTCTAATATAAGGATTGCTACCCTAGCTTTCTTTTGTTATCCATTAGCACGATAAATGGTTCCATACTCTCTCACTTTCAATCTGGAAGTGTCTTTGAGTATAAAATGAGTCTCTCATAGACAGTATATCAATGTGTATTTTTGTTTGTTTGTTTTTTGTTTTTTTTATTTTTGTGTGTGTGTATTGTTTTTTTAATCCATTCTGATACCCTGTATCTTTTGATTGGAGCATTTAGGCCTTTTCCATTCAGAGCAATTATTGAAAGATGTGAATTTAGTGCCATTTTATTACCTGTAAAGTCACTGTTTCTGTATATTGTCTCTGTTCCTTTCTGGTCTTTGTTACTTGTGGGCTCGCTCTCACTTCTTACAGGATCCTCCATAATATTTCTTGCAGGGCTGGTTTAGTGATCACATATTCTTTGGTTTCTGGTTATCCTGGAAACTCTTTTTCTCTCCTTCTACTCTGAATGACAGACTTGCTGGATAAAGTATTCTTGGCTGCATATTTTTTCTCATTTAGCACTTTGAATATATCATGGCTATCCCTTCTGCCTCTGCGGTCTCTGTGAACAGGTCTGCTGTCAGCCTTATGTTCCTGCCCTTGTAGGTTAATGACCTTTTGTCTCAAACTGCTTTCAGAATTTTTGTCTCTGAAATTTTCAAGCCTCACCATTTGTCTCAAACTTCTTTCAGAATTTTTTGTCTCTGAAATTTTCAAGCCTCACTATTATATGTTGGTGTGTTGATCTATATTTATTGATTTTTGAGAGAGTTCTCTGTGCCTCCTAGACTTGAGTGCCTGTTTCACTCCTCAGATTAGGGAACTTCTTACCTATAATTTATTCAAATAATCCTTCTGTACCTCTCTCTCTTTCCTCTTCCTCTGGGAGCCCAACTCTTCTAACATTGTATTGCTTTATAGTATCACCGATCTCTTTAATTCTTCTCTGGTGATCCAGTAGTGTTATAACTCTTTTTTCTCAGTTTCCTTATTTTACATCATTTTGTCTTCTATATCACTCACCCTTTCTTCAGCCCCATTTATCCTATTAGAGCCTCCAATATCATGGCAGCCTTTTTTATTTCAACCTGATTAGATTTTAGTTCTTTTATTTCTCTAGTAATGGATTCTCTAGAGTCTTCAATGCTTTTTTTCAAGCCCAGCTAGTAACTTTATAGTCATTGTTTTGAATTCTAGTATATATACTCAGTCTAAAAATGAAAAATAAAAAATATTTAAAACTAATGAGAAAGGAAAATAGCTGAAAAAGTTAATAAAATATAAAACTGAAGGACTAATGAATAACTCTACCACAGAAAGATACACTACACTAATCCGAAGAGAACAGAAGCTAACTAAATAAGAAAAAAAGGATAAAAATAGGGGTAAAGTAAGACAAGAAATTGAACAGAACAGAACAATAAACTGGATCCAGAGTGTGTTTTGGTCTTTTTGTTAGAAGAAACTAGACCCCAAAATAGGTAAGAAAAATTTATATATATAAAAAATAAAGTGAACTACGATAAAGAAACTGAAGGACTAAAGAATAACAAGAAAAACACATGAATGCCACATACTTCTTTCCCCAAGAGCAGGGGTTTTACAGTTCTGTATAATCAGTAAACTTTGTATTAGCTGGAAGTGCCTTCTGGTCTTCTGGGGGAGGGGCTTGTTGGGCTGATTCTCAGATGTCTTTGCCTGGGGGAATTGCACTGCCCTTTCAAGGGGCTGAGCTCAGTTTAAGCAGCTCCAGAGCTGGTGAGGGAGGGATTAAAATGGTGGTGGGCAGATCTCTAGCCCAATAGCTGAAATATCAAGCTCCCCCACTCTTCAGCAAACCCTCACAGAAAAGCAATCACTCTTGTCTTCCTGGTTTCTGTCAGAACTCTATTCACCCAGCTTGTGACTGGGCATTTTTATCTCAGGCATGTGACCCCATTTCCAGACTCTAAACTTTATGGACTCTTTTGGTGGGCACCTGTGTTGCTCCTCCCAGGGTGGGGAGTGAGATCTCACCACAGTTCTGCCTCTTGATGGGCCCCTGTTCAGAGAAAAGTCACCCAATTGTGTAGCGGTTTATGGCTTATGGCAACACTGGGTAGAAAGCTGGTGCCTGGTCTCACTGCTTGCAATCAGCTTTCCCACTCCAATGCCTGGGAACTGTGCCACACTGCCACCCTTGTCCTTTTGGGACCCTGGGGATCCTGAGACCACATTGTCCTCCACTGAGATTTGTCCCCACTTCACCTTCTGAGCACCTTTCAGGTAAACTTATAAAAGTTCCAATTTTGAGCTCCACTTCTTGTAACACTTCCAGTACCTACTTACATAGGGTCCCTTCCCCCTCTGTTTATCTTCTGATATCACCTTGGATTCACATCTCCACACCTCTTACCTTGCAAAAAGTGGTCACTTTTCTATTTGTAGAATTGTAGCAATTCTTTTCTCAGATCTATGGTTGATTTGGTAAGTTGTCAGAATGATTTGATAATCATCTAGCTGATTTCCAAGGACCAGATGAAACTAGGATTCCCTATTCCTCCGCCATCCTGGAGGATCTCCATTGATTTTATATATATATATATATATATATATATATATATATATATATATATATATTTAGTTTCTTATCATGTATTTCTCCTCTAACCTTGATTATGTTCTTCCTTCTGCTGGATTAGCCTTCATTTATTGTTCATTTGCTATCTCCTTTAGATGCAAGATTAGGTAGTTTATTTGACATTTTTCTTACTTCTGAGGTAGGTCTGTATTGCTGTAAACTTCCCTCTTAAATCTACTTTTGCTGCATCCCAGAGCCTTTGGACCATGTGTTTCCATTTTAATTTGTTTCCATGGGGACTTTTAAATATTTTTTCTTTTATTTCTTGGTTTACTCATTCATTGTTTAGTACCATGTCATTTGACCTCCATGTATTTCTGGTCTTTTCAGATTTTTTTTATCTTCATAGCATTATGGTCAGAAAAGATGCATGGTATGGCTTTGATCTTCATGAGTTTTTTGAGACTGGCTTTGTGAGCTAATATGCAATCTAGTCCTTGAAATGTTCAATGTGTACTTGAAAAGAATGTGTATTCTGCTGATTTAGGATGAAATGTTCTGAATATATCTGTTAAACCCATCAGTTCCAGTGTGCCCCTCAAAGTCATCATTTCCTTGTTAATTTTCTGTTTAGATGATCTGCCCTTTGATGTAAGTAGGGTGTTAAAGTCCCTACTACTTTTGTATTATTATCTATTAGTTTCTTTATGTTTTTATTAACTGTTTTATGTATTTAGGTGCTCCTGGATTGCATTCATAAATTTTTACAATTGTTATATCTTCTTGTTGGGTTGTCTCCTTTATCACTGTATATCCTTCATTGTCTCTTTTTAGTCTTTGTTTTATTTATTTTTTAAAAAAGATTTTATTTATTTACTCATGAGAGACATAGAGGGAGAGGCAGAGACATAAGCAGAGGGGGAAGCGGGCTCCCTGTAGGGAACCCAATGTAGGACTCAATCCCAGGACCCCAGGATCACAATG
Organism: Vulpes vulpes; assembly: GCF_048418805.1. Classification (NCBI taxonomy): domain Eukaryota; kingdom Metazoa; phylum Chordata; class Mammalia; order Carnivora; family Canidae; genus Vulpes; species Vulpes vulpes. The sequence continues at coordinate 83,681,284 of NC_132793.1, read as the reverse complement.
TGAGCCAAAGGCAGGCACTCAACCACTGAGCCACCCAGGTGTCTCTAATTTTTGTTTTAAAGTCAATTTTCTCTGAAATAGATATGACTACTCCAGCTTTCTACTAACTAACGTTTGCATAATAGATGTTTCTCCATTCTTTCATTTTCAATTTGAGTTGTCTTTTGTTCTCAAATGAGTTTTGTAGGTATCTTATAGATGGGTTTTTTTTTTTATCCATTCTGTTATTTGATTTGTGTGTTTAGTCTGTTTCCATTCAAAGTAATTATTGATAGTATGTGTTTATTGTCATTTTATTTCTTGTTTTGTGGTTGTCTTTGTAGATTTTCTTTCATTCTTTCTTGTCTGTCTCATGGTTTCCTGATTTTACTTAGTGATATATTTGGATTTCTTTCTCTTTATTCCTTGCATGCTTATTAGTGTTTTTTTTTTTGTTATGTAGTTACTCTTAGGTTTGTATATAACGTATTCTGCATTAAAAAAGTTTGTATTAAGTTGATTGTCATTTAAGTTTGAAACCATTCTTCCCACCTCTACTCCATGCTTTAAGTATATGTTATTATATTTTATATCATTATTTTAGTTCCTTGACTAAAGGAACTAAATAAATAAAAAGTTTTATTTTTTATAGAAATATTCATTTTCACTGTTTTCATGTTTCCCACTCTTATACTGTCACTTTTGGTCTGTGTTTTCCATTCAGAGAGTCCCCTTTAGTATTTCTTGCAGGGCTGGTTTCGTGGTCACAAATTCCTTTAGTTTTTGTTTGTCTGAAAAACTCTCTTCTCTCCTTCTATTCTTGTGATAGCCTTGCCAGATATGGTATTCTTGGCTGCAGATTTTCCCATTTAGCACTTTGAATATATCATGCCATTCTCTTCTTGCTTGAAAAGTTTCTGATATAAATCTCCTGCTATGGGTTTTCCCTTGTAAATTAATGACTTCTTACACTTGCTACTTTAAATTTTTTTCTTTATCACAATATTTTGCAATTTTTAAAAAAGATTTTATTTATTTATTCATGAGAGACACACACAGAGAAAGAGGCAGAGACACAGGCAGAGGGAGAAGCAGGCTCCACGAAGGGAGCCTGATGTGGGACTCGATCCCAGGTCTTCAGGATCATGCGCTGGGCTGAAGGTGGCACTAAACCGCTTATCCACTGGAGTTACCCAATATTTTGCAATCTTAATTATGTGTTGATGTGGGTCTACTTTTGTTGATTTTGATGCAACTTTGCAGTGCTTCTCAGATCTGGATATCTGTTTCCTTTCTCAGATTAGAGACATTTTCTGCTAGTATTTCTTCAAACACATTTTCTGCCCTTTTAATTTTTTTCTCTTTTCCTTTGGGACTCCTATAATACAAATGATATTACATTTGATGGAGTCATTAAGTTCCCCAAGTCTATTCTTATTTTGTGTAATTATTTCTTTTCTCTTTTGTTCAGCTGATTACTTTCCATTACTTTGTCTTCCAGGTTACTAATTCATTCCTCTACTTCTTCAATTGTGCTATTCATTACATCAAGTTTATTTCTCATTTTATTTACTGTGTGCTTTATCTCTGCTATGTTGTTCCTTATTTGTATTAAAGATCTCACTGATACATCCACTCTTTCTTTCAAGTCCAGTGAGTATCTTTATTATAATTACTTTAAACTCTCTTTCAGACATGTTAATTATATCTGTTTCACTTAGATCTCCAGCTGTGGCCTTGCCCTGTTCCTTTATTTGGGATAAATTTTTCTATCCCTTCATTTTATCTGCCTCTCTGTGTCTGTTTCTTTGTGTTAAGAAAGTCAACCATGTCTTCTGGTATTGAAAATAGTGACATTATGAATAAGAGGTCCTAGGGTGCCCTGCAGTGCAGTGTTTCCTGTTCACCAGAACCTGGAACTTCAGGAGAGTATCCTCTATGTATTGCTTGCATTCTGCTGTTGTCTGAGTCACTTTTCCTTTCAGTGAGGTTGTCCGCATTGATTTTCTACCTGTTGTGGGCTATGCTTTCTCTCTGTGGTTTTAGTAGGTCCTAGTCAGGATAAGTCTGAGGGTATGTGCCCACCAGAGAACTTGGGAATGGCATAGCAGTAGTAGCAAAATCTGTGCTGGGATACTAGCTCTATGCTGGATCCTTGGAATAGTTTTGGTACCTTGGGGCTGAATGCCTGGGCTGCCAGGGCATAAGGGTGGGTATGGGACAGTGCCTGGGCCTGGTATAGTGGCTGGGGAACATACACTGTTGTGTATGTGCACCTGGTGGCTGGTCAGGGCACATGAATGGCTTTTACAAAAATTTTCCCTGAGCTCTCAGGGCCAAGGCCAACATGCTTGTAGTGGGCTAGTCCACAGAAGGACTCGTGGGTATGGTGCACTGGCATAATGTCAGGCAGCCAGTGTCTGTGCAGCCCTACATCTGGCAAGTAGTTCTGTGTTTATGCTGGGGGCAGAAGGGGAAAATGGCACCTGTCAACTCCCACACCTTGAGAGAAGTCCCTCCAACATGCTCCAAAAGTAGTATGAATAGATCATATAATGTGCAAACAGACATTATTTTGTTGTTGCCTCTCTATGCAAGCTGTTGTCACTTTAAGAATACTAACCCAGCTATCACTCACCTTCCCTGATGGCTCAGTCCTGAGTCAGCAGACTTTTAAGGCTCTAGGCTCCAAGTACCACTGGTTTTATACACTCATGGAATTTAGTCCCTTTGGTTTTTTTTTATAATAAATTTATTTTTTATTGGTGTTCAATTTACCAACATACATAATAACACCCAGTGCTCATCCTGTCAAGTGCCCTCCTCAGTGCCCGTCACCCATTCACCCCCACCCCCCTCCCTCATCCACTTCCATCACCCCTAGTTCGTTTTCCAGAGTTAAGAGTCTTTATGTTCTGTCTCCCTTTGGTTTTTAAAGCCAAACATGGGAGTTAGTCTTCCCTGTGTGAGCTCCCTGGTACAAACACCCATTTTCTGCCCTCTCCACATGCACAGCTCCCTCCTTGCTGTGGTCAAATTCTAGCTCTGGCTTTCTGAACTTCCTAAATTTTTAGATGTAGTTTCTTTTCTATATTTAGTTGTGGTGTTCATTCTTCCAGTCTTTGGATTGGTTTCTGGTTTGTTGATTTATATGTGGAGGATATCTAATTGAAAATGTCAGATGGGGTGAACTCAAGGCCCTACTGCTCTGCCATCTTCCCAGGGGTTTCCCACTCTATGTCTTTTAACTCATTAGTTTAACTCATTCACATTGAAGGTAATTATTGGCAGGTAAGGATTTAGTATTGCCATTTTGTTAATTATTTTGTTTCATTTGTTCATTTATTCATTTCTTACTGCCTTTCTTTGTGGTTGATGATATTTTGTAGTTATATGGTTTATTTACTCTTCAGCTTTTGTATATCTATTATAAGTTTTTCTTTGTGGTCACCATGAGGTTTACATTGAACTATATATAGTTATAATGGTCTAATTTAATCTGATAACAATTTAATTTCAATTGCATACAAAAGATCTACACTTTTATTACTAGGGTTAAAGCAATTTATATGCTATTGTGCATTATTGCAGTATTCTCTTCGTCTATATCTTAACTTTACTAGTGAGACTTGTACTTTCATATACTTTTTGTTTCTGTTTAGTGTTTATTTTTTCAACTTGAAGAATTCCATTAATCATTTCTTGTAAGGCAAATCTAGTGCTGACAAACTCCCTCATTGTTTTGTTTAATTGTGAAAGTATTTTTCTTTCACTGAAATGTTTTGTGGGATATACAGGCTACCAGTTATGAAATGAATAAGTCATTGGAATACAAGTATAGTATAAGGAATATAGTCAATTAAATTTTCATACCATTGTTTGAAGACACATAGTAACTACACTTATAGTAAGTATAGCATAACATAAAGAGACGCGGTATCATTATGTTGTACACCTGAAACCAACATAACACTGTGTCTCTACTATAGTCAAATAAAAAAGGGAAAAATATGTTTATTCTTTTTAAAGGAATCTTGCAAATGCCACATGTTAAAATATAAAAATAAATTAAAATTATTTTAAAATATTAAAAAGTTTTTCCCGGGTTAATATTCTTGGTTAGCAAATGTTTTTCATTCTATGTTTTAAATATATAATCCCTTTGTCTTCTGACATGGAAGAATTCTATTGAGAAATCTATAGTCTTATGGGAGTTCCCTCATATGTGCTAAATTGCTTATATTTTGCTTCTTTCAAAACTCTTTGTCTTTGAATTTGACAATTTAATTATAATGTATCTTGGTATAGACCTATTGGATTCAATCTATTTGGTGACTTTTGGGCTTCATTAATTTCATTTCCCTCCCCATCAACCACTATTTCTTTAAATAGAATTTCTGCCCCTGTTGGTCTCCCTTTTTCTGGTACTCCCATAATACAAATATTGTTTTTTTTTTCATGGCATTCCATATTTCTGTAGGCTTTCTATACTCATTTAAATTCTTTTACCTTTTTTTCCCACTGACCAGGTAATCTCAAGTGATTAGTCTTCAAATTCACTAATTCCTTCCTCTGAGCATGCTGTTGAATTTCTCTATTGAAAATTTTAGTACGGTCATTGTATTATTAATCTCTAAGATTTCTATTTGATTTCTGTGGTTTTAAATTATTTTAATTGAACTCATGTTCATTTATTATTTTCTTGATTTCATTCAGTTGTCTATGTATGTTATTTTTTTTTTAGTTTGCTAAGTTTATTTAAGTCAATTGTTTTATGTTCTTTATCAGGATGTTTGTAGTTCTGTTTATTCAGGATTGGTTACTGGCTTTATTTATTTCCTTTCATAGTGCTATATTTCCCTGATTCTTTCTGACTCTTGTGTCCTTGTATTGGTGTCTGTACATTTGAGAAAATAGTAACCTTTTCCAGTCTTTATAGCTTGGCTTAGCAAGGAAAAGTCTTTTACCAATCACCCAAGCCTAGGATTCTGAGTAGACCAGCTTTAGCATCCACCAAACAGTAGGGCAAGCTACCAGTACTTTGAAATTGGGTGGGGATGCTGTCTGGGCCCTGCAGTTGCAGGGGTCATTGGTTGGGCTTTGCATTTAGGTGGAGACCCTGATGGGTTGTCTAGTCAGATGGTGATTCTGGCTGGGCTCCTTCATTAGGTGGAGTGGGCTTTATGAATTTGTAGGACCAGTAGTTGGGTTCTAAGTTTCACTGGAGCTTCCTGCATAGACAGGACTGCTGGTGGGGCTACACCTTTGGGTGTGTTTGTGACTCAGCTCTTAGGCTGGCAGAAGTGATTGGGTTCTACAGTGGGGTAGCCGGGGCTCCTTGTTTAGATGGGGATATTCCTTGTTGTAGCAATGATGCTGGAAAGAGCTTTGGTTTTCCAAACTGCTGTTGGGGGTACAGAGCTTCTGCTAATATCTGCAGCACCCATGAACCCATGTTCCTGTGAGCCTAGATCATTTTTCCCTGTTTCTAATGGTCCTATGTAGTCTACCAATTCTAATCCCCCCTGTTTGATGTGAGAAGAGATAAGTGTAGGTATATTAGTGTTCAAAAACACTGGAAAAGTTGGATGTATGTCTTAGTTTCTTTCTCCCCCCCCCCCCCCGGAGAAATCATGTGCCAAGGAGATCTTTCTCTGTGTAGTTCTGTGTCAGCTTTGAGGAAGGGTGAAAGTATGAAGTAAAACCTTCACTCTGACCATTTTAAATATTTAAATATTTTAAAATTAATTTTTTGCACTCCTATAATGTGCTAAAACACTACCTTTGAGGTCTGGGATTTTTGTAAATCGATTTTTCTGTGAGTGAATTAGGACCAGAGACCTCTATTTTGCCATCTTGCTGATGTCACTGTATATTAGCCTTTAGTCTTAGAGTAAATATTTATATTGTTAATACATATGGTTTGTGGTCTGTTTTGCAACCATCCAACTTTGAAAGAATAGAGGCTTAAATATGGTTTGTGGCCTGTTTTGCAACCATCCAACTTTGAAGAATAGACAGCAACTAAAATATTATATGGGAGATTACTGATTTATTTGAATCATAGAAGATTCTCTAAAATATTTATATTATTTATTTTAAAACCTATACTTGAAAACAGGAATAAAATATTTTTAAAAAAAGAAATTTGTAGACCAAGCTTGAAAAGAGGTACTAAGTTTTGGAACATAAAATGAAATGCCTATTACTCATATCCAGGGGCTCTAAATGACAACTCTAGAAATATCTAACTCTCTAAGAATTAGAAAATTAGAAATCAAGAGGACCTAAGAAGAATACTATAGGAAAATGGTAATTAAATGGGTGGCTTTTTCATAAAACCAACAAAGTCATTCATACAGAAGGAATAGGCTGAACATTTTAGAATCTTTTAACACTTGTATAGGATTAGATAATTCAGGAAACAGTGCTGTCAGGAAAATTCTTTACAGGGAACACATAGATAAGTCAAATTGAGGTCCAATATTACCTGGAGTGTGATGGCAATTGGACATTATTGAGAATCCAACTTTAGAAGATATTAAATATTCTTATTAATGTTATGTATAATGTCCATATGGCCATGCATGTGTCTGTAGGCTAAAGCTGATAGTCAAATTGTGAACAGTACCTTACTAAATTATATCACCTAAACTTGGAATTCTTAAACATGTAGAATTTATATCTGTGGTAATTCAGGAGCTTCGTAATATTCTACAAGTACTCAACATTTGACTACTTTTAATCATCTGCAAATTTCTGGACAAGTGAAATGAATAAACCATACGAGAAGTAATTATTTGGCTAAATTATACCAAGCCATTTTTTTCATAGTAGCCCAAGCCTTACCACTTGACTTTATTAAAAATAATATTAACTCCATGTAGTAAGTATGGCATTTCTTTCTTTGAGTTTGGAAAATCTATAAATTTAGGGTTTAAACCTACCCTATTATCTGATACAAGAAAAACACGTCATTATCATATAAAATACTTAGAGTTTGTGGGTTTCCTTGGGCTCATTATGTCATTTGACCAGATGCTGAAAAAAATCCTCCTGAGGAGATGAGTTATCATCACTGAACAGGAGACCTGGTCCATATTAAAGTGTTACACTGATAGACTGATGGTCATCCATTAAACAGAGTCCTACCAGGTGATGTTGATAACACATTACCATTAAGGTAAAGGAGAAACCCAAGTGGATGCAAACGTCATATGTGATACTAATAACTATAATTGAGCAGGGTTTAATTATCATTAAGGACTTTGAGCTAAAGAGAAACTTCCTCTAATAGGATAGATAAACTGATTTCTTAATTTCTTCTTAATTATCTTGACCATTATAATTTTATTTTTTATTTTTATTTTTTCAAGATTTTATTTAAATCAAGTTATCTACATATACTGTAGTATTAGTTTTAGCGGTAGAGTTTAGTGAGTCATCAGTTACACATAACATCCAGTGCTCATTACATCAAGTGGTCTCCTTAATTCCCATCACCCAATTACTCCAGGCCCTACAGACCCGCCCTCCAGCAACCCTCAGTTTGTTTACTATAGTTAGGAGTCTCTCATAGTTGATTCCTTTTTATCCCCTTCCCCTAAGTTCACTTGTTTTGTTTCTTAAATTCCACATACAAGTGAATTTATATGGTATTTACCTTTCTCTAACTGACTTATTTTGCTTAGCATAATACATTATAGCTCCACACACATTGTTAATGGTGAGATTTCATTCTTTTTCATGGCTGAGTAATATTCCTCTGTGTGTGTGTATACCAAGTATTCTTTATCTTTCATCAATCAATGGAGGTTTGGTTGTGCTCTTTCCATAATTTGGCTATTATTGATAATGTTCCTATAAACCCTAGGGTGTATGTGCCCCTTCAAATCAGTATTTTTTTTTCAAATCAGCATTTTTGTATCCTTTAAGTAAATACCCAGTGGTGCTGCAGTTGATGAGTTATAGAGTAGTTCTATTTTAACTTTTTCAGGAACCTCCATACTGTTTTCCAGAGTGGTTGAAGCAGTTTGTATTCCCATCAACAGTATAAGAGAGCACCTCTTTTTTTTTTAAGATTTTATATACTTATGCATGAGAGACACACAGAGAGGCAGAGACATGGGCAGAAGAAGCAGGCTCCCTGAGTGGTGCTTTATGTGGGACTTGATCCCATGACCCCAGGATCATGCCCTGAGCTGAAGGCAGATGCTCCACCACTGAGCCACGCAGGCATCCCAAGAGGGTACCTCTTTCTCTGCATCCTTATAAATGTTAGTTGTTTCCTGTATTGTTAATTTTAGCCATTATGATAGGTGCTGGGTGGTATCTTATTTGTATTTTCCTGATGATAAGTGAGAAAACATTACTGTTTTACTGAAAGTTTATTGAAAGTATAGAATTTTTCTGAGTATGGTTCTTACTCCATTTTGTTAGTTTCTTTGGTCTAAGTATACAAGTATACATATTTACATTAATTATTGTATTTTTCTTTGTTCTGCTCTTGTCAAGATTGTAAGACATTGAAGAGGACTTACAATATAACACAATGGCTTATTGGCCATCATATAAAAGTTTCTTATATGGTTCCAAAGGATTCATAAAGTGATCACAATTTCAAGTGTCCTGACATCTGATTTCTAGATCCAGAGTTTAATGTGGCTGAAAGAGTATGATTTTATTTGAGTTTATATGCAATGAACCATGGCAAATATCCTGATGATCTCTTGACTAGATAGAATAAGATTGACAATGAATGTCTCCCATGTCTGCAAACATCACCTGCATGTTTATACAAAGTTAAGAAACCTGTATATATTGTCCTTTTTCTGCTGAGTGAATGAAAGCTGCACCAACTCTGTAATAAGTCATTTTTGCAGAAAGGATCATAGTAATTGCTTAACATAGAGTATGGATAAATCATGAGTCCATGAAAGATGCAGTAAAATATTTTATCTGTCTTACTACTGTCCACACAGAAAATGACTCTTAAAAAAAGCATGGTTTGTTGCCACAGAATGAGCCTATGTCGGCCAGGTGTTCATGATAGTAAATGACAAAAGTCATGTCTATTTTGACATCGCAAATTCTAAAATCTATCTCTGATGAGCATATACATGTCAAAGTGTATAAATTGTCAGGCAATGCTGTGGTTTAATCAAAGATGAGAACTCATATTATCTTGTAGAGAAATGATGGCCTAAAAATCATGTTTAATAACTTTACACTGAAGTACAATGTAGTCAGTAACGCCAAAGCAAAATGTTGACGTTCCATGTTTCCCTTATAGAGTAATAGGATTTGAGTCTTCAGGCAACAAGTTCCTTCAGGGAATCTTCTCTATAGGTTTCAAGATAACAACACATCCTCAAGTTTAGGCTATATTTGGTAAGCCATATTTAGTCACAGAAGGCCATCCTCAACACTAATCCTTACCTATATTTTTCTCATCAGGTTATTCAGTTAGAAGTTCTGGAAAGAATTTCACTGTTGCATTAAAATCAAGGTGAATGGAGATGTTTGATCATAGATATAGATGACATAGAAAATTTAGAGGCCTGACTTAAGAAGATAAATAAGTGGATCCTTTCAGAAAGCTAAGAATTGTAGATGTTTAATTTCTGTTTGGGAGCTAGGCCACTGGAGTAGCATAATTAGAAACATTTTAAGTTATACCTGAAATGGCTCACACTCCAAATGGAGGAAATATTTCCTTCATTACCCCTGGAAACATTACCAGGAAACATTACTATCTGTGTGTGCACAGGTTAGAAACTATCTAATATACATAAGAGATAATAACTGCTGGGCTCTTTACTGGATACTCGAAACAAATTCCTCTAAGGAAGAATCATGCCCATGGCATCCAGAGAATGAAATGCAAGAATTAATCTGCCATTGGGTCTTGGCTCAAAGGGACTGTGGCCTTGGAGGATTATTAGGGTTTTAAAATGTCAATTTAAGGAATTATGGGTTTATTGGTGATGCCAGTTTTTCTAATTGGCCCCTTAATCTGTTTAGCTTTGCCAAATGGAACACTAGCTTCACATTTGAGGTTCAAGACACAAGTCCTTTAGAAGATGGCACCATAAGGGAAAACAAAAACAAAAACAATTTTGGAAGTGCTTATATAAATATAATGTTGAGATTGTTGGAGCCATGGTATCATCTCCATCATGAGGTTTTGTCTGCCCAAAGTACAGAAATAAAGATATATATTACAAAGAAAAAATTTTGCATTGCTGATTGGAAGATCAGCAAGATCTTCAGATAAGAACACAAAAAAGGAGTCTGAACAAAAAGAAGATGTCATTCAGGCCATGGCCTAAAAAGCCTCATGCAGGGTTTGCCTCGGGGATGGTAGTGAGCACATTTTTAAGATTCCAGATATCTATCTCAATAAAACTACTTCTGCATAATTTTACAAGGTCATTTTGTGGATACTCAAGGCCAATAACCAAGCCCAGCTTTCTACATAACACTATTGCTGTATAGACCAAAAAATGAACCATAGGGAACTTGATTTTACCAGACACATCCTGAGTGCTCTTCCTATCTAGGAGCTTGTTTACATGGACATCTCTTTATGGCGAATGAGTGGTGCTCAGCATTTTCATAAGGTAAATTTATATTTGTTTCTTGTTATTAATTAATTGATTAACCATTCATTTATTGATTTATCCATTATCACTGGAGAAATTATGGAATTTCAGACAGGAGATAACCAATCTCTCATGGCAATCCTTTGTGGTATACAATGTCTATAATATTCAATGTACCTAACAAATGCTCATAGTTTAGTCTTTGTTACATGATCCATGTTTCCTCAAAGGAGCCTTTATATGGAACAATTCCATACCTCTTTTTCCCTCATTGTGTCTTCAGTTGAACATTCAGGCAATGATTATTATAGTGATACAAGGTGAGATGATACTTTTGATCATAGATACAGGCCAAAAAAGAAGGTAGGACAAAAGAGAATGCCCATGTAAAGTCAATAAATATGTTTTATTCCTTTTGCAAAATGAAATAATAGAGGATTGATTTCTTCCTGTATCATCTTGACAGGATAGTATCTCTGGAAAGCATAACTTTGTCATTTCCAAAGAAATGTATAAGATGGCAGAGGAGGATATCTGTCCTTCATGGCCACTGGGAAACATGATGCAAGTCAGTATGTGTCCAGGTTAGGAAAATATCTCAAATAAACTTCATAGTTGACAACAGCAGAAGTCTGCATTTGTGTCTCAGACCACTTCCTCTAGAAAAGATTGACCTCCATGGTGTACAGAAGATGAGAAGCAAAAGTTCATACCATGTTTTTCAGTTGGTGGACACTGAAAAAAGATTCAGATAGCTTACCTGTGACTCTGGTGGATTGATAAAACTTCCTATGACAATTTAAGAAATTGTGGGCTACAGTTGTCCATTGACAGATGAATGCATAAAGATGTGATATATATAAAATGGATTATTAGTCATTAAAAAGGATAAAATCTTAACATTTTCATCAAAATAGATGGAACTGAAGGGTATTATGCTAAGCAAAGTAAGTCAATCAGAGAAAGAAAATTATCATATGGTTTCATTCATATGCGGGATATAAGAAACAGCACAGAGGATCATAGGGGAAGGGAAGGGAAACTGAATCCACGGAAATCAAAGAGGGAGACAAACTACGAGAGACTCTTTACTTATAAAAGAAACAAACTGAGGGTTGCTGTGTAGGGGGAAGAGGCTGCTGAGTGATGGGCATTAAGGAGGGCATGTGACATGATGAGACCCAGGTGTTATATGCAACTGATGAATTACTGAGCTCCACATCTGAAACTAGTGATAGTTTATAGTAATGTATTATATGTTGGCTAATTCAATTTAAATTAAGAAAAGAATTGTGAGCTATTGGTATTGTCAGATTTTCATGATGGGAAATCTGACAAAATGCATTTTACCAAAAAAGGGCACTGGTGTCCATATCACTTGGGAAATTTATTGGGGAAAATGTATGTCTTAAAAAATGAAACAATAAGGAATACGAAAAAAAAACCTTTTTCAAAAGTACCTTTGTAGAAATAAATTGGGAAATTCTTCAAAATATTAAAGCAACTCCCTCATGACCTCATATTTTGTGGATCACATAACTTCACCTGTACACTAGGATGATGGAGTATATTAATCAGAATTTAAATACTGTTAGCAGGACTTCGAAGGTTGATATGAACAAAAGAAACATGGCTTTTGAAAAATGGACTGAAAGTTCCAGGGCAGGGATTTGATCTTAAGGAAAGTATCTCTTAATGATGGGAGATATGGTTTCCTGAAAAATAAATCTATATTAAATTACATTGTCAGTTCACAAGTGTTCCAGAGATATATTAAATTGTTCTTCAAAGAAAACAAAATTGAAGCCAAAAATTAAAAAATCTAAAAAGTAAAATCATTAAAACAGCAGAGTTTATATAATGAATCAAAAGAGATAGGCCTACAGATGAGGGTAAATCTATAAACATAAAAGAAGACTATGGGCAAATTTAACATGTATTTAGGAAAGTAGGCATATATGGATTTATTGCTACATTCTAATAAAACATCCATTAGTTCACTTATTCTGTACACATTTGTGTATTAAATGGTTGATACACAGATAAAGAAAATGCATTGAGAAAATGACACAGCTGTAAAGGTGTTTCTGAAAAAAACCCTACTTCTCATTAAACAGATGGCTCTGGAGAAGGAAGAAATCCAAAATGCTCAAGCATATATCAGCACTGCTAAGCTACCAGAAGAGGACCAAAATTGTGTGTACTGGGGCATCATGCCCTATAGTAACCCTGGACCACTGATGGGTGGTGAATCAATCATACTCAGCTCATCATTGGGGTCCGACATTCCATGGTATATCATTTAAGGCAAGGGCGCAGGATCTTCTGCACTCTGATGTTTCCCTCAGGTCTCCTGTAGTTGCAAGATGGTATCACATGTTGAATCCCAGCACCACAAATTCAGAACAAGCAACTCTGGCACACAAAGACAACTGAAACTGCCTAGGATATTTGAAGAGCAGGCCTAACACTCTCAGAACAGGTCCTCAAATGAAGATCCCATGGAGGACTCCATATCACCTAATTCCAGACCAGGGAAGCAGCCCAATCAGGAACAACCTGGGCATCATGATATGCATTAAGAAACCATGGTAAGAAGATTCAAGGGGGAATTCCTGATGATTGGGACCTGCTTTGCATAGGACATTAGCAAAAAAAAAAATGTTCACTCGAAGAGAAATGATGACATAATCATGTTTGAAGAAATTCTATTGAGAATGAATGTACAGGACAATACCATATTGTATCCTTGTCAATATGACCTGGAGGGCATTGTAGATTTGGAATAAGAAAAATGATACTTCAGACTCCCCTCTGTAGCAGGGACATGTCTGAAGAACACCAAGTGAACAAGATAAACTCAATTATTCACCGTAGGTAACCACCCATTGCTCAACCCAAGATTCCTATACAGATGCAGTTGAATAGCATAGATGGTACCCTTGAGGTTTTCAGTGGAACATGCTGGCCAGAGTCTAAACTCTGCTACAAACATGTGAGGTGAGCAAATGTCTCTGGGCTGGGACACAGGATGCAGTCAACTTCGGGGCCAAGGGGAGGCAAGCCTGAAGGTGACACAAGACCCAGCATCCAGGTGAAACACCTGCAACATCAGAAAGGGTTGACAGTTCCAGGAAGGTCTGGCATCACCAGGGTGCAGGAATAGGTGGACCAATAGGTGGCCAGGACAGCCCAGAGGGAACCCAGTGTCCCAGGCAGGAGGGCTGTGCCAGACCAAGTGGCGCTATGGGCTTCTACTGCCCTTGGCTGCCAGGATGGCAAGGGCTGACCCTGGACCTGGTAGGAGGCACACAGGTGAGCCTTTGGGTCAATGGAGATGGTGCTGGGCCCCAACCATGGGTACTTAAACTGACAGGGCCACTCAGGGAGCCCTCCCTCCCAATCTCAGACAGGGAACACCTGCTTGGGCGGCAGGGTGGAGTTGCTAGAATTCAGCGTGCCCTGGGCCATCCCATGCAGCCCTGTGCCCTGGGTCCCAGAGTCCTCCAAAGCCCAAGGTTCACCCCGGCCATCCTGCTATGACCAGAATGAGGGCTAAGTCCAAGTCCATGCCCTCCCTGGCATAGCCCACTACCCCAAGACCCAACGCAGGTCCAAATGGGAAGCCTTGGTGTTTGGACGGCTGCTGAAGGATGGTAGGCACCATTTGGGGGAACCCTTGAACTGAGGCTTGTTAAATTTGACATGGGGTCCAGGGTTGCACCCTCTCAAAATACTTCTGGTCCCGAAGATGGGCCTGAAATTAACGTACAGAGCACTGAAATATGCTTGACCCAACAGAGCTCTGCACCCTGGGATAGCTGCCACAAGGCTGACTTCTAGACGACTGGCATTCTCTCTGCCAAAGGACACCAAATATATTAACCCATCCTGCCAAGCCCTCCCAAGGCCACCTCAGCTTGGTCAAGGTGAACCGAAGTCTCCAGCCAACCAAGCCCTAGAAGCAAAACCGGTAAGCCACTTCAGGGTGAAAGGCCTACAACGTGGAGAGTGCTGTGCTGTGTCAATGATGAGAACTCATATTGTCTCGAAGAGAGATGATGACATAAAAATCATGCTCAATAGGCTTACACTGACACGCAATGGAGGGGACCAACCCCAGCGGAGGATACGGGGACTCCAAATGGTGCTGGAGGTGCTTCCACTCAGCCTGGGCTTTGAGGCCCCCAATCCTTTCAAACTGCCCATTGGACCTGGGGCTTGGACACGGGCTTCCGAGTGCCTGAGAAGGCTAGGGCTTTCGGGCCTGGGTGCTGACCCATTGCTCCTCCCACCACACCTCCCCTGGGGCCCTTGCTCAGCCTCTCTGGTCCCCTTGTGTCTCTCAGGAGGCCATGCTAGCCGGGGTCTCACCACCGCCACAACTAAGCTTGGTGAGTGGATGCCATGAGATGGATTGCAGGCCTAGGTGACCTGGAGGCCTTAGAGAGGAAAGCCTGAGGGGGACTTGGGTCCCTCTGTGCAGGCCCACGAATGCAGGGATGGATAGTGTTCCTGCCATTTGAGGGCCCGCCATCCCCAAGGAGCAGGGAGGAGTGGACGCAAAGGTGACCAGGGGAGCCCAGAGGGGCCCCAGTGTGAGTGGCTGGGGGGACACACCAGGAAACAGGAAGCAGGGGACTCCTGCTGCTCCCTGCAGATCAATGGGGCACCACTTCAGTGGACTTGGGGTCCCCTCTCCTGTGAGAACCTGAAGCCTCTTGGCTGGGCCGTACCGCATCTAGCCAACTCTGCTTGGGGTGAAGCCCTGGGCTGGGAGCCACCAATGCCCCCTGGGGCCTACCGCCTCCCAAGGACGTTGGGACTGGTTGATCAGGGGGAAACTGGTTCCCTCACCTGGCCTTGGAATTGCGGAAGGGAAGGGCAAGCTGGGGCCCTGGGATGGGCATCCGGGCATACATTCAGGCCATTGGGGATGGCCAGGGACCCAGGCCTGGGCCCTCAAGAGCTGGTGGCTATCCTGGGTGCTCTTGCTCCCAGTCCCAGACAGGGATCTCCTTGCTTGGGTGGAGGGAGGGGTTGCAGGAATTCAACCTGCCCTGGGGCCCTCCAATGATGCCCAAAGGACTGGCTCCTCACATCCTCGAGGGCCCCGAGTCTACTAAGGCCATACACCCCTGACCAGATTCAGGGCCAAGGCGAGGTCTGAGCCATCCTAGTATTGGCCCGCCAAGTTGCCCACCACCTGCAACCCAAGGGGTACCCAAGGGAAACCCTGGTGTTCAATCTGCTGCCTGGTGGTGGCCCAATTGTTCAGCCACCTTGGGGAGCTTTAGTCTGGCTATTGTGTGTCCCAGCACAGCTTTGGGGCCATATGCCCTCTGGGATCTCCTGTGTTTCCACCAGGTGGGCTGCCAGCTTCAATCCTGAACACCCAATGCCTCATTGAGTGCCTATGGCTCTGCTCCACAGGGGAGCTTAGCTGCCATCTGGATGGCCGTCTAGATGGATGGCTTGCTCCTATCACCCCAGACTCCAAACCCAATTGATCATGCCACTGTACCCTTCTGCACACCACGTCAGCTGGGTCCAGTCTTAAGAAGAGTTCCAAGGGCTACAACACACAAGGCATGCCGCTTGGCAGCAAGCACCACTGGTAAGTTGCTTCAGGGATAGATGCCCACACACGTGCCCAGTGCTATGCTTGGGTCAATGATGAGAGCTCATAATGTCTTGAAGACAGATGATGATGTAGAAATCATGCTCACTAGGATTACACTGAGGCTCAATGGAAGGGACTGCCCAGGGCTGCAAATACCGGGCGGGTCTTCATGTGACACTAGGGGTGCTTCCCCTCAGCCTGGGCCTTGAGGCCCCCAAACCTTCCAAACTGCCCATGGGGCCTGTCCATGGGCTTCAGGGTGCTTGAGAGGGCTCAGGCCTTTGGGCTGGGTGCAGACACATCGCTTCTCCCACCATGCCTCCCCTGGGGCCCTTGCTCAGCCTCTCTGGTCCCCTTGTGTCTTTCAGGGGACTGCGCTGGCCAGGATCTTGCCACCACCTCAACAAGGCTTGGTGATGGATGCTGTGAAGTAGGTCACAGGCCACGGTGACGAGAGGGCCTTTGGGAAGCAAGCCTGAGGGTGACTTGGGTCCCTTGCATGCAGGCCCAGCCATGCATGGCCAGATAGTGTTACTGACCTTTGAAGGCCCAACATCCCCAGGGCGCAGGGAGGAATGGGCCCAAAGGTGGACAGGGCAGGCCAGAGGGAACCCACGTTGGGCTGATGGGGGGCCAAGTCAGGCCACGGGGAGCAGGGGACACCTGTTGCTCCTTGCTGATCACCAAGGGATGCCACCTCGTTGGAACTTGGGTCCCCCCTCCTGTGGTGGACTGATGAGACACATGGCTGGGCCATGCAAGGTTGAGACACTGCTGCTTGAGGTGGTACCCTGGGCTGGGATCCACTGACCTCCCCTTGGGCCTGATGCCACCCAGGAGATTGGGACTGGTTGCCCAGGGCAGGAGCCTAGTTCCCTGACTTGGCCTTGGCAACTGGGAGGGCAAGGGCTAGTTGGGGCCCTGGGGTGGGCATCCTGGAGGGCTTTGGGTGGTGGGGATGGCCCAGGGCTCCGGCCCTTAGACACTGAAGCCCTAGCGACTGTCCAGGTGCTCTTGCTCCCAGTCCCAGACAGGACACACCCTGCTTGGGCAGAGGGTGCAGTTGCAAGAACTTGACATGCCCTGGGGCCCTCCTATGAGACCCAAACTCTTGGGTCCCCAAATCCTTGAGGGCCCTGAACCTACTAAGGCCATACTGCCCTGAACAGATTGCCGGCCTAGGCCAGGGCCCAGCAATCCTAGACTTGCCCATGAAGTTGCTGGCTACCCACAACCCAAGGGGTACCCAAAGGAAACCCTGGTGCAGACCTGATGCCTGGTGTTGCACCCCATTGCTCAGAACCCCTGGGGGGGGCCACATCTGCTATTCGTGTATCCCAACACAGCTTCAGGGCCACGTGCCCTCATGGGCCATCCTCTGTTTCCAACAGGTGGGCTGCCCACCTTACATCCTGAAACTGTAACCCTCAATGAGCTCGCACATCTCTGCTCTGCAGGGAAGATTAGCAGCCACCCGGAAGGTCGACTACATAGAGGGCTTGCTCTGATCTGGACTGAATATGAATGCAGTCGATCATGCCACTGCACTGTTCTTCATACCACGACAGCTGGGTCCAGTCTTGACAGGAGGCCAAAGACTCCACCCACAAGGCACATGGCTTGTCAGCAACAACACAGGTAAGCTGCTTCAGGGGTACATGCACACACACATGACCAGTAATGTGCTTTGGTCAATGATGAGTACTTATATTGTCTCTAAGACATGATGACATAAAAACCAACTCAAAAAAATATGCTAAGGCCAAATGGAGGGGACCATCCCAGGCTGAAGATATGGAGGCTAGAAGGGAGCTGGGGGTGCTTCTCCTGGAGTTGCAGGCCACAGATCTTGCCAAACTGCAAGGGGGGCTGGCCATGGGGCTCCAGTTGCCTGAGTGGGGTGAGGCCTTCGATCCTGGTTGCAGAGCATCCATCCTATCATGACAGGGAACCATTACTCAAACTCTATGGTCCCCTTGTGTCTTTCAGAGCACCAGTGTGTCCAAGCCACATCCACCAACAAGCCCGGATGCCCTCTGCAAGTCTGGTTGACACAGGGCAAGAGCCATGAGCACCCAAGCTCTGGCGGCCTTCCCGGGAGCTCTCACTCTCCGGGCACACAGGGATCTCCCTGCTTGGGCAGACGGTGGGTCTGCAGGGACTCGACATGCCATGGGGCCCTCCCATGACGCCCAAAGGTCTGCCTCCCCCAGCCCTCAAGGGCTCCGCATCTACTAAGGCCATACTGCCCTGACCAGAATGCCGGCCAAGGCCAGGTGCCAGCCATCCTGGTCTTGACCCGCCAAGTTGCCCACAGCCCGACCACCTAAGGGGTACCCAAGGGAAACTCCGGTGCCCGACTTGCGTGAGGCTGGGTCCTATGGCTCAGCCCCCTTGGGGGAGCCTTCGTGTGGCTGTTCGTGTATACCAGCACAGGCTCGGGGCCACGTGAACACTTGGGCCCTCCTCTGCTTCCACCAGGTGGGCTGTCCACCGCAATCCTGAACCCCGAAATCCTCGTTGAGCCTCCTCCTCTCTCAGGGAAGTCCACAGGGAAGCTTAGCGGCCACTCAGATGGGCGTCGAGACGGAGGGCTTGCTCCTATCCCAAAGAGGCTGGACCCGGTCGATCGTGCCGCCGCACCCTTCTGAACACCACGTCAGCCGTGTCCAGTCTTGAAAGGAGGATCAAAGGCTCCAGCCCAGAAGGCACGAAACTCATCAGCAAGCACTGCCAGTAAGCCATTTCAGGGGCAAACGCCCACACACGTGGCAAGGGCTGTGCTTGGGTCAATGATGAGAATTCATATTGTCTCGAAGAGAGATGAGGACTTAAAAATCATGTTCAATAGGATTATGCTGAGGCCCAGTGGAGTGGAGTGGACCGTCCCGGGCAGAGGATCCGGGTGCTCCAGTTGTGCTGGGGGTACTTCCCCTCAGCCTGCCGTTTCAGGCCCCGGATCCTGCCAAATTGCCCTTTGCAGCTAGCATCTGGACGCGGGTCTCTGTCGGCCCTAGAGAGCTTAGTCGTTCAGGCCTGGGACCAACCCACCGCTCCTCCCACCACACCTACCCTGGGACCCTTGCTCAACCTCTCCGGTGCCCTTGTGTCTTTCAGGGGGCCACACTGTCCAGGCCCTCGGCCCCACCTCAACTAACTTTAGTGAGTTGATGCTGCGAGGTGGGTCGAAGTCCAGGGGACTGAGTGGCCTGCAGGAGGCAAGCCTGAGGGTGATTTGGGTCCCTGTGTGCAGGCCAGGCCCACCCATGCAGGGATACATAGTGTCGCTGCCTTTGAAGGGCCACCATCCCCTGGGTGTGGGGAAGAATGGGTCCAAATGTAGCCAGGGAAGCCCAGAGGGACCCAGCATGTGCGGCCGGGGCGGGGGATGGGGGGCAAAACCAGGCTATGGGAGGAGGTGGACTCCTGTTGCCCCCTGTTAATCACTATGGGGTGCCCCTCGGTGGACTTGGGGTCCCCTCTCCTGTGGATACCTGAAGCCCCTCAGCTGGGACGTGCAGCGTCTAGCCACCGCTGCTTGCGGTGGTGCCCTCGGCTGGCATCCCCTGGACATCCCTTGGGGCCTGCCCCCTGCCAAGGAGGTTGGCAATGGCTGCCCAGGTCTGGGGTCTGATTCCCTCACACGGCCTTGGCATTGTGGAAGGCAAGGGCTCGCCAGGGCCCTGCGCTGGGCATCTGGACGTGCCTTGGGGCCACTGGGGATGGTGCAGTGCCCCAGTCCTGGGCCCTAAACCTCTGGAGGCCATCCCGGGCACTCTCGCTCCCAGTCCCACTCATGGCTCTCCGTGCTGGGCTGAGGGTCTGGTTGCAGAAAGTCAGACCACCCTGGGGCCCTCCCTTGATGCCCAAAGCCCTGGCTCCCCAGTCCTGAGGCCCTCGAGTCTACTAAGGCCATACTGTCCTGACCAAATGCCCAGCTGTGGCCAGGTCCCCAACATCCTAGACTTGGTCCGCCAGGCTGCCCGCCACCCACTGCCCGCAACCCCAGAGGTCCCCAAGGGCAACCATGATGCCTGACCTGCTTCCTGGCGTTGGACTCCTTTGCTCATGCCCCTTGGTGTAGCCCTCGTCTGGCTCTTTGTGTACCACGGCACGGCTTTGGGGCCACTTGCCCTATTGGGTCTTCTGTGCTTCCACCAGGTCGGACTCTCGCCTCAATCCTGAAACCCCAAACCCTCGTTGAGCCCCCATGGCTCTGTTCCACAGGAAAGCATAGCAGCCACCCAGATGGGCATCTAGACGGGGGGGCTTGCTCCTAACCTCTGGAGGCCATCCTGGGCGCTCTCACTCCCAGTCCCACTCATGGCTCTCCATGCTGGGTGGAGGGCCTGGTTGCAAAAGTCAGACCGCCCCAGGGCCCTCCCTTGATGCCCAAATCCCTGGCTCCCCAGTCCTGCCGGCCTTTAATCTACTAAAGCCATTCCGCCCTGACTAGAATCTTGACAAAGTCCTGGTGCCAGCCATCTTAGTCTTTGCTCGCCATGTTGCCCACTGCCCACCACCTGAAGGGACCCAAGGGAAACCCTGGTGCCCAACTGGATATTGGGGTGTGGGCCCCATGTTTTAGCCCCCTTTTTGTAGCTTTCCTGTAGCTCTTTGTGTATCCCAGCACATCTTTGGGGCCACTTGTACTCTTAGGCCCTCCTCTGCTTCCACCAGGCAGGCCATCCACCTCAATCCTGAACCCCCAAACTCTCATTTATCCCCTATGGGTCTGCTCCAGTTGAAAGCTTAGGCCCCCCGGGATGGGTGTCTAGATGGAGGGCTTCTCGTATACCCACAGACCCTGAACCCAGTTGATCGTACTGCTGCACCCTTCTGCCCACCAAATCTCCTGGCTCCTGTCTTGAGAGGAGGATCAAAGGCTCCAGCACGAAGGCATGTAGCTTGTCAGCAAGCACCGCCAGTAAGCCGTTTCAGGGGCAGACGCCCACATACCTGGCAAGGGCTGTGCTTGGGTCAATGATGAGAATACATATTGTCTCAAAGAGAGATGATGACATAAAAATCATGCTCAATAGGATTATTCTGAGGTCCGATGGAGGGGACTATCCTGGGCGGAGGAATCGGGTGCTCCAGTTGTGCTGGGGGTGCTTCCCCTCAGCCTGGAGTTTCAGGCTACGGGTCCTGCCTAATTGCCCTTTTTGGCTAGGGTCTGGACATGGGTCTCTGTCTGCCCTAAGGATCTTAGTCCTTTGGGCCTGAGGGCCAACCCTTGCTCCTCCAACCACACCTGCCCTGAGACCCTTACTAAGCCTCTCTGGTGTCCTTGTGTCTTTCAGGGGGCTGCACTGTCCAGGCTCTCACCCCCGCCTCAACTAAGTTTGGTGAGTTGATGCCACGAGGCGAGTTGAAGTCCAGGGGACCAAGGGGCCTTCGGGAGGCAAGCCTGAGGGTGATTTGGGTCCCTGTGTGCAGGCCCACCCCTGCAGGGACACATAACATTGCTGCCTTTGAAGGCCTCCCATCCCTAAGGTGCAGGGAAGAATGGGCCCAAATGTAACCAGGGTAGCCCAGTGGGACCCCAGTGTGTGCAGCTGGGGGGCAACTCCAGGCCACAGGAGGCAGCGGACTCCTGCTGCTCCCTGCTTATCACTATGGGGCTCTGCTTCGGTGGACTTGGGGTCCCCTCTCCTTTGGGGCCCTGGAGCCACTCATCTGGGCCTTGCTGCATCTAGCCACTGCTGCTTTGGGTGTTTTCCTGGCCTGTGAGGGCACTGACCTCCCCTTGGACCTGCCGCCTCCCAAGGAGGTTTGAACTGGCTGCCCAGGGTGGCAGCTTGGTTCCCTCACCTGGCCTTGGATCTGGGAAGGCAAGGGCTAGCTGGGGCCCTGGGGTGGGCATCCAAGCATGCCGTTGGGCCATTAGGGATGGTGCAGGGCCCCAGCCCTGGGCCCTCAATTGCTTGCAGGCATCCCGGGCACCCTTCCTCCCATTTCCGGACAGGGCTCTCCCTTCTTGGGCAGAAAGTGGGGTTGCAGGAACTCGGCTTGCCCTGTGGCTTCCCAAGATGCCCAAAGGCCTGGCTCCCCATGTCCTCGAGTGCCCCAAGGTTACTGCAGCCATATGATCCTAAAGAGATTGTTGACCAAGACCAGGTCCCAGCCATCCTACTCTTGGTCTGCCGTGTTGCCTACCACCACAATCTGAGGGTTACCAAGGGAAACCCTGGTGCCCAACCTGCTGCAAGTCAGTGGGCCCCATCCCTCAGCCCCCTCGGGGAAGCCCTCAATGGACTATTCGTGTATCCCAGCACAGATTCAGGGCCACATGCCCTATTGGGCCCTTTTCTGCTTCCACCATGCAGGCCATTCACCTCATCTTGAACCCCAAAACCCTCATTGAGCCCCTACGGGTCTGCTCCAGTTGGAAGCTTAGCTGCCCCCAGGATGGGCTTCTTGATGGAGGGCCTCGTAGCCCCACAGACCCTGAACCCAGTGGATCATGCCACTCTACCCTTCTACACACTACATCAGCTGGGTCCAGTCTTGAGAAGAGGCCCAAATGCTCCAGTCCACAAGGCATGCAGCTCAGCATGAAGCACCACCGGTAAGCCTTTTCAGGGGCAGAGGCCCACGCACATGACTAGTACTGTGCTTGTGTCAGTGATGAGAACTCATATTGTCTCAAAGAGAGATGATGACATGAAGATCATGCTCAATAGGATTAAGCTTTGGACCAATGGAAGATATTGTTCCATGATTAGTATTCTGGGCGTACAGTTGGTACTGGGTATGTTTCCCCTCCGCCTGGGCCTTGAGGCTACCAATCTTTCCAAACTGCCATTTATGGCGAGGTCGTGGCTTTGGGCCTCTAGGTGCCTGAGCTGGCTCAGGCCTTTGGGTTGGTCCCGACCCATTGCTTTTCAGTCATGCCTCCCCCGGGCTTCTTGCTCTGCCTCTCTGGTTCCTTTGTGTCTTATTGGGCCATGCCTCCTGGGGTCTCGCTTCTACTTCAATCATATAGGTTTGTATGCTATATTTATAGTCTACAGGCTGCAACCAACCTCGATTTTCAGAATCTTTTCTTGTGAGACTCGTGCCCAGACGTATAGCTTGGACCGCTGCAATACCTGAGATGGTTTAGTGCCTTAGGAAGATCTCCCTCTCCCTAGAGCACTGGAACATGCTGGCCAAATGTGTCCAGGGCAGCCCAGAGTCACTTGAATGTGCCATATAGGGAGGTACCATGCCAGGCCGTTTAGCTTTGTGTGCTTCAGCTGCTCCCTGTTGAGAATGATGGTGGACCTCCTGGGTCAAATTAGATCCCCTTGGCCAGTTTCAGCCAAGTCCCTGTTCTGTGCCATGCTGATGGAACTACTTCTACCTTGGAGGGTGCCGTGGGCACAGATAGCACCAACTTCCCCTCACAGCAAGCCAGCTCTGAAGTATGTTCAGAGCGGCCTGCACCATCAAGGGACCTGGCCTTGGCTGCTGGAATGGTAACACCAACCCAGGGCCCATGAAGGCACCCCCGGGCATGCCCTCAGGCCATCGGGGATGGTGTTGGACAGTAGTCCTGGACATCAACTCCAGCGGCTGTTAGGGGAGCCCTCACTCCCAATCATGAATAGGGCTGTGTCTGCTTGGGAAGCATGTTGTGGTTGCACAAACTTTAGTTTTCATTCAGCTCTTCTGTGGTGCTGGGTGGCCTGGATTCCCAAGTCTTCTAGGGCTGTGGGCCCACCCTGAGCATCTTGCCCTGACCAGATTTCAGGATAAGGCCAGGTCCCACCCCGCCTGTCGTGGCCCACCAAGCATTACCCTGCCCTCTGACCCAAGGTTGGTGGAGCAGTCATCCTGATTTTTGGGTATCCTGACATGGGCTCCATGCCTCAAGCCCCCATGGCCTCCCTTAGGTCCCCCAAGGTAGGCCACGGGCCTCAAGACTGGAAACCTTTGCCCTGCATTGTGTTCCCACATCTCAGGGCCCCTAGTACATTTGCTGTTGGGGTTCTTGGACATCTGGCCTAACTCTCTCCCCACAGATCCTGAACCCACATGACCATCCTGCCCTGCCCCACTCTTCACATCACATCAACTTTTTCCTGGCCCTTCCTATCACTTCCTGCCAAGTGGTTCACCATCTATGCCAATGTTTGTCCATATAGGTAAGCAGGAGTTCCAGGCCTCCTGCTGGACACTATACACCAATTCTGTTCTTGCTTTTGGCCCAGATGTCAAATATTCCCTGTACATTTGACAATGTCTGGAATACCTGGAGAAGTCTACTCCACCCCTGGTCTTTTGGCCTCTTTCTCTTCAATCTAAATGCCCAACTATAGAATGCTGTGCTTGAGTAATTATGTTTCTTTCAGTTTTAGTGGGGAATTTGGGGATTGTTTCATCGTGTTATATGTCGTGGAACTGACATGTGCCAAAGACAACCATAGGAGTCACTGAAGGGAATTGAATTGTGCGGGGCTTCCCAGTTGGAACTTCTCTGCTGAGCACTTTAGCCAGCATTCTGAAACATGAACTTGGCATTTCTTGTGTGCTTCACATTTTCCTAGGTCAACACTGGTTTTTCAGGCAAATCCAGTTGTAATCTCTGGGTGAAACAGGTAATTGTCAAATCATTCTGAATAAGCAGGAAATCATAGTAAATACTGACTTATCCTTCTCCACAGCATTGAAGAGAAAGGATGCCATATGGAGAAAATTAAATTGTGTGAAGATGATGGTTTTGGTAGAAATTTATCACTGATATATGACTGGTGTGGAGCTCTTGTCGTAGAAAAGACAAATATAATGGAGTACACTTGGGAACACATAGGGAGACAGATATCCCAATACATTGCCTAGAAAAAGCATAAAGGCTAATTTTTGTAACCAGATGGTTTTGAGAACTGTAGTTTTATAGTCAGCAGGCATTTTTTTGTGATAGAAATTTGAGGGCATTGCCATTCTCTTGACAAAAATGTAAGCAAAATCTCTGGCCCAATGGTGGGATCTGAGTATCACGTGGGTCACAGTAGTGAGAGATCATTTACTCCTCTCTGACCATACTTCTGATAGGTCACTTTCATAGAATGGCCTTTCAGTGGACAAAGGATCCAGTGATTTCCATTTTTCTGCTGTGCAAGTGCATCTATGCAGAGTCACCTGCCAGGTGCAGATCATCCCTATTACTGGCTGCATAGTTGCTTCTTCCTCATTCTGGTACCCTGTGCTCTGGCAAGACTGCCCTTCTTGGTTAAAACTCCCTTAGTTTCAGCACACTGAATCCCTCTTCCAGAAGACCAGGACAGGCTTCTGCCCATACCATGTACCTAAAGTCTGGATTCTTTTTTAAAGATTGATTGATTGATTTACTTATTTACTTATTTACTTATTTATTCATTCATTCATTCATGAGACAGAGAGAGGGAGAGGCAGAGACATAGGCAGAGGGAGAAGAAGGCTCCATGCAGGAAGCCCGATGTAAGACTCAATCCCAGGACTCCAGGATCATGCCCTGAGCCAAAGGCAGATGCTCAACCGCTGAGCCACCGAAGTGTCCCTAAATTCTGGATTCTCAAGTGATAGTTGGATTGGTTTAGATAGCATATGGACAATACTGTGTTGCTCCAAGAAAGTAAGTAAACTACATGGAGTCATACAGTATGAAAACAGACACTGAAAAATAGCTGAGACACTCACGGAGGAGATAATTGACCCTTAGGGTGCCTCCCTGAGGACAGCAAGCACTAAAACCCCTTTCCAGGGCAAGAGCATCTGGATGGCACTGTTTCTCTTCCACCACCCCTCAGAACAAACACATAACCACCTTCCATAAATAGCACAATGCCAACAGTTACTGCCTAACCTGCTTAAACCAGGTCACACACTTCTTCACATTTCCAATACTGCCCTTATAGTTCAAATTTGCCCCATTCCAAGTGTGGTGGACACCTTCCTTAGAAGATGAACATAAACCCCTAGTCACACCACAACATCTGACCATAGAGTTCTACAAAGTTTCATTGCTAGTGGAAGTAGTATCAGATATCATTTAACATGGAGACTAGAGCACACCTAGTCAAATAACTACCAAGTTCCAAACACTACCCAGTCCAGGCAAGAAGATCATCTGCAGGCAACTGGCCTACAGGATAGACCAGCCAAAACACAACAGCAGAGTGCATACAGCACACATCAGAGACATTTCCTGAAGTGCCAGGCCCTGAACATTATATGTTCTCTTCTTAACAAAGCCATTACCTCCAGAAGCAGAAAACACAGGTTTTCTAACTCAGAGAAGACAGAGACTTACACATAACGTCAGGACAGAGTAACTCATCCCCAAAGAAAAAACAAGATAAGGCCTCAGCCAGAGAGCTAATCAAAAGAGATATAAGTAATACTACTTATGAAGAATTGAAAGCAATAATCATGAGGACACTCATTAGGTTTGAGAAAAGCATGGAAGAAATCAGGGAGACCATTACCACAGAAATAAAAGAGTTTTTAAAAAGTCAGAAATTAAAAATGCAATAACTGAGATTCAAAACTGACTGAATGTAATGACCATTAGAATGGAAGTAGCAAAAAAAAAAGAATAGAAGTAGCAGATGACAAATAAGTTTTATAGAAGACAAAATAATGGGAAAAAATGAAGCTGAAAAAAGAGAAAGAAGAATTATAGAACACAAGAATAGACTTATGTACTCAATGACTTCATAAAATGTAATGACATTTGTATTATAGGTATCTAGAATAAGAACAGAGAAAAATGGGGGCAGCTAACTTATTTGAAGAAATACTAGTTGGAAATTTCCCCAATGTGGGGAAGAAACAGATATCTAAATCCAGGAGGAACAGAAACCTCCCATTAAAATCAACAAAAGCAGGCCAACACCAAGACCCATCATATTTAAACTTGCAAATTGTAGTGATAAAGAAAAAATCGTAAAGCAGCAAGACAAAAGAAGTACCTAACTTACAAAGGAAGACCCATAAAGCTAGCTACAAACTTCTCCACAGAAACTTGACAAGCCAGAAAAAAAGGCATAATATATACAACACGATAAATGGGAAAAATCTGGGGATCCCTGGGTGGCTCAGTGGTTTAGCACCTGCCTTCAGTCCAGAGCATGATGCTGGAGTCCCAGGATCAAGTCCCACATCGGGCTCCTTGCATGAAGCCTGCTTCTCCCTCGGCCTGTGTCTCTGCCTCTCTCTGTCTCTCTCTCTGTGTGACTATCATAAATAAAAAATAAATAAATAAATGATTTTTTAAAAAATGAGAAAAATCTACTGCAAAGAATTCACCGAACCTATAATTCAGAATAGGAGAGATGAAGAGTTTCCCAGACAAACAAAAACTAAAGAAGTTCATGTTCACTAACTCAGCCCTTCAAAAAATATTATAGGGGATTCTGGGTGGAAAGGAGATACCAAAAGTGACATAAGGGATGCCAAGGTCTCCCTTTGCCTGTGTCTCTGCCTCTCTCTCTGTCTCTCATGAATAAATAAATAAATAAAATCCTTAAAAAAAAGGAACAGAGAGAATCTCCAGAAACTATGATAAAACAAGTAATAAAGTGGCATTAAATACATATCTGACAATAATTACTCTGGGTGTAAATGGACTAAATACCACAATCAAAAGACTAGGGTGTCTGGGAAACAAACTAGGGGTGGTGGAAGGGGAGGTGGGCGGGGAGTGGGGGTGACTGGGTGACAGGCACTGAGGTGGGTACTTGACAGGATGAGCACTGGGTGTTATTTTATATGTTGGCAAATTGAACACCAATAAAAAATAAATTTATAAAAATAAAGAAAAGTCACAAAAAAAGACTAGGGTGTCAAAATGGATAAAAATCCAAGACCCATCTATATGCTGCCTACAAGAAACTCATTTTAGAACTAAAAACATCTCCAGACTGAAAGTAAAGAGGTGGAAAAACATTTACCATGCAATAACACATCAAAAGAAAGACAGAATGGCAATACTTATGTTCAATAGAGTAGATTTTAATCCAAAGACTCTAACAAGAGGTGAAGACAGGTACTATATCAAAATAAAGTGATCTATTAAACAAGAAGATCTAACACTTGTAAATATTTATGCTCCCAAACTGGAGGACCCAAATATATAAAACAATTAATAACGGAATGCCTGGATGACTCAGCGGTTGGGCTCTGCCTTCTGCTTGGAGTGTGATCCTGGACTGGTGAGCTGGAAGCAATCACACAACAAAAAGAAATAAAAGGCATCCAACTCAGCAAGGAAGAAGTCAACTTTCAATATTTTCAGATGACATGATACTCTATATAAAAAGCCAAAACCACCAAAAGATTGGTATTACTGATAGACAAATTCATAAAGTCACAGGATACAAAATCAATGTGCAGTAATCTGTTGCCTTACTATACATGAATAAACAGCAGAAAGAGAAATAAAGGAATCAATTCCATTTACAATTGTACCCAAAATCATAAGAATAAACCCAATTAAAGAGGTAAAAGACCTGTACTTCTTTATCCATTCATCTGTTGAAGGACACTGAGGCTCCTTCCACAGTTTGGCTATTGCACACATTGCTGCTATAAACATTGGAGTGCAGGTTTCCCAGCATTTCACTGCGTCAGCATCTTTGGGGTAAATACCTAGTAGTGCAATTGCTGGGTCATAGGGTAGCTCTATTTTTAACTCTATGAGGAACCTCCACACTGTTTTCCAGAGTCTCTGCACCAGTTTACATTCCCACCAACAGTGGAAGAGTGTTCACCTTTCTCTGCATCCTCACCAACACCAGTTGTTTCCTGTGTTGTTAATTTTAGCCATTATGACTGGTGTTAGGTGGTATCTCATTGGGTTTTGATTTGTATTTCCCTGATGACGAGTGTATCACATTGATTGATTTGCAAGTATTGAACCACCTCTGGAGCCCAGGAATAAATCCCACTTAATCATAATGAAATATTCTTTTTTAAGAAATTTTATTCAATTATTTATTTTGGGAGAGAAGGAGATGAAGGGGGACAGTCAGAGAGGGAGGGAGAAGAAGAGGAAGGAGGAAAGAATCCCAAGCAGACTCCATGGTGAGCCCAGAGCCCAACATGGGGCTTTATCCCATGACTCTGAGATCATGACCTGAGCTGGAACCAAGAGTCAGACACTTAACCAACTGAGCTACCCAGGCGCCCCATGGTAAATAATTTATTAATGTACTGTTTGATTTGATCTGATAGTATCTTGTTGGGATTTTTTGCATTCATGTTCATCAGAGATATTGTTCTATAATTCTCTTTTTTGGTGGAGTCTTTGTTTTGGAATCAAGGTAATTCTGACCTCATAGAATGAGTTTGAAAGTTTTCCTTCCATGGGAAATATCAGGAAGGGAGACAGAACATAAAGACTCCTAACTCGGGGAAACGAACTAGGGGTGGTGGAAGGGGAGGAGGGCGGGTGTTGGAGGGGAATGGGTGACGGGCACTGAGGTGGACACTTGATGGGATGAGCACTGGGTGTTTTTCTGTATGTTGGTAAATTGAACACCAATAAAAATTAATTAAAAAAAACATAAAAAAAAGAAAGAAAGTTTTCCTTCCATTTCTACTTTTTGGAATAATTTCAGAAGAATAGGTATTAATTCTTCATTAAATGTTTGGTAGAATTCCTCTGGGAAATCCTCTGGCCTTGGACTCTTGTTTGTTTGGAGATTGTTAATTACTGATTCAATTTCTTTACTGGTTATTGGTCTGTTGAAATTTTCTATTTCCTTCAGTTTCAGTGTTGGCAGTTTGTATGTATTTAAGAATTTATCCATTTCTTTCAGATTGCCCAGTTTGTTGGCATGTATTTTTTTCATAATATTCTCTTATAATTGTTTGCATTTATTTGGTGTTATTTGTGATCTTTTTATTTGCTTCTTTTCTCTTTATTTGCTTCCTTTCCTTTTTCTTTTTGATAAGTCTGGCTATGAGGTTATCAATTTTATTAATTATTTCAGAGAACCAGCTCTTAGTTTGATTGATGTGTTCTACTGGTTTTTGTTTCTATATCACTTATTTCTGCTCTAATTATTATTATTTCCCATCTTCTGCTGGCTTTAGGCTATATATGCTGTTCCTTTTCTACTTATTTTAATTTTAAGTTTAGGGTATGTGCTTGAGACATTTCTTGCTTCTTGGGGTAGGCCTGTATTGCAATATACTTCCTTTTTAGGATAGCCTTTAATGCATGTGAAAGGTTTTGGATTGTCATGTTTTCATTTACATTTGCTTCCATGTCTTTTTTTAATTCTACTTTAATTTCCTGGTTAATTCATTCCTTAGTAAGATGTTCTTTAATCTCCATGTATTTGTGGTGTTTCCAATTTTTTGTTGTAGCTGACTTCAGGTTTCATAGCATTGTAGTCTGGAAATATGCATGCATGATCTCTATCTTTTCGAATTAGTTGAGACCTGATTTGTGACCCAATATGTGACCTATTCTGGGGAATGTTCCATGTGGACTCGAAAAGAATGTGTGTTCTGGTACTTTAGGATGGAATGATCTGAATATATCTATTAAATCCATCTGGTCCAGTGTGTCATTCAACACCATTGTTTGTTTCCTTCTTGATTTTCTGCTTAAATAATCTGTCCACCACTGTAAGTGGGGTGTTGAAGTCTCCTAATATTATTGTATTATTATGATTGAGGTTTATGTTTTTATTGATTTATGTATCTAGATGCTCTCAATTTAGGGGCATACATACTTACAGTTATATTTTCTTGATGGATTGACTCCTTAATATAATATAGTGCCTTCCTTTATCTGTTGTTACAGTCTTTGGTTTAAAATCTAGTTTCTCTGATATAAGTATGGCTACTCTGGCCTTCTTTTCACATCCGTTAATGTGGTAGTTGGTTTTCCATCCCCTCACTTTCAGTCTGCTGGTGACATTAGGTTTAAAATGAGTCTCTTTTAGGCAGCATATAAATGGGTCTTGTTTTTTTTTTTAAATCAATACCCTGTATTTTGATTGGAGCATTTAGTCCATTTACATTCAAAGTAACTATTATAGATAAATGAATTTATAGTTCCATTGTGTTACCTATAGAGTTGATGTTTCTGGTAATGTTTTTTGTTACTTTCTAGTTTTTGCTGCTTTCGGTCTTTCTTTCCCACTCAAAAAGTCCCCTTAATTATTTCTTGCAGGACTGGCTTAATGGTCATGAACTCCTTTAGTTTTTGTCAGTCTGGAAAGTGCTTTATTGCTCCTTCTATTCTGAATGACAGCATTACTAGATAAAGTATTCTTGAATACATATTTGACAGGCTTAAAGGGCTGTGTTTAGTGTAAGCAGCTTCTATCTCCACAGGGGGCTTCTGTGCTGCTCTCTGAAGTCCAGTCATTTTGGTCGTGAGGGGGGAAATGGCTTCACTCCACTCTCTTGTCCCAGACAGGAGATCTCACACCCCCTACCATTCAGGAAGCCCTCATGGAAAAGTGAGGGCTGTCAGTGCACCCAGCATCACAGCTTTCCTGTGTTTTATCTTCAGCATGTAGCTGGGATTAAAAACCAAATCTTACCAGACCAGCCACCATGGGGAACCATTCCCCACCCTCAGAAGCACAGCCTCGGAGATCCCTGGGTAGCGCAGTGGTTTGGCGCCTGCCTTTGGCCCAGGGCACGATCCTGGAGACCCGGGATCGAATCCCACGTCGGGCTCTCAGTGCGTGAAGCCTGCTTCTCCCTCTGCCTGTGTCTCTGCCTCTCTCTCTCTCTCTCTCTGTGACTATCATAAATAAAAAAAAAAAAATTAAAAAAAAAGAAGCACAGCCTCGCTGTCCTGTGTCTGGTGTCCTTCATCCAAGAAAAACAGTCCTGTGCCTGTGCAGTCCCCTGACAATGAAAGAGGAGTGTCTGCAGGATCTTTTGTCCTTGGAGAGGCAATATTACCTCTTCCAAATGTACTTCAGGAAGGGGAATAAATATTCTGTCCCAGTGCAACCCAGGAGAACCCTACACCACTCTGTGCATTCCAGGCCCTCTCCCCAGGAGTGCACACCACAGCTCCGCTCTGGAAAAAGTCACACATTTCCAAAACCTCAGAGTTTGTGCTTCACACACTATCTGAAAAAACAAACAAACAAACAAACAAACACCTGTGACACTCAGTTTCCCTCACTCTCACTCCCCAGTCCAAGTTCTGTGGAGGTTTTCATCCTGTATAAAACACTGCACTGACACTGCACTTTCTCAAACCCTCCCTCTCTCTCTCCCTTTTCTCTCCCCATGGAAAGGATTACCTTCTCTCCACAGAAGTGCAGTTTTACTCTACCAAAATTCACTTCCATACACCTCACACTTGCGAGTCTGTCTCTCTCCAATCATGGGGATCCTTCTCCCAGTCCTTAGATTGATTTACTGGTTGTTCCAAGTGATCTTATCTCAATACAGCTATGTTTGAGCAATAAGGAGAACCCAGGTTCCCCCTACTTCTCTGTCATCTTAACCCTTCCTCCAATCTTCTGGCCTTTCCCCCTCTCTTCTTCTTCTGTAACTCCTCTGATGTGAAAGTTATTATATTTTAAGGAGTCACTAAGTTCCCTTAGTCTACATTCATGATCTAATACTTTCCTTTCCCTCTTTTTTCAGTTTCACTATTTTCCATAATTTTATTTTTTGTATCACTGGTTTCTTCTTCTGCTTCATCCATCCTCTTTGTCATTGCATCTAGTAGGTATTGTGTCTTGGTTTATAGCATTTTTAAATTTCAGCCTGACTAGTTTTTAGGTCTTTGATATTTGCATTAAGGGATTCTGTAGTGTCTTCTATGCTTTTCTCAAGACCAGTATCCTTATGATTGTTGCTTTGAATTATGGTTCAGGCATCTTCCTTACATTTGTTTTTATTAAATCTTGTCTGAGACTTCTTCCTGATATTTCTTATGGGGTGAATCCTTCCATGTTGTTATTTTGTCTAGGTCATTGTATGTGTGGGGTGGGGGTTGTGTATCAGGAAACCTGGTTTATCCCTGCTCCTGAGAGTGATGACTATATTAAGAAGAGGTCCCGTGTTGTCTTCCTTGGACCTGGTCTTCAGAAAGTGTTTCAGAGTGTGCACTCTACTGTTGTGTTTGCCTGATCTTCCCTCAGGTCTGTCCTCTCAGAGTTGCTTCTTGTCTGCAGTGAGGAATGTTTAGACCTTGTCCCATGTGTGGCAAGTTGTAACTAGTTGTGCTTTGGTTACCTTGCTAAAAGAAGCTAGGTCCTCCAAATGCACTCCAAGGAGGGGAACTATTTCTCCCTATGTGATCCAGGGGATCCTCCGACCACACTGCCCATACTCCCAAGTCTCTGCCCTCCTTCCCCCACCAGAGCACCTCTAAGTCCATTAGGCACAACCCTGACCAATGGCACTGACTTACAAAACTTCAGACTTTGAGCTCTATTGCATATAAACACTGTGGTAGTTAACCCCTCTCCTTTTCCCAGCATTGGCAAGGGAGCTGGCTTTGAACGGATAATTTTTTTTTTAAGATTGTATTACTCGATTTTATTTTACACTAGGTGGTGGGCACAAAGTAATATTCCTTAATCAAGTTGACAATTAGCTTCACTCAGAACACTTTTAATAATACACATAAAAAGAAAGTATTCATCTTACAAATTGTTCTGCAATCCAAATATACAGTATCTTGGAAAACAATGTTTAGAAAACAAAAGCCAATGTAAAAAGACAGATTAAAACAACTAGAACAGTACAGGTTTTATATGGCTCTGATTTTACAGTTTTCTTACTGCATCATCAATGTCAGAAGTCTGTTCCTTCAGCTGGCTCCATTGCTCAGGAATTAGAGGAAATACCTTTTCTTCCAGGTTTCATTTCACCTTTTGGATCCATCCAATATTCTCTCTTTTCCCAGTCAATTGTTTTGGGAAGTTTTTCATGTGTGTGCAATCTCACATGTGTGCTGCTTTCTCTCTCTCTCTTTCTCTCTCTCTCTCCCTCTTCTCTCAGTGATCAAGGCTCCCTCTCTTCCACAGCACCCACAATTCTTTTGTCCCCCAAATCAACTCCCTGCACCTCCTATCTTCCACAATGTGGCCATTTTGCTCTTTCTAGATATGCAATTTGTTCTCTGCCCTCAGATTTCTTGGGTGCTCAAAAAGATTTTATATTTAACTGACTATTCAAGAGATGAGCCAACAATAGGGTCCCTCTACTACTCCACTATCTTAACTTAGGATCTAGATATGTCCCCTGAAACAAGGGAAATAATAAGAAAAATACACTATTGTGACTTTATAAAAATAAGAAGCTTATGCAGAGTGAAGGAAATAATCAGCAAAACTAAAAGGCAACCTATGGAATGGGAGGTGATATCTGCAAATGACATATCCAATGGCTAGTAATCCAAAATCTATAAAGAACTTATTTGGATTTTTGGTATTAAGTTTCATAATTGATAATAATAAAATGATCCAGTTTAAAAGTGAGCAGAAGACATGAATAGACATTTTTTTTCAAAGAATATATTCAGATAGCAAACAGACACATGAAATGATACTCAACGTTACTCATCATCGGGGGAAAAATCAAAACTACAATGAGATATTACCTCACACCTGTCAGAAAGACTAAAATTAACAACTCAGGAAACAACAAGTGTGGTGAGGATGTGGAGAAAGTGGAAATCTTTTACACTGTTGGTGGGAGTGCAAAATGGATGCATTTTGGAATGCAGCCACTCTGAAAAACAGTTCCTCAAAAAGTTAAAACTAGAACTACCCTATGACCCAGCAATTGCACTACTAGGTATTTATTCAAAGGATACAAAAACACTTATTCAAAGAGATACCTTGATGTTTATACATATACCTTGATGTTTATAGAAGCATTATTTACAATAGCCAAATTATGAAACAGCCTAGGTGTCTGTTGACTGATGAATAGAAAAAGATGTGTGTGTACACACACACACACACACACACACAAATACACAATGGAATATTACTCAGCCATCAAAAATAATGAACCTTGCCACTTGCAATGAACTGGATAGAGATAGAGAGTATTATGCTAAGTGAAATAAGTCAGTCAGAGCAAGATAAATACCATATTATTTCACTCGTATGTGAAATTTAAGAAAAAAATGAACATCAAGGGTGGGGATGAAGAAACAGACTATAGAGAACGAACTGATTGTTACCAGAGGGGAGATGGATTAAATGGGTGATGGAGATTAAGGAGGACACTTAGGGTGATAAGTACTGGGTATTGTATGTAAGTGTTGAATCACTAAACTCTACACCTAAAACTAATATCACACCATTTGTTAACTAATTAGAATTTAAGTAAAAAGTTGAATAAAAAATGAATGCTCTTTAATAGAAAAAGATTAAACACAAAACAATAAATAATTTTTACTTTTCTGGTTACCTAAGTATAGATTAAGAGTTTTCTTGAGTGTTAGCCCTTCAATATATCATGTCAAGAATATGAAACATTTTTTTTAATATGAAACATTTTTAACTTGCCTAAATGGGATCATCTCTCAATGTAAGGCATCCTTTCTCACTGGCCCCAGTTAACATTTTCCCTTGTCATGCATGGTGAGCTTGAAGCCAGTAACTCTGTAAGCTTCATCAATGATGAATGCCATGGTTTTCACTTGAGTCACAATAGAGTTTCTATTGTCGTGGTTTTACACCTATGGCATCCAGCTTGTTAGATGTAGGAATTTACTCATGCCGTTGGTTACACTTGGGGACTATCTGAAGATTCTGATAGCTGTATTGCAGGCGGAGGTTTGACTAATACTTCATCATATAAATTTAAGAAACTGTGCTTTCTTGGTTTTGCCAGGTTTTTCTGATGTGTTCTCTGATTGATTAAACTTTGCCCAGTGAGGCATCTGGTGTCCATCCCTTTTAGCATTTTTTTCTGAATGACTGCCCTCGAAAGTACAAAACTGCTTTTCAATGTACTTTCATGGAAATGATTTTGACATTCATTCAGAACCATGGTAGCCTCTTTGTAGTGAGATCATATTTGTCTAAATGAGAGGAGCAGGTGTATATATCCTAATAATAGAATTTATGAGTTCACACTTGAGGATATTAGTAAGACATTGCAGGCATTGAAATAAAATGATGACAGCTTTTATACCTCAGCCAGAATGTTCCCATGGAGGGGCTTATATTAGATATGTCGTTAGGACATTAACATGTCTTTAGATATGTGTTTACTAGAAAATAAATTTTATATGACTTCTTAGTATCATTTGATGTTTCTTTTGGGGCAGTAAGGTAATCTTAATGCTGCATATACCACTCATTTTGCAAAGAGATATATTGGTTTGCAGGATACTCTCAATTCTGAAAGACACATCTCGAAAATTTTCCTATTGATAATGTCAATGTGCTAGGCCTTTTGCTCAGTGGGGAATCCATTAGCTCACTGTACTTCATGTTTCTATTTATTACATTAGTTAGATATTTAGCTCTATTTATTCTGTATATTGTTTTCATTTATTTATTCTTCCATTGTTTGTTTTAAATTTTTTTGTATATTTTTATTGCAGTTTGATTTGCCAACATATGCTATAACACCCAGTGCTCATCCCGTCAAGTGTCCCCCTCAGTGCCAGTCACCAAGTCACCCCATCCCTCCCCCCGCCCACCTCCCCTTCCACTACCCCTTGTTCATTTCCCAGAATTAGGAGTCTCTCATGTATTGTCACCCTCTCTGATGTTTCCCACTCATTTTCTCTCCTTTCCCCTATAATCCCTTTCACTATGTTTTATATGCCCTGTATGAGTAAAACCATATAATGTTGCCCTTCTCCAACTGACCTACTTCATTCAGCATAACACCCTCCAGTTCCATCCACATCGAAACAAATGGTGTGTATTCATTTCTAATGGCTAATACTCCATTGTATATATAGACCACATTTTCTTTATCCATTCATCTTTCAATGGACACCGAGACTCCTTCCACAGTTTGGCTATTGTGGACATTGCTCCTGTAAACACTCGGATTTTAACTGCATCTGTATCTTTTGGGTGAATCCCCAGCAGTGCAATTTCTGGGTCATAGGGCAGATCTATTTTTAACTCTTTGAGAACATCCACAGGTTCCAGAGTGGCTGTACAAGTTCACATTCCCACCAACAGTGCAAGAGGGTTCTCCTTTCTGCACATCTTCTCCAACATTTGTTGTTTCCTGTCTTGTGAATTTTCCTCATTCTCACTGGTGTGAGGTATCCCATTGTGGTTTTGATTGTATTTCCCTGATGGCCAGTGATGCGGAGCATTTTCTCATGTGCTTGTTGGCCATGTCTATGTCTTCCTCTGTGAAATTTCTATTCATGTCTTTTGCCCATTTCATGATTG
Organism: Vulpes vulpes; assembly: GCF_048418805.1. Taxonomy (NCBI): domain Eukaryota; kingdom Metazoa; phylum Chordata; class Mammalia; order Carnivora; family Canidae; genus Vulpes; species Vulpes vulpes. Next base: position 83,643,734 of record NC_132793.1, on the reverse strand, counting down.
GATTGTTTGCTTCTTTGCTGTTGAGTTTAATAAGTTCTTTATAGATCTTGGATACTAGCCCTTTATCTAATACGTAATTTGCAAATATGTTCTCCCATTCTGTAGGTTGTCTTTTAGTTTTGTTCCGTCTTCCTACCTTGTTAGAAGCACAAACTCTTCTCTCTGTAGCATTCACAGCTGTTCTCTCTTTAAATCTCAGGCTGAATTCATAGGTTTTCAGGATGATTTGAAAGTTATCTAGGTAAGTTGGTGGGGACAGGTGACTTGGGGACCCTACACTTCCACCATCTTGCCCTGCCCCCCCTTTTATTTCATCTCAATAATTTTTATAAATTTGTAAGTGGTTGAATGAAGGCACAATTTTATGCCTTCTCTTACTTTTGTTTTAATAAGTGATTTTTAGTGGTTTGTCTGCCTCCTTCAGGGTCTCCCCATCAGCATCTTCAGTATTCCTGGTGGTGCTCCTCTCTGAGCTGCTCCTGTTACTCCTCAAGGAGGGCTCCATCTCCTCAGTGACTGTCTTCTGCCATTCCACCTTCCACATACAGAAGCCTGTCAGGTGTGCCTGTGGCTTATCCTCCAAGCCCATAGGGAGCCTCAGTGGTCGCCAACTTGCTGCTTGTCCTTGTGCTTTCAGATGGGGAGGCCTCCTTCAGTTGCTGTCTTGTAGACCATCATGCTTAAGGCTGCAGACTTTGTCTCCTTACAGCACAGTGGCTGGGTTTCAAGAGAAAGTGTTCCAAGAGAACTAGGCAGGAGTGAATTGCATCTTCAATTCTATTGCTGAATTGGAACATTTTAGATATTCAGAACCACAGTTCAGAAAGATCCTGAGTGAATTTTGGCACCCCCTGAGCATGAACACACTCACTAGACATTACCTTGATATTTATTTGACACAAGCTAGCATTAACTTATATTTAAAAAGAACCACATCATGAAGCCTTTTACCATGCTGGAGGGATGGAATATGGTACCAGAATAAGGGGCCTACATTTCATCTGGTCTCTTGAATTCATCTAATTATCTATCAAATCATTCTGAAATTGTGAATTCAACCTGAGATCTAAGAAAAGAATTGCTGCAATTCTAAAAATGAAAAGTGATGATGTTTTGAAAGGTAAGAGGTGCAGAGATGTGAATCAGAGGGGATACATAGGAAGATAAACCACGGAGGGGAGGGAGCCTCCACAAGCCAGCTATGGTAAAGTGATATAGCAGTGGAATACAGAATTGGAACTTTTCAAAGTCTGTTCCTCTGAGGGATATCCCTGCCTGAAGAATGCTCAGGTGGCAAAGCAGGGCAGAATCCTAGGTCGGACAATGTAGTCTCAGGATCCCCAGGGTCACATAAAGGACAGGGGTGCCTGAGTGTGACAGAATTACCAAGCATGGGAACAGGGAAACTGGCTACAATTAATGAGCCCTGGATAGCCCCTCAGCCAGGTGGTACCATAAACCACAAGTCACAGCACAATTTGGGCAACTGCTCTTAAAGCAGAGGTCCAGCAAGCTATACCAGTGGGAGACCCTGCTCCTTCCACTGAGAGGAGCATATGGGTGCACCCACTATCTGATAAACGTTCCCTGAGCAGGGGCCCAGCAAGCCAGGGACCACAGTGAGACCTGCCACCCTCCCCTGGGGAATTGGTGTGGGTGTGCACCACAAGAGTCTGTAGAGGTTGGTGAACACAAAAGAGATTGACTCTTTTCCCCTAATGGTGCACTGAAGAGTGGGAGCAGTGATCATTCAGCCCTGGGCTGGAGAGCAGGGCACTGCAATTTTTACTTTTCTCCCCCCATCCTCTAAAGGGTGCAAAAAGCCATCAAGGAACAAAAGCCACATAATGCAACCCAAAGAAGCTTACACTGAACCTGGCCTCATGGCAAGGGGTGATGCAACCCTGCCCTGGCAAAGACACCTGAGAATCAGTGCAACAGTCCTCACTCCCAGAAGACCAACAGGAATATCAGTCCAACACCAATTATATGGATCATTCAGAACTTAAAAACTCCTGTTTGGGGAAAATAGTATATAGAATTTGAGGGTTTTGTTCTCATGAGACTTTAGTCTTTCAGTTTAAATTTTTTCTTTTCAACTCATTTCTTATTTTATCAACTATTTTTAAGTCTTTTTCTAATTTTCATTTTTACATCTATATTTTATATTCATTTTTGCTCCCTTTTACTGTATTCAGTTTTTAAAAAGATTTTATTTATTTATTCATTAGAAAGAGAGAGAGAGAGAGAGAGAGAGAGAGACAGACAGACAGACAGGCAGAGGCAGAAGCAGGCTCCATACAGGGAGCCTGACATGGGACTCAATCCCGGGTCTCTAGGATCAAGCCCTGGGCTGAAGGTGGTGCTAAACCGCTGAGCCACCCGGGGAGCCCTGTATTCAATATATATATATATATATTAACTTTCTTTACAATTTTGGGATTTTGTGTCCTCTGACACAGACCAAAATACACCCAGGACCAAGTGGATCACTCTGTTTCGTCCACGTGTGAAATTATATGTTCTCTTTTTTCACTTTTAATTTTCTTTTCTTTTCTTTGGTTTCTGACCTCTTTGGATTTGTCTAGTGTGTATTTCACGGATATTTTTTATTTTGTTCTCTCATCTATTCTTCTCTGGACAAAATGACTAGGAGAGATTCACGGTGAAAGAAAGAACCAGAGGTATAACTTTCTGCCATAGATCTAATTGATATGGATATAAGTAAAATGTCAGAACTAGAATTCAGAATAAGGATGATAAAGTTACTACCTGGGCTTGCAAAAATTAAAAAAAGCATAAAACACAGTAGAGAATCTCTTAGTGCAGAAATAACATCTAATTAGGTCAAAATTTAAAATGCTTTAACTGAAATGTAGCCTAAAATGGATGCTCTAACAGCTTAGGGTAAATGAGGCAGAAGAGAGAGTCAGTGACATAGAAGACAAAATGATGGAAAGGAAGGAAGCTGAGGAAAAGAAAGTAAAACAACTAATGCACCTTTAGGGAAGGCTTCAAGAAATCAGCGATACTATAAAGTGAAATAATATTAGAATTATTGGGGTCCCAAAGGAAGAAAGAGGGAGAGGGACAGAAGGTATATTTGACCAAATCATACTTGAAATCTTCCCTAATCTGGGTAAGGAAACAGGCAGTCAATTCCAAGAGGCACAGAGAAACCCCCTCAAAATCAATAAAATAGACCAACACCCTGACATATAATAGTAAAGCTTTCAAATTTCAGAGATAAAGAGAAAATCCCGAAAGTAACTCAGACAAGAGGTCTTTAATGTACAAGGGTACAAATATTAGACTGGCAGCGGACCTATCCATAGAAACCTAACATTCCAGAAAGGACTGGTGTGATATATTCAGATTACAAAATGAGGAAAACATGCATCCAAGAATACTTTATCCAGCAAGGCTGTCATTCAGAATGGAAGGATAGATAAGGAGCTTCCAGGACAAACAGAAACTAAAAGAATTTGTGATTACTAATACAGCCCTGCAAGAAAGATTAAAGAGGATCCTGTAAGCAAAGAAAGAGCCCAAAGTAATATAGATCAGAAAGGAACAGAGACAATTTACAGAAACAGGGACTTTACAGGTAATAAAATGGCACTAAATTTGTACTTTTCAATGGTTACTCTGAATGTAATTGGGCTAAATGTCCCAATGGAAAGACACAGGGTATCAGGTTGGATAAAAAAGCAAGACCCATCCATATGCTATCTACAAGAGACTCATTATAGAACCAAAGATGCCTTCACATTGAAAGTGAAGGGGTAGAGAATGACTTATCATGCTAATGAACATCAAAAGAAAGCTTTGGGTAGCAATACTTATATCAGACAAATTAGTTTCTAAACCAGACTGTAGTAAGGGATGAAGAGGAACAGCATATCATACCTAAATGGCCCATCCAACAAGAACATGGAGATAAGAGCAGCCACTTATATAAACCAATTAATAACAAATTTAAAGAAACACATTGAAATTCCCCTAGCTATTCAGGGTCTTTTCTGATTCCACACAAATCTTAAAATAATTTGTTCTAACTCTCTGAAGAAAATTGAACACCAATAAAAAATAAATGTATTATTAAAAAAATAAACACATTGATAATAATACAATAATAGTAGGGGTCTTTAACACTCCACTCACAGAAATGGATAGATAATCTACCATTTCAACAAGATCAACAAGAAAACAAGGGCTTTGAAGGACACACAGAACCAAATGGACTTCACAGATATATACAAAGCATTCCTAAAGCACCAGAATACACATTCTTCTTGGCTGCACATGGAACATTGTCCAGAATAGAACACATGCTCGTTCACAAATCAGATCTCAACTGACACCAAAAGATGGGGATTATTCCTTGCTTATTTTCAGATCACAATGCTTTGAAACTTGAATTTAAACACAAGAGTAAATTTGGAAAGAACTCAAATACATGGACATTAAAGAGCATGTCACTGAAAAATGAATGCATCACCTAGGATATTAAAGAAGAATTTTTAAAATTCGTGGAAACAAATGAAAGCACAATTGCTCAAAACATTTTGGATGCAGTACAGGCATTCCTAAAAAGAAAGCACATAGCAATACAACCCTTTCTCAAAAAATTTATAAAAAGTCTCAAATACTAGAGCTAAACTTACACCTAAAGGATCTGGAGAAAGAACAGAAAATAATGCCTAAAAACCAAGCAGGAGAAGACAAATAATAAAGTTTAGAGAAGAAATCAATGGAATAGAAACTAAAAGAACAGTAGAACATATCAATGAAGCTAGTTCTTTGAAAGAATTAATAAAATTGATAAAACCCTTGCATTACTTATCAAAAATAAGAGAGGACCCAAATCAATAAAATCATGAATGAAAAAGAGGAGATCATGACCAACACCAAGGAAATACAATTTTAAGAACATATTAGAAGCAAATATATGCCAACAAATTAGACAATCTGGAAGAAATGGATGCATTCCTAGAGACTTAAAAACTACTAAAACTGAGAGGGGGAGGGGCAAGATGGCGGCAGAGTAGGGTCTCCAAGTCACTTGTCCTCAACAAATTACCTAGAAAACATTCAAATCATCCTGAAAATCTACGAATTCAGCCTGAGATTTAAAGAGAGACCAGCTGGAATGCTACAGTGAGAAGAGTTCGCGCTTCTATCAAGGTAGGAAGACGGGGAAAAAGAAATAAAGAAACGAAAGGCCTCCAAGGGGGAGGGGCCCCGCGAGGAGCCGGGCTGAGGCCGGGGCGAGTGTCCCCAGGACAGGAGAGCCCCGTCCCGGAGGAGCAGGAGCTGCACCGACCTTCCCGGGGGAAAGGCCTCCCGGGGAATTGGAGCAGGATCCCCAGAAAGGCGGGGATGCCCTCGGGCTCCCTGGGACAGTAACAGAGGAACTGCGCCCCGGAGATGCGCCGAGCTCCCTAAGGGCTGCAGCGCTCGGCGGGACCCGGAGCAGCTCGGAGGGGCTCGGGCGGCGGCTCCGCGGAGGGGGCTGCGCGGCTCCGGGAACAGCTCAGCGGCGGCGGCTCGGGCGGAGGAAGAAGCTCCGCGGAGGGGGCGGCGCGGCTCCGGGAGCAGCTCGGCGGCGGCGGCTCGGGCGGAGGAAGAAGCTCCGCACGGAGGGGGCGGCGCGGCTCCGGGAACAGCTCGGAGGGGCTCGGGCGGCGGCTCCGCGGAGGGGGCTGCGCGGCTCCGGGAACAGCTCGGCGGCGGCGGCTCGGGCGGAGGAAGAAGCTCCGCGCGGAGGGGGCGGCGCGGCTCTGGGAGCAGCGCGGAGTGACTCGGTCTGCGGCTCCGCGGAGGGGGCTGCACCGCCGGGAGCGCGAATCCAACAGCGCAGGCCGCGGAGCACAGGGCGCCGGGACACAGCCCAGGATCCGGCCTCCCCCGGGACAGGCAGAGGCCGGGAGGGCCCAGGACAGCGAGGACGCTCCTGCCCCGAGCTGAGCAGATCAGCGGCCCCGCCCGGGAGCCCCCAGGCCCTGCAGACGGAGAGCCCCGGAGCTACTGCGGGGGCTGAATCCAGGGTCCCAGAGCTGCCCCAGCCACTGTGGCTTCCTCCCGGGGCCTCACGGGGTGAACAACCCCCACTGAGCCCTGCACCAGGCAGGGGCAGAGCAGCTCCCCCAAGTGCTAACACCTGAGAATCAGCACAGCAGGCCCCTCCCCCAGAAGACCAGCGACACGGACCAGTTCCAGGGGAAGTCAAGGGACTTAAAGTATACAGAATCGGAAGATACTCCCCTGTGTTTTTTTTTTGTTTGTTTGTTTTTTGTTTGTTTTTTGTTTTTGTTTTGTTTTGTGCTTTTTTTTCTTTCTTTCTTCTTGATTTCTGATTGCTTCCCCCACCCCACCCCACCCTTTTTTTTCTCCTTTCTTTCTTTTTCTTTCTCTTTTTCTTCTCTTTTCCCCATTTTTTTTCTTCTTTCTCTTTTTTCTTTTTCTCTTTTCTTTCCTCCTCTCTCTTTTTCTCCTTTTCCCAATACAACTTGTTTTTGGCCACTCTGCACTGAGCAAAATGACTAGAAGGAAAACCTCACCTCAAAAAAAAGAATCAGAAACAGCCCTCTCTCCTACAGAGTTACAAAATATGGATTACAATTCAATGTCAGAAAGCCAATTCAGAAGCACTATTATACAGCTACTGGTGGCTCTAGAAAAAACCATAAAGGACTCAAGAGACTTCATGACTGCAGAATTTAGATCCAATCAGGCAGAAATTAAAAATCAATTAAATGAGATACAATCCAAGCTAGAAGTCCTAACGACGAGGCTTGACGAGGTGGAAGAACGAGTGAGTGACATAGAAGACAAGTTGATGGCAAAGAGGGAAACTGAGGAAAAAAGAGACAGGCAATTAAAAGACCATGAGGATAGATTAAGGGAAATAAATGACAGCCTGAGGAAGAAAAACCTACGTTTAATTGGGGTTCCCGAGGGCGCCGAAAGGGACAGAGGGCCAGAATATGTATTTGAACAAATCCTAGCTGAAAACTTTCCGAATCTGGGAAGGGAAACAGGCATTCAGATCCAGGAAATAGAGAGATCCCCCCCTAAAATCAACAAAACCCGATCAACACCTCGACATTTAATAGTGAAGCTTGCAAATTCCAAAGATAAGGAGAAGATCCTTAAAGCAGCAAGAGAAAAAAAGTCCCTGACTTTTATGGGGAGGAATATTAGGGTAACAGCAGACCTCTCCACAGAGACCTGGCAGGCCAGAAAGGGCTGGCAGGATATATTCAGGGTCCTAAATGAGAAGAACATGCAACCAAGAATACTCTATCCAGCAAGGCTCTCATTCAAAATGGAAGGAGAGATAAAGAGCTTCCAAGACAGGCAGGAACTGAAAGAATATGTAACCTCCAAACCAGCTCTGCAAGAAATTTTAAGGGGGACTCTTAAAATTCCCCTTTAAGAAGAAGTTCAGTGGAACAATCCACAAAAACAAGGACTGAATAGATATGATGACACTAAACTCATATCTATCAATAGTAACTCTGAACGTGAACGGGCTTAATGACCCCATCAAAAGGCGCAGGGTTTCAGACTGGATAAAAAAGCAGGACCCATCTATTTGCTGTCTACAAGAGACTCATTTTAGACAGAAGGACACCTACGACCTGAAAATAAAAGGTTGGAGAACCATTTACCATTCAAATGGTCCTCAAAAGAAAGCAGGGGTAGCCATCCTTATATCAGATAAATTAAAATTTACCCCGAAGACTGTAGTGAGAGATGAAGAGGGACACTATCTCATACTCAAAGGATCTATCCAACAAGAGGACTTAACAATCCTCAATATATATGCCCCGAATGTGGGAGCTGCCAAATATTTAAACCAATTAATAACCAAACTGAAGAAATACTTTGATAATAATACACTTATACTTGGTGACTTCAATCTAGCTCTTTCTATATTAGATAGGTCTTCTAAGCACAACATCTCCAAAGAAACGAGAGCTTTAAATGATACACTGGACCAGATGGATTTCACAGATATCTACAGAACTTTACATCCAAACTCAACTGAATACACATTCTTCTCAAGTGCACATGGAACTTTCTCCAGAATAGACCACATACTGGGTCACAAATCGGGTCTGAACCGATACCAAAAGATCGGGATAGTCCCCTGTATATTCTCAGACCATAATGCCTTGAAATTAGAACTTAATCACAACAAGAAGTTTGGAAGGACCACAAACACATGGAGGTTAAGGACCATCCTGCTAAAAGATGAAAAGGTCAACCAGGAAATTAAGGAAGAATTGAGAAGATTCATGGAAACTAATGAGAATGAAGATACAACCATTCAAAATCTTTGGGACGCAGCAAAAGCAGTCCTGAGGGGGAAATACATTGCAATACAAGCATCCATTCAAAAACTGGAAAGAACTCAAATTCAAAAGCTCACCTTACACATAAAGGAACTAGAGAAAAAGCAACAAATGGACCCCACCCCCAGCAGAAGAAGACAGTTAATTAAAATTCGAGCAGAACTCAATGATATCGAGACCAAAAGAACTGTGGAACAGATCAACAGAACCAGGAGTTGGTTCTTTGAAAGAATTAATAAGATAGATAAACCATTAGCGAACCTTATTAAAAAGAAGAGAGAGAAGACTCAAATTAATAAAATCATGAATGAGAAAGGAGAGATCACTACCAACACCAAGGAAATACAAACGATTCTAAAAACATATTATGAACAGCTGTATGCCAATAAATTAGGAAATCTAGAAGAAATGGATGCATTCCTGGAAAGCCACAAACTACCAAAACTGGAGCAGGAAGAAATAGAAAACCTGAACAGGCCAATAACCAGGGAGGAAATTGAAGCAGTCATCAAAAACCTCCCGAGACACAAGAGTCCAGGGCCAGATGGCTTCCCAGGGGAGTTCTATCAAACGTTTAAAGAAGAAATCATACCTATTCTACTAAAGCTGTTTCGAAAGATAGAAAGAGATGGAGTACTTCCAAATTCATTCTATGAGGCCAGCATCACCTTAATTCCGAAACCAGACAAAGACCCCACCAAAAAGGAGAATTACAGACCAATATCCCTGATGAACATGGATGCAAAAATTCTCAACAAGATACTAGCCAATAGGATCCAACAACACATTAAGAAAATTATTCACCATGACCAAGTAGGATTTATCCCCGGGACACAAGGCTGGTTCAACACTCGTAAAACAATCAATGTGATTCATCATATCAGCAAGAGAAAAACCAAGAACCATATGATCCTCTCATTGGATGCAGAGAAAGCATTTGACAAAATACAGCATCCATTCCTGATCAAAACACTTCAGAGTGTTGGGATAGAGGGAACTTTCCTCGACATCTTAAAAGCCATTTACGAAAAGCCCACAGCAAATATCATTCTCAATGGGGAAGCACTGGGAGCCTTTCCCCTAAGATCAGGAACAAGACAGGGATGTCCACTCTCACCACTGCTGTTCAACATAGTTCTGGAAGTCCTCGCCTCAGCAATCAGACAACAAAAAGACATTAAAGGCATTCAAATTGGCAAAGAAGAAGTCAAACTCTCCCTCTTCGCCGATGACATGATACTCTACATAGAAAACCCAAAAGCCTCCACGCCAAGATTGCTAGAACTCATACAGCAATTTGGTAGCGTGGCAGGATACAAAATCAATGCCCAGAAATCAATGGCATTTCTATACACTAACAATGAGACTGAAGAAAGAGAAATTAAGGAGTCAATCCCATTTACAATTGCACCCAAAAGCATAAGATACCTAGGAATAAACCTAACCAAAGAGGTGAAGGATCTATACCCTAAAAACTATAGAACACTTCTGAAAGAAATTGAGGAAGACACAAAGAGATGGAAAAATATTCCATGCTCATGGATTGGCAGAATTAATATTGTGAAAATGTCAATGTTACCCAGGGCAATTTACACGTTTAATGCAATCCCTATCAAAATACCATGGACTTTCTTCAGAGAGTTAGAACAAATTATTTTAAGATTTCTGTGGAATCAGAAAAGACCCCGAATAGCCAGGGGAATTTTAAAAAAGAAAACCATAGCTGGGGGCATCACAATGCCAGATTTCAGATTGTACTACAAAGCTGTGGTCATCAAGACAGTGTGGTACTGGCACAAAAACAGACACATAGATCAATGGAACAGAATAGAGAACCCAGAAGTGGACCCTGAAATGTATGGTCGTCTAATATTCGATAAAGGAGGAAAGACTATCCATTGGAAGAAAGACAGTCTCTTCAATAAATGGTGCTGGGAAAATTGGACATCCATATGCAGAAGAATGAAACTGGACCACTCTCTTTCACCATACACAAAGGTAAACTCAAAATGGATGAGAGATCTAAATGTGAGACAAGATTCCATCAAAATCCTAGAGGAGAACACAGGCAACACCCTTTTTGAACTCGGCCACAGTAACTTCTTGCAAGATACATCCACAAAGGCAAAAGAAACAAAAGCAAAAATGAACTATTGGGACTTCATCAAGATAAGAAGCTTTTGCACAGCAAAGGATACAGTCAACAAAACTAAAAGACAACCTACAGAATGGGAGAAGATATTTGCAAACGACATATCAGATAAAGGGCTAGTTTCCAAAATCTATAAAGAACTTATTAAACTCAACACCAAAGAAACAAACAATCCAATCATGAAATGGGCAAAAGACATGAAGAGAAATCTCACAGAGGAAGACATGGACATGGCCAACATGCACATGAGAAAATGCTCTGCATCACTTGCCATCAGGGAAATACAAATCAAAACCACAATGAGATTCCACCTCACACCAGTGAGAATGGGGAACATTAACAAGGCAGGAAACAACAAATGTTGGAGAGGATGCGGAGAAAAGGGAACCCTCTTACACTGTTGGTGGGAATGTGAACTGGTGCAGCCACTCTGGAAAACTGTGTGGAGGTTCCTCAAAGAGTTAAAAATAGACCTGCCCTACGACCCAGCAATTGCACTGTTGGGGATTTACCCCAAAGATTCAGATGCAATGAAACGTTGGGACACCTGCACCCCGATGTTTCTAGCAGCAATGGCCACAATAGCCAAACTGTGGAAGGAGCCTTGGTGTCCATCGAAAGATGAATGGATAAAGAAGATGTGGTTTATGTATACAATGGAATATTACTCAGCAATTAGAAACGACAAATACCCACCATTTGCTTCAACGTGGATGGAACTGGAGGGTATTATGCTGAGTGAAATAAGTCAATCAGAGAAGGACAAGCAGTGTATGTTCTCACTCATTTGGGGAATATAAATAATAGTGAAAGGGAATATAAAGGAAGGGAGAAGAAATGTGTGGGAAATATCAGGAAGGGAGACAGAACATAAAGACTCCTAACTCTGGGAAACGAACTAGGGGTGGTGGAAGGGGGGAGGAGGCCGGGTGTTGGAGGGGAATGGGTGACGGGCACTGAGGTGGACACTTGACGGGATGAGCACTGGGTGCTTTTCTGTATGTTGGTAAATTGAACACCAATAAAAATTAATTAAAAAAAAAAACTACTAAAACTAAATAAAAATTTTAAAAAAGGGATCCCTGGGTGGCGCAGTGGTTTGGTGCCTGCCTTTGGCTCAGGGCACAATCCTGAAGACCCGGGATCGAATCCCACATTGGGCTCCCAGCGCATGGAGCCTGCTTCTCCCTCTGCCTGTGTCTCTGCCTCTCTCTCTCTCTCTCTCTCTCTCTCTCTCTGTCTGACTATCATGAATAAATAAATAAAATTTAAAAAAACTACTAAAACTGAAAAAGGAAGAAATAGAAAACCTGAACAGACCCGTAACCAGCAAAGAAACTGAACCATCAAAAATCTCCCAACAAATAATAGTTCAGGTCCAGATAACTTTTTGGGGGAATTCTCCCAAACATTTAAAGAACTAATCCCTATTCTTCTGAACCTGTTTAAAAAAAATAGAAATGGAAGAAAAACTTCCAAAATGATTCCATGAGACCAGCATTACTTTGATCCCCAAACCAGACAAAGACCCCACCAAAAAGGAGAATTACAGATCAATATCTTTGATGAACATGGATGAAAATTCTCACCAAGATACTAGCCAATAGAATCCAATAGTACATTAAAATGATTATTCAGGGATCCCTGGGTGGCGCAGCGGTTTAGCGCCTGCCTTTGGCCCAGGGCACGATCCTGGAGACCCGGGATCGAATCCCACGTCGGGCTCCCGGTGCATGGAGCCTGCTTCTCCCTCTGCCTGTGTCTCTGCCTCTCTCTCTCACTGTGTGCCTATCATAAATAAATAAAAATTAAAAAAAAATAAATAAAATGATTATTCACCATGACCACGTGAGATTTATTTCTTGGCTGCAAGGATGGTTCAACATTCACATCATTCAACATTTACTTCTTGGCTGCAAGGATGGTTCAACATTCACAATCAAAGTGATACATCACATCAATAAAAGGACAAGAACCATATAATACAATTGATGTAGAAAATGTATTTGACAAAATACACCATCCTTTCTTGATTAAAACCCTCCACAGTGTAGAGGGAGAGGGAACATACCTCAATATCATAAAAGCCATATATGAAAAGCCCAGAGCAAATATCATTCTCTTTTTTTACATAAATTTATTTTTATTGGTGTTCAATTTGCCAACATATAGAATAACACCCAGTGCTCATCCTGTCAAGTGCCCCCCTCAGTGCCCATCACCGTCACCCCCACCTCCCGCCTACCTCCCCTTCCACCACCCCTAGTTTGTTTCCCAGAGTTAGGAGTCTCTCATGTTCTGTCTCCCTTTCTGATATTTCCCACTCATTTTTTCTCCTTTCTCCTTTATTCCCTTTCACTATTTTTTATATTCCCCAAATGAATGAGACCATATAATGTCCTTCTCCGATTGACTTATTTCACTCAGCATAATACCCTCCAGTTCCATCCAGGTCGAAGCAAATGGTGGATATTGCCCTGCTGGGGATTTACCCCAAAGATACAGATGGCAATGAAACTCCAGGACACCTGCACCCCGATGTTTATAGCAGCAATGTCCACAATAGCCAAACTGTGGAAGGAGCCTCGGTGTCCATCGAAAGATGAATGGATAAAGAAGATGTGGTTTATGTATACAATGGACTATTACTCAGCCATTAGAAACGACAAATATCATTCTCAATGGGGAAAATCTGAGAGCTTTTCCCCTATGATTAGGAACACGACAGGGATGTTCACTCTCAACACTGTTGTTCAACATAGTACTAGAAGATTGAGCCTCAGCAACAAGGCAACAAAAAGAAATAAAAGTTATTCAAATTGGCAAAGAATAAGTCCCACTCTCACTTTTTTCAGATGACATAATACATTATGTGGAAAACCCAAAAGACTCCACCCCAAAATTTCAAGAATTCAGCAATGTTGCAGGATATAAAAATCAATGCACAGAAATCAGTTGCATTTCTGTACACTAACAATGAGACAGAAGAAAGAGAAATTAAGGAATTGACCCCACTTAAAATTGCAGCAAAAATCATAAGATACCTAGGAATAAACTTAACCAAAGAGTTAAAAGATCTGTACTCTACAAACTATAGAACAGAACAGTTATGAAAGAAATTAAGGAAGACACAGAGAGATGTAAAAAACATTCCATGCTCATTCGTGGATTGGAAAAATAAATATTATTAAAATGTCTATATTATCTTGAGCAATCCACATATTCAATGCAATCCCTATCAAAATATCATCAGCATTTTTCACAGAGCTGGAACAAATAATCCTAAATTTTTTATGGAACCTGAAAAGACCCTGAATAGCCAGAGGAATGTTGAAAAAGAAAACCAAAGCCAGGGGCATGACAATGTCTGGCTTTAAGCTGTGTTTACAAAGATGTAATCATCAAGACAGTATGATACTGGCACAAAAACAGACACACAGATCAGATCAGTGGAACAAAATAAAGAACCCATAAATGGATTCTCACCTCTATGGTCAAGTAAACTTCAACAAAGCAGAAAATAATATACAATGGAAATATTACAGTCTCTTCAATAAATGGTGTTGGGAAAATTGGACAGCCACTTGTGAAAAATGAAACTGGATCATTTTCTTACACCATATACAAAGATAAATTCATAATGTTTGAAAGACCTAAATGCAAGACAGGGATCCTTCAAAATCACAGACATCAACCTCTTTGACCTTGACCACAGCAACTTCTTGCTAGACACATCTCCAAAGGCAAAAATGAAACAATTGAGACTTCATCAATATAAAAATCTTCTGCACAGCAAAGGAAACAGTCAACCTAAGTAAAAGGCAACCTACAGAATTGGAAAAGATTTTATTTATTTATTCATGAAAGATATTTGCAAATGACATATCAGATAGGGAACTAGCATCCAAGATCTGGAATTTATCAAACTCAACCCCCCAAAACCAATCCAGTCAATAAATGGGAAGAAGACATAAACAGATATTTCTCCAAAGAAGACATAGAAATGGCCAAGAGATGAAAAAATGCTCCACATCACTTACAATCAGGGAAATACAGATCAAAACCACAATGAGATACCACCTTACACCAGTGAGAATGGTGAAAATTAACAAGACAGGAAGCAACAAATGGAGAGGATGTGGAGAAAGGGTAATCCTCTTACACTATTGGTGGGAATGCAAGCTGGTACAGCCACTCTGGAAAAATGGTACAGAGATTCCTCAAGAAGTTAAAATTAGATCTACCCAGCAATTGAACTACTAGGTATTTACCCCAAAGATATAAATGTAGTGATCTGAAGAGGCACCTGCACCCCAATATTCATAGCAGCAATGTCCACAATACCAAAATGTGGAAAGAGACAAGATATCATTGACAGATATCTGGATAAAGAAGATCTATATAGAGATAGATAGAGATAGAAAGATGGATAATAGAATATATATATATTTGGAAAAATAAATATTATTAAAATGTCTATAAAATGTCAACATTCACAAATCAAATATATATATTATATATATATATATATATATATATATATATATATATATATATATATTTCTTACTCCTCAAAAAGGATGAAAACTTACCATTTATATCAATATGGGTGGAATTGGAGGGTATTATGCTGAATTAAATAAGTCAATCAGAGAAAAACAAGTATATGGTTTCACTCATATGGGGAATATAAGCAAAAACACAAAGGATCATAGGGCAAAAGATGAATGGATAAAGAAGATGTGGTATATATATATATATACAATGGAATATTACTCAGCCATTAGAAATGATGAATACCCACTATTTGCTTCGATGTGGATGGAAATGGAGGGTATTATGCTAAGTGAAATGGAGGGTATTATGCTAAGTTCGGAGAAGGGCAAACATTTTATGGTTTCACTCATATGGGGAATATAAAAAATACTGAAAGGGATTATAGGGGAAAGGAGAGAAAATGAGTGGGAAGAATTAGAGAAGGCAACAAAACATGAGAGACTCCTAACTCTGGGAAACGAACAAGGGGTTCGGGCAGGGGGATGGGGTAACTGGATTATGGGCACTGAGGGGGGACTTGACGGGATGAGTACTGGATGTTATACTATACGTTGGCAAATTGAACTCCAATAAAAATATACATATTAAAAAAGAGAGAGAAAGCTAAATGGGAAGTCATCAGAGGGGAGAAAAACCAAGAGAGATTATTAACTATAGGAAACAACCTGAAGGTTGCTGGAGCAGAGGTGGTGGGGTGGGGTAATTTGGTGATTAGCATAAAGGAGGGCACAGGAGCACTGAGTGTTATATACAGTTGATAAAGTATGGAACACTCCACCTGAACCCAAGTATAATACTATATGTTGGCTAATTGAATTTAAATTTTAAAAAGTAATAATTGACATATTTTTATTATGATTCTATTACAATAAAATAATGTTTCTGGAGATTTTTCTCTGATCTGATCCTTTCTTACCTTTGTCACTTAGGGTCTCTCCTTTCCACACAGAGTCCTCTTTAATATTTCTTGCTGGACTGGTTTAGTCCTTACAACTCCTTTCATTTCTGTTTGGGAAACTTTTTATCTCTCTCTCTCTCTCCTTCTATCTGAGTGATATCCTTCCTGGGTAGAGTATTCTTGATTGTACATTTTTACCATTCAGCACATGAATATATGTGCTTGAATATAGCATGCCACTCTCTTCTGGCCTGTCAAATTTCTGTTGAGAAATCTCCAGGTAGATTTATTAGGTTTTTGCCTTGTAAGGTAAGGACTTCTTTTGTCTTGCTGATTTGAAGATTTTTCCCTTATTAATATATTTTCAAATTTAGTTACAATATATCTTGATGTTGGCCTGCTTTTGTTGATTTCAATGGGAGTTCTCTCTGCCTCCTAGATTTGGATGTCTGTTTCCTTCCCCAGATTAGAGAAATTTTCAGGTATTATTACTTCAAATAAATTTTCTACCCCCCTTTTCTCTCTCTTCTTCTAGGACTCCTATAATATGACTGCTATTATGTAGTCAGTAAGTTCCCTAAGTCTATTCTTGTGTTGCATACTTCTATTTTTATTTTAGCATTGTTTTCCACTACCTTGCCTTTACATCACTATTTTTCGTGTGTTTCCTTCAGCCTTCTGTTCATTTCATAAGGTATATTTCCAATCTTAAACATTGTACTTTTCATCTTTAATTGGATATTTTTTAACTCTTTGATATCTTTGGTAATGGTCTCCTGATATCTTCTATTATTTTTTCAAACCCAGTGAATATCCTTATGATTGTTGCTTTAAATTCTCCATCAGACATGTTATTTATGTCTTTTGCTTATATCTCTGGCCATGACCTTAGCTTGTTCCTTTATTTGGGATAACCTTCTCCATCTTCATATTTTGTCGAAGTCTCTGCCTTCTTCCCTGTGATAGTTATGACTACTACTCCTGAAAGCAATAGCCTTATGAAGAAGTCTTTTAGTGCCCAGAGCCTGGCACTTCAAGGAGTGTGTCTGGTGTGTTGTATGTGCTCTGCTGTTGCATTTTGGATGTTCTATTCTTCAGGCCAGTCATCTGCAGAGGCTCTCCTTGCCTGCTATGGGCAATGTGTGTCCCTGACCTGAATGTGGCAAGTTTTAACTAGGTGTGCTTTTGTTTGCTTGTGAAATTATACCTGTGAAATTATACCTGTCACCACTTCCACTGGATCTGAGGCCCGACAGAACTTTCTGGTGACATGGTGTGAGAGTAATTTGTGCTGGTCTTTTGGGGGAATGGGCCCACTATACTGGGCCTGATGCATTTGTGACTGAGGAGGCAGTTCTACCAGATTACAGATTACCACCAGTCCCAGGGTAGTAGGTCTTGGTACATGCAAGTTATGTATCCAGTGTCAATGAGTACTGATTCCCACAGGTGGCTGTGTATTTTTGCTGAGAGTCTAGCGACAGAAATGGCTCTGGCCAGGTCTTTGTTCCCAAAGAGGTATCTTTCTGAATAATCCTTATCAGGGGTATGCTCCAAGAAGAGAAAATAATCTTCCCACTGTGTGCCCCAGGCTTTCTTCATATTGCTGTTTTTATACTGTTTTTGCTTACCTTCTCTCCAGGAGCAGAATAGTGTCCTTGGGACTCTATTCCTGCCAAATATACTAACCTTTAAGACTCAAGTATTTAAGCCCCACTGGTTGTAAGAACTTGTAAAGCTCAACTCATCTTATTTTTCAAGCCAATGGCTTTTGGGAAATGTTCTCCTTGTGTATTCCCCTGTGTACTCCAGTCTCTCTCCCTGCTCTCTGTGACCATGGTTCCCTTCTCTCTGAAGCACCTGCAACCCATTTCTCCCATAAACCATGTCTCTACACTTCCTAGCTTCTTCAGTATGGCCTCTTCTCTCCCTTTAGTTGTGGATTTTGTTCTGTCACCCTTCAGGTCTATTTCTGGGGTATTTAGGATGATTGATATTATCTAGTTGTGTCCATGGGATGAGGTGAGTCTAGGATCCTCCTAGTCCACCACCATCTTCCCTTACCCAATAATTTTTAATTTTTTGTCAGGAAATTCATAAATCTACATTTACTTGGGGTTAATTTATTGAAGCTTGTTTAGTTACCTTTGGTGGTTTCATGTTTGCCTGATTCTTGATTCATGATTTATGTAGAGTAGCACTGATGTCCATATATTTGACAGAAAAAATTATCTTCCTTTCTTTATACACTGTTGCCAGTAGACCAGTCTTAGGGCTATGTGAGGGTCTGCAGTTGAGACTAAAGTCAGTGGGTCAGTAACCAGAAGCAGAGATGGGTGTGTTTCCTCCCATGTATCTGAGTGGGCAAGAATGACTCCAGACTGTGGCAGACAGTTCTAGGGCCAGTCCATAGAGCCACTTCAGTATTCACAGTCAGGTCTGAGACTGACAAACTACTACCAGGGTCACAGGTGAGCATAGCTCTTCTAGGATCTCTTAGTGAATGAGGCTGCATGCAAGACCACAAGCAGAGTTGGAGCTGAACCCATAGTGGGATGATATTATTTTCAATCTGCAAAGAGGACTACATTTAGTGAGTTTACCATTAAGGAGGGTATGAACCTGCCTTCTTAAAGCAGCCTTCTTTAGTCTTGGGTCTCTACTGGAATTTCACAATCTCCTATCTAGATCCCAAAGCTCTCACAAAGGCATTTTTATCCATGGATGGCTGCCATCCACTGTTTGTCTTGGGGCACACAAGCTAGGAATTTCCTACTTTGTCATTTTGCTCCATCTATTGTTTTTAAAAATATATTGTAGTTTTAAGTTCTAGAATTGCTATTTTATTCATGCTTATAATTTCCATTTTTCTTATGAGATCTATTAACACATTGTCATAATTTTCTATGCATTCTACAGAACAGACTTAAATTTTTTTCTGTGTTCCTCCTAAAATATGGTTATCTCCCTGTCAGTTTTACAGACTACAGTTTACATTTTTTGCTTCATCTTGCCTTATTCTTTTCTGTACATTATACATTTTGACTAGAATAAGAATGGAAACTTATTTGCACTGCCCTTTTTGTTTTGTTTTCAGACAGTATCTAGTTGCTTAGGGAGGAGTTATTCTGATTTTACCATAAGTCCAGCTTATCTAGAGCTGAGGAATGGCTTTTATATTATATCATCTGCTCATCCTTTTAAGTACATCTATATTTTTCTTTGTGTGCATGCTATATTTGTAAATCATAAATATTATCTTGTCTTTTTAGATATTTTGCTATATTGAGGAATTTGATTTGAATATTAGCACCTTTCTAGTGCATTTTAAGTAGCTAACCAATACTAATTATTGCTAATTTGTTCCCTTGGTCAATGTAGTTGTTAATATTTTACATATATTAATCAGATGTATTTATTATATCTATTTCTTATTTTCAATTATTTGCTGTTAATGTTTGATGCTTTTGCATTAAACTGCATTAAACTAAATGCAGATATTGGGAAGTCAGTCAGATCAGGAAAATGACAAAAGTATTCTTTTCCTGGGTATTTTTTGTGACTTCGAAAAGGAAATATATTTTGGATAATAGTAATGAGGAATGGATTTTGTTTTAAAATATCTAGATATTTGGGAGCATTTACAGATTAATGAAGGCAAGTCATAGAATAGATTTGGTTTGTATGTGTTGTGCATTAAAATAATTGCTCCAGGGATCCTTGGGTGGCGCAGCGGTTTAGCGCCTGTCTTTGGCCCAGGGCACGATCCTGGAGACCCGGGATCGAATCCCACATCGGGCTCCCGGTGCATGGAGCCTGCTTCTCCCTCTGCCTGTGTCTCTGCCTCTCTCTCTCTCTGTGTGTGATATCATAAATAAATAAAAATTTAAAAATAAAAAATAAAAAATAAAATAATTGCTCCAAATGAGATAAAACAGAGAATGGTATACAGTAATGGTCCTATACTTTCAATATGGACATATATTTTCTCTCCAGAGACTATAGATTAATCAAATGAAAGTATTATCACATTTTCAGATAGATCCTAACATAATTGATTAATCTTTTAAGAGATATAACTCAACCTCCTGGTTAACTCCTGATTCTTTTTTTTCTATCTTATTGAATAAATATATCAGGATTAAAAACTCTTCAACTGGACGATGAGGGGCAAGATGGCGGAAGAGTAGGGTCCCCAAGTCACCTGTCCCCACCAAATTACCTAGATAACCTTCAAATCATCCTGAAAATCTACGGATTTGGTCTGAGATTTAAAGAGAGAACAGCTGGAACGCTACAGTGAGAAGAGTTCGCGCTTCTATCAGGTAGGAAGACGGGAAAAAATAAATAAAGAAACAAAAGGCCTCCAAGGGGGAGGGGCCCCACGAGGAGCCGGGCTGAGGCCGGGGCAAGTGTCCCCAGGACAGGAGAGCCCCGTCCCGGAGAAGCAGGAGCTGCACCAACCTTCCCGGGCGGAAAGGGGCTTGCAGGGAGTTAGAGCAGGACCCATGGGGCGGGGCTGCCCTCTGGCTCCCTGGGACACTAACAGACACCTGCGCCCTGGGGAGAGTGCGCCGAGCTCCCTAAAGGGCTGCAGCGCGCAGGGCTGGACCTGGGAGCAGCTCGGAGGGGCTCGGGCGGCGGCTCCGTGGAGGGGGCTGTGGGCCGGGAGTGCGAATCCAACAGCGCAGGCCCGGGAGCACAGGGCGCCGGGGACACAGCCCAGGATCCGGCCTCCCCGGGACAGGCAGAGGCCAGGAGGGCACAGGACAGCAAGGACGCTCCTGCCCGGAGCTGAGCAGATCAGCGGCCCCACCCCCAGAGCATCCAGGGCCCTGCAGACTGAGAGCTCCGTAGTTACTGCGGGAGCTGACTCTAGGGCTCCACAGCTGGCCACTGCCACTGTGGTTGTTCCCCCTGGGGCCTCACGGGGTAAACAACCCCCACTGAGCCTCACAGTGGCCTCACCAGATAAACAAAATAAACATCATTCACTGAGCCCTGCACCAGGCAGGGAGCAGAGCAGCTCCCCCAAGTGCTAACACCTGAAAATCAGCACAACAGGCCCCTCCCCCAGAAGACCAGCTAGATGGACAGGGGGAAAAAATTATTGACCAAGCAGCACTGGAAAGTTCCAGGGGAAGTCAAGGGGCTTACAGTATACAGAATCAGAGGATACTCCCCCTTGGTTGTTTTTTGTTGTTGTTGTTGTTTTTTCTTTTTGATTTCTGTTTGCTTCCTTCCTCCCCCACTTTTTTCTTTTTTTCTCCTTTTCCTCTCTTTTTTCTTTTTTTCCCTTTTTCTCTTCCTTTTTTTTCTTTTTGCTTTTTTTCTTTTTCTTTCCTTCCTTCTCTTCTCTTTCTCCTTTCCCCAATACAACTTGTTTTTGGCCACTCAGCACTGAGCAAAATGACTACAAGGAAAAACTCATCTCAAAAGAAAGAATCAGAAACAGTCCTCTCTCCCACAGAGTTACAAAATTTGGATTACAATTCAATGTCAGAAAGCCAATTCAGAAGCACTATTATAAAGCTACCGGTGGCTCTAGAAAAAAGCATAAAGGACTCAAGAGACATCATGACTGCAGAATTTAGATCTAATCAGGCATAAATTAAAAATCAATTGAATGAGATGCAATCCAAACTAGAGGTCCTACCGACGAGAGTTAATGAGGTGGAAGAACTAGTGAGTGACATAGAAGACAATTTGATGGAAAAGAGGGAAACTGAAGAAAAAGAGACAAACAAAAGATCATGAGGATAGATTAAGGGAAATAAGTGACAGTCTGAGGAAGAAAAACCTATGTTTAATTGGGGTTCCCGAGGGTAATGAAAGGGACAGAGGTCCAGAATATGTATTTGAACAAATCATAGCTGAGAACTTTCCTAATCAGGGAAGGGAAACAGGCATTCAGATCCAGGAAATAGAGATAACCACCCCCCTAAAATCAGTAAAAACTGTTCAACGCCTCGACATTTAATAGTTAAGCTGGCAAATTCCAAAGATAAAGAGAAGATCCTTAAAGCAGCAAGAGACAAGAAATCTCTAACATTTATGGGGGAGAAGTATTAGGGTAACAGCAGACCTCTCCACAGAGACCTGGCAGGCCAGAAAGGGCTGCAGGATATATTCAGGATCCTAAATGAGAAAAACATGCAACCAAGAATGCTTTATCCAGCAAGGCTCTCATTCAGAATGGAAGGAGAGATAAAGAGCTTCCAAGACACGTAGGAACTGAAAGAATATGTGACCTCCAAACCAGCTCTGCAAGAAATTTTTAGGGGGACTCTTAAAATTCCCGTTTAAGAAGAAGTCCAATGGAACAATCCACAAAAACAGGGACTGAATAGGTATCATGATGACACTAAACTCATATCTTTAAATAGTAACTCTGAACGTGAATGGGCTTAATGACCCCATCAAAAGGAAGGGTGTCAGACTGGATAAAAAAGCAAGACCCACCTATCTGCTGTCTACAAGAGACTCATTTTAGACAGAAGGACACCTACAGCCTGAAAAAAAGGTTGGAGAACAATTTACCATTCAAATGGTCCTCAAAAGAAAGCAGGGGTAGCCATCCTTATATCAGATAAACAAAAATTTACTCCAAAGACTGTAGTGAGCTATGAAGAGGGACACGATATCATACTTAAAGGATCTATCCAACAAGAGGACTTAAAAATCCTCAATATATATGCCTTGAATGTGGGAGCTGTAAAAAATATCAATCAATTCATAACCAAAATTAAGACAGATTCTAATACACTTATACTTGATGACTTCAATCTAGCGCATTCTACACTCAATAGGTCTTCTAAACACAACATCTCCAAAGAAACGAGAGCTTTAAATGATACACTGGACAAGGTGGATTTCACAGATATCTATAGAACTTTATATCCAAACACAACTGAATACACATTCTTCTCCAGGGCACATGGAACTTTCTCCAGAATGAACCACATACTGGGTCACAAATCAGGTTTTAACCGATACCAAAAGATTGGGATAGACCCCTGCATATTCTCAGACCATAATCCCTTGCAATTAGAAGTAGTCACAACAAGAAGTTTGGAAGGACTTCAAACACGTGGAGGTTAAGGACCATCCTGCTAAAAGATGAAAGGGTCAACCAGGAAATTAAGGAAGAATTAAAAAGATTCATGGAAACTAATGAGAATGAAGATACAACCATTCAAAATCTTTGGGATGCAGCAAACCAGTCCTGAGGGAGAAATACATCGCAATACAATCATCCATCCAAAAACTGGAAAAAACTCAAATACAAAAGCTAACCTTACTCCTAAAGGAGCTAGAAAAAAAAACAGCAAAAGGATCCTACACCCAGCAGAAGAAGAGAGTTAATAAAGATTCGAGCAGAACTCAACGAAATCGAGACCAGAAGAAATGTGGAACAGATCAACAAGCAGGTTCTTTGAAAGAATTAATAAGATACATAAACCATTAGCCAGCCTTATTAAAAAGAAGAGAGAGAGAAGACTCAAATTAACAAAATCATGAATTAGAAAGGAGAGATCACTACCAACACCAAGGAAATACAAACGATTTTAAAAACATATTATGAGCAGCTATACACCAATAAATTAGGCAATCTAGAAGAAATGGATGCATTTCTGGAAAACCACAAACTAGCAAAACTGGAACAGGAATAAATAGAAAACCTGAACAGGCCAATAACCAGGGAGGAAAATGAAGCAGTCATCAAAAAACCTCCCAAGACACAAAAGTCCAGGGCCAGATGGCTTCCCTGGGGAATGCTATCAAACGTTTAAAGAAACCATACTTATTCTACTAAAGCTGTTCAGAAAAATAGAAAGAGATGGAGTACTTCCATACTCATTCTATGAGGCCAGCATCACCTTAATTCTAAAACCAGACAGACCCCACCAAAAAGGAGAATTATAGACCATTATCCCTGATGAACATGGATGCAAAAATTCTCAAGAAGATATTAGCCAATAGGATCCAACAGTACATTAAGAAGATTATTCACGATGACCAAGTAGGATTTATCCCCAGGATGCAAGGCTGGTTGAACACTCATAAAACAATCAATGTGATTCATCATATCAGCAAGAGAAAAACCAAGAACCATATGATCCTCTCAAGAGATGGAGAGAAAGCATTTGACAAAATACAGCATCCATTCCTGATCAAAACTCCTCAGAGTGTAGGGATAGAGGGAACATTCCTCAACATCTTAAAAGCCATCTATGAAAAGCCCACAGCAAATATCATTGTCAATGGGGAAGCACTGGGAGCCTTTCCCCTAAGATCAGGAACAAGACAGGGATGTCCACTCTCACCACTGCTATTCAACATAGTACTAGAAGTCCTAGCCTCAGCAATCAGGCAACAAAAAGAAATAAAAGGCATTCAAATTGGCAAAGAAGAAGTCAAACTCTCCCTCTTCACCGATGACATGATACTCTAAATAGAAAACCCAAAAGACTCCACCCCAAGATTGCTAGAACTCATACAGCAATTCAGCAGTGTGGCAGGATACAAAATCAATGTCCCGAAATCAGTGGCATTTCTATACACTAACAATGAGACTGAAAAAAGAGATATTAAGGAGTCAATCCCATTTACAATTGCACCCCAAAGCATAAGATTCCTAGGAATAAGCCTAACCAAAGAGGTAAAGGATCTATATCCTAAAAACTACAGAACACTTCTGAAGGAAATTGAGGAAGACACAAAGAGATGGAAAAATATTCCATACTCATGGATTGGCAGAATTAATATTGTGAAAATGTCAATGTTTTCCCAGGCCAATTTACACATTTAATGCAATCCCTATCAATATACCATGGACTTTCTTCACAGCATTAGAACAAATTATTTTAAGATTTGTGTGGAATCAGAAAAGACCCCAAATAGCCAGGGGAATTTTAATAAAGAAAATCATAGCTGCTGGCATCACAATGCCAGATTTCAGGTTGTACTACAAAGCTGTGGTCATCAAGACAGTGTGTTACTGGCAGAAAAACAGACACATAGATCAATGGAACAGAATAAAGAATCCAGAAATGGACCCTCAACTTTATGTTCAAGTAATATTCGACAAAGCAGGAGAGACTATCCACAGGAAGAAAGACGGTCTCTTATATGGTGCTGGGAAAATTGGACATCCACATGCAGAAGAATGAAACTGGACCACTCTCTTGCACCATACACAAGGATAAACTCAAAATGGATGAAAGATCTAAATGTGAGACAAGACTCCATCAAAATCCTAGAGGAGAACACAGGCAACACCGTTTTTGAACTCGGCCACAGTAACTTCTTGCAAGATATATCCATGAAGGCAAGAGAAACAAAAGCAAAAATGAACTATTGGGACCTCATCAAGATAAGAAGCTTTTGCACAGCAAAGGATACAGTCAACAAAACTAAAAGACAAGCTACAGAATGGGAGAACATATTTGCAAATTACGTATCAGATAAAGGGCTAGCTCCCAAGATCTATAAAGAACTTATTAAACTCAACAGCAAAGAACTAAACAATCCAATCATGAAATGGGCAAAAGACATGAAGAGAAATCTCACAGAGGAAGACATAGACATGGCCAACAAGCACATGAGAAAATGCTCTGCATCACTTGCCATCAGGGAAATACAAATCAAAACCACAATGAGATTCCACCTCACACCAGTGAGAATGGGGAAAATTAACAAGGCAGGAAACCAAAAATGTTGGTAGGATGTGGAGAAAAGGGAAACCTCTTACACTGTTGGTGGGAATGTGAACTGATGCAACCACTCTGGAAAACTGTGTGGAGGTTCCTCCAAGAGTTAAAAATAGACCTGCCCTACGACCCAGTAATTGCACTGCTGGGGATTTACCCCAAAGATTCAGATGCAATGAAATGCCAGGACACGTGCACCCTAATGTTTCTAGCAGCAATGTCCACAATAGCCAAACTGCAGAAAGAGCCTCAGTGTCCATCGAAAGATGAATGGATAAAATGATATGGTCTATGTATACAATGGAATATTACTCAGCCATTAGTAATGACAAATACCCGCCATTTGCTTAGACGTGGTTGGAACTGGATGGTATTATGCTGAGTGAAGTAAGTCAATCAGAGGACAAGCATTATATGGTCTCATGCATTTGGGGAATATAAATAATAGTGAATGGGAATAAAGGGAAAGGGAAAAGAAATGGGTAGGAAATATCAGAAAGGGAGACAAAACATGGAAGACTCCTAACTCTGGGAAATGAACTAGGGCTGGTGGAAGGGGAGGAGGGCAGGGGTTGGGGGTGACTGGGTGGCGGGCACTGAGTGGGGGCACTTGATCGGATGAGCACTGCGTGTTATTCTTTATGTTGGCAAATTGAACACCAATAAAAAATAAATTTATTATTAAAAAATAACACTTCAACTGCAATATCACTTAATGTGTCACTCTAATGAAGTTTCTGGGAAGCTTCTGGAGCTGCCATTATAACCAGATTTACTGAAGTCAAGTTCAATATCTATCTGTGCTTTTTCCTACTGTAAGATAAGGACAAGTAGTAAACTGTTAAGAGCATTAGTGTGGTATGAGGAATGATAATTGATTGGTTCTGGTCCTGTCTGGATCAAGAATAAGCATAAGTACCTGAGGTTGCTGAGGTCCAGCTAAGTGGCCTTCTAATAAGACAAATAAAACTCACTTTTAGTACTGCTCAATTGATGAAGTCATCAGTAATCCTCATAAAAGTTCTCATATACCCCTTTCTAATATTCCTCAATAATCTCACAATACTCCTACTATATTCTTTTCATTTTTCACATCACAGGGCATTTTTAACATCACAAGGTATTTTCAGTCTTTATTGACTGAATACAGCTTTATAATTTCTGTAGCGATAACTACCATATACTTATTTAAGTAGCTCAGCAGAGAGAATTATTGGCCATTTGCAAAGTAAAGAACTCAGGGAGGAAACAAATGAATAAATGATATGACAGAAATGACAAAGGATCTAGCAACTGTGGTGTTTGTGGCAAGGGATGTCTGTGTGATTAATTAAAGCAGAACTAATATTATGTATTATTTTAATTTCATGCATTGTCTCATCTGACCTATTTTTTTTTTGTAATGTTTTACAGATCAAATGGTAGAAGAGGTGTCTGGTTTTTTTTCAAGTTAATAAGTTACTTTCAGGAAAGAAAGGTGAGTTGCTATCCTGGTGCTTTTGAAATTATATGTTTCATGACTGGTGATGTAAATACTTCAAATCAGTTAGTTCATTCTTTCTGAGGCCTAAGGAAGAGTATTTTTATGATAGATATTTTTCCCAGTGAGTATCCCTACATGGAACAAGGTATCCTCATGTTTTCTACCCTTTTAAAAATATTTTTAAAGTAACCCAAGTAACTTTAGGAAATTATTCCTTTTTTTTTCCCACAAGTTCGCATTGGATGAAAATAATCGTGTAGTGAAATTCAACTGTGCTAAGTTCTGATTTTCTATCTTTATCTGAAATATTCACAACATAGATGCTTCTACTAATATTTACACTATAATCACATTTTATATTATTTTGGTACCTCATTTTCACTTTAAAATTTTAGTTGACTAAAGGGTTTCTTTATATCCCCTGTAGATCTTACCTAATTTTATTAGACCAATCAAAAGTAGCATTTTAAAAGCTATATGGGTTTCATTATTTAGGTACTAAACAAAGTCTCTACCACACATTTACTGTTCTTTATTCAAACCTGCACAACATAAGCCTGGCTATGGAAATGCTTATTTGTTGGGAGGGTGCTTGTCTGGATCAATGATGAGCACAATTGTCTGAGGATGCTGAGGGACTCATTCCAGATGTCAATCTGAGGTCCAGATGAGTTGCCCTCTACTAGGACAAATAAGACTCTCAGAGCCTGGCTGTCTGTAGTAACCCTTCAGTGACAACATAACACCACTTTTAGCATGATTTTTCTTTTTTTTCCCAGAACAGGGCTTGTGTCTTGTTTTATAAGTTACTATCGCCTTTTTTAAAGATTTTTATTTATTTATTTATTCATGAGAAACAGAGAGAGAGAGAGAGAGGCAGAGACACAGGCAGAGGGAGAAGCAGAGGGATAAGCAGGCTCCATGCAGGAAGCCTGACACAGGACTGGATCCTGGGACTCCAGGATCATGTCCTGGGTTGAAGGCTGGCACTAAGCCGCTGAGCCACCCATGGATCCTCTGCACCTTTAGACACAATCAGTGATCCAAGACTTGCTTTGTTTTGCTTACTTTGTTTTTTTTGTTTGTTTGTTTGTTTGTTTTGTTTTTTTTGTTTTTTTGGGTTTTTTTTGTTTTGCTTACTTTGAACAAAAGTTGCCAATAGATACTTACATAGAGAAAATATGTTCTTGAGTAACCAATGAGGGAATAAAAATTTTGATTTAAGAAGGAGGGAAGCAACTGTAATGGATACTGAGATTCTCATTTTGGCCAAAAGAAGAAAAGATTGTATGCCTATATTAAATAATGACAATGAAACCAACTTTAGCTTTTTGTTAATTTTACTGTTGAATATTTTCTGATACTCTGTTTTTCTTTCTGTCATGTTTTGCTGAGTTAGAAGAACTGAGATCAGAGCTTTGACTTCAGAGAATGGAGGTGAGTGACTAAACAAAGATACTTTGAAGCTCATATGACATATTCTGTTTGCCAGGTCTTGAGGCCTCTATGTTCATTTTTTTCAGAAGCTTATTCAAGAATATTCTTATAATGTGCCTTTTTCCTCATTG